>NC_143577.1:116329805-116642033 GCF_048544385.1 Mastigoproctus giganteus | reverse complement strand
ATCCAATCCTGGAGACAACCGTTTTATTGATGGATGATCACTGGCGCAAGGCAGCACACGTCCGTGCTACAACAATGACGAATGAGTAACGTGCCACAGTTTGCTTGTAATGTATTTAAAAATTCTGTCAGTTGAGAAAGGGACACGAGTTCCGAAAGCTTCTGGAAATATTTTATTTTATTTTATTTTACTGGGTATACTTTAAATAAATATCTGTTAAACTATGGACCCCAGTACTCCAGGCCCATTTGTCACTGTTTCTAATTGTTATAATTTGCATCCAAAGTGCTATTAGGTTAGCATAGTTTTTCTTTTTTTTTTTGGGTGGGAACAGGGTTGCTCCACATATTATGCTCTTTATACTATAAATCCTATTACAATAAATTTAGATCGTAGTCATAATGAAATGATATTAGACCTCTGCTTTTTTTTCTATTTAATGTACGCAGTCTTGCTTGCTTAAATCATTTCACTTCTCAGTAACAGATCTGCGTCTCAATCGGGCGAGTATATAAATTATTCCTACTAATGGTCTGCAATATATTAACAAGTTTTGGCGAAAAACATTGGCAGCCAAATTACCGCAAAAGCACCCTCCGTGACAATATAAGGGTTTCGCCACTTGTAGTTCGAGTGGTTAATAATCCCATCGAAACTGTAGGAATCCTTGAAGGGCTCTTCATCGGGATTGTAGTCAGCCAATCTCAGGTGGAGGGAGTAGGTTTCTCCACGAAAGTAATTTTAAACGTAAATTATTTCTAGTTTTTCACACAACACAACATGCCAATCGGCTCGTAAACACCCTTCTACAAACAACAGAATATGGACTAAGATGCTAATGCGCTAGATTACTAATAAAGACGGCAACAAGATGCGTTTTTTTTTTTTTTTGAGAATGCTTCTCGAAACTAAAGTTCATTCATCACTATTGCGGACCTGGCTCTCCTTTTTATGCTACGAATTTTTTGAAAAGCCTGCAGTGTGTTACGAAATAAGTATAGGGAGAGGACGAAACCACACAGAGGGTGCATGCTGCTCTCATTAAATAATCCCAAAACAAAGGTAAACTACTAAGTGATCCTAAATCGTACAGGCTTGTCGCTTTATTATCCCACTTAGGCAAGTTATTAGAAAAACTCATAGCATACAGATGTAATCAACTTCTTTTGTAAAATAAAATATCTTCTTCTCTTCAGTGCGGATTTAAGCCTGGCTGCAGCAGTTGCGAAGATGCGTTTCTTTTTAATTGAAAAAGAAAATTGATAGCTCTACTTACAAATATACACGGTCATTTTTTATTGATTTCGAAGGCGCCTTCGACAATGTTTGGTGGGAGAGTGTCCTACGGCGCCTTAAAACCGCTCATCGTTCTAGATATCTCTTCCTTCTGTTCAAATGTTTCTTTGCTGAACGTATTGTCTACATTCAAACCAAACATCAGTCGGTATCCAAAGCTGTTTCTCGAGGGTGTCCCCAGGGTTCCATTCTTGGCCCTCTTGAGTGGAACCTCGTCCTCGCTGATTGGCTGTCTTCTACCTCTGATATGGCCGATGTGCAAATGATTGCCTTTGCTGACGATCTCTCCATCTTAGTACTTGGTAATTCCAGATACCAAATGGAAAAACGGACTAACTCTGTACTCGATAACTTGCTGGATTGGGCTCTGAAAAATAAATTCAGGGTATCACCAACTTAAAACCAAGACGATGACATTTCACGGAATACTAGATCATAATAGACCTCCGGGTGTCAAGTTTAATGGAGTATCTTTGCCACTTGTTACCACTCAAGCATCTTGGTATCATTTTTGATGAAAAATTCATTCTTACCACACATCCAGATTCTTTCCAAAAAAGTTGAACTTTTAGGGCTATGTTATTCAAAATCTCTCGGCAGGATTGGGGTTTAAAAAAGGGAACTCTCAGAATTCTATACTACACAGTGTTCATTCCAATCGTTACATATGCAGCCAGCATATGGTTTCACAGCACAAAACTTATTACAGTTCAAACCAAACTAGACAGTGTACAACGGACCTTTTTGCTTGCTCTTCTGAGAACTTGTAGAAGAGTTTCAACTACATATTTGCAAGCTATCGCAGGATTATTACCTCTAGATCTGTATCTCATATACAAAAGGCTTTGCTTACTATATTCGTAAAAGTTATCTTCTAACGTTTCTTGATTTGACCAATGGTTCCACCGCCGATCCAAAGAATGAAAAAGCGAAATGTTGCACAGAGCTACATAAAAGATAACGAGTGAGATTGAATTCCTCGACCAAAGGAGCAGTGACCAAATGTTTTATACCTTATATTAAATTCACTACCACAAAAATTAATCAGCTTTGGTTCTACCCAAGCATTCTTACTTCATACATTTTTAAATGGCCATGGTTCTTTGAACGCTCGTCTTCAATTCATTCTAGCTACGTCAGGTAGCTGTTTCTGCGGCACCTTTGAAGACTGGAGTCATGTCTTATTCTTCTACCCGGTTTATCATATATACGCACATTTAATTCTTTTTCTTCAATAATTATTTTAACATTTTATCTATTTAATTTTTTTTTATTATTTTAAATAAATAAATATTCCTTTATTGCAAATACAGCAAGCCAATCACAGCACATGGCGAGGGGCAGATAATAATACAAAGTAAATAACATAAAATAATTGAAAATTGAAACTTAAAATATTATTTTGTCAATTTAAATGTTATTCTAAAATTGTTAATTATGCTGGTCCCTTTGGAGACTTTTTTTATGCTAGCTCCTTCGGGAGCAGTATTCTCTAGTCTCCAGTTTATTGGATGACTTTCGTCAACCGGTGAAATACCACCACTTTGCTTATTGGAGGCTTGAAGTGGTGAAACCCATGTTTAGTCTCTAGAGCAAAGTTTCCGGCACCCCCCCCCTCCCCTCATACTTCTCCTTCAATCTATGCACAGTACTAAGTACTATAGGTTTTGATACCTTTCGTGTTTGGGGTTTTCATAAAAAAAAAAAACCGGATTTTCATCTGCTCGTACCCAGATTTCGGCTTCCTGGGCACGGGAACTGCTGGCATCCATTGGTATGGTATTATACTTTCTCCAGTGGATGCGGGATTCTTTGCGGGATTCTTTGTATCCCATAACCACGGTACGTGATTATGGGATACTGCTGCACCCATACGACTTGCGCTTCTTCCTATGGGTGCTGGCAATAATACATTGTTTTATACGTTTATAATTGGGCTCGCCTCCTCGTGGCATCGACGGGTTCTGGGAAGCAGCCTTCCTGGTGATCGCTGCTTCCTGGTAGCTAAGTGGACAGAAACAACTAAACAACACACTCTACGCAAACAGCACTACGCTAATTTCTGGCCATTGTACAGAGTTTTGTATATCATCACAGAGAACCATGGCGGAGATGAGCTAATGTTTAGGGGCCGCCTTACATAAGACAACAGAGGGTGCATGCTGTCACTCCACTGTGGTTTCGTCCTCTCCCTATACTAGGAAGGAAGATGAAAGAAAAAGTGTCGGATATACATTTACTATCCTAGTTCAGAGACCCATTCCCAAACGCGAGCTGTGACGGAACTAAAGGGATTGTGTAAGGTACATTGATCAGATGGCTGTTGCTACTCGCCAATGGAAGAAAAACTTAGAAAATTTTTGATGTGCGCTCGATTATTCTGGTGGAGAAAAGACGCATTGATGTGCTAATTCTGTTAACTGGAAAGAAATAATGCGAGTGAAGGGCCAGAGACAAAAGCTATAACTTATTCCTAAAAGTTAAGGAATAAATTAAAAAAAAACAAGAACATTCTTTAAATAAAAATAAAAGCAAATATTCGTCGTCATTTATGAAACAATCTCTGCTTGACTCAATAAGCAAAGTAGCAACACTCTTGTTACAATATATAAATCAGGAAACCACAGAATCTATTTTCCCCTCGCACTGTAGATTTTAAGATAATTATCATGGTGGAAATACCATACGGGGGGGAAACAGTATCAAAAAACTGTCAACTCTCTCTCCAAGACCTGTTGGGGCTGTCCTCATATTGAACTTAGCGCGGTAGCACAGTGATTATAATCATTGTTTCCTCCCACACACACACACAGGGCGGAAAAGGGCCGTTTTTGAATACGGTCAGTGACACGAGGAATTTCATGGGCTTTTTTCATTCCGTAGTTGAGTTAGTCGGTCTCAGGTGGGGATAGCAATGTTTTCTATTGTTTTTCGTCCGGAAAATTGCCCAGAGAATACACGCAATTCATAACATATTACACATCTGCAGATGAGTTGTCGAGGGAACCTAATATAACTTTTTTTTTTCTTCTCATGACGCAGAAGTCAGTCTTAGATAAATTTTATCGTGCGACAATTTTTTTTTTATAGGTGTCTTTGCAGTGGACATACAGTAGGACATTTTACTAAAGAGATTGCGTGTTCACAATTTTGAAAGAAGGGGACACCCATATCAGGAATCCCAGAAAGGATCAGAAACCAAACTGCAAATTCTCAAGGTGTGAATCGTTGTTCATCGTACTCAGTATGAAGTATTTCCATTAGAGAGCCCAGAGTATTTGCCACAAATAGGGTCGTTTTTGCCTCTGGACGATATCATTAATATGCGTTCTTTGGACGATACGGTTAAAACGAAATCAAGAATGCTCAGTACTGAATATTTAGTGACGTTTAGATTACAGATGATGCAATTGCACTAACTTGCTTTATTAAGTGACGTATAAATGCATCTCGGAAGACAGACTAACGCCTTACAGAACACTATTAAATTCCTCTCTTTCTATACAGGGAGTAAGCTCGAGTACTACATGCAACAGGAATTTTTTTTTTTTTTTTTTTTTTTTTTTGATTTGGTAGTTGTTGGCGCATCGGCTTCTGTGGCCATATTGCACCTCCCAAGGTTTTTTGCAGTACTTTGATCCAAGCCCGAGGCGGGAATCGAACCCGCGACCTTTGGGTTGCCGGGCAGGTACTTTACCCACTCGGCTAGCCCGGTCGGCATGCAACAGGAACGCTAAAGAAGTATATCTCTGTCCAGCCTCTCAACACAAACAAAATAATCCAACATAAGACTACGATACAATTCCACTGCTACGTTGATTGGCCTATATATATATATATAGGACAATAGTAATACAGGCATGTAATGCAAGAAAGAAAGCTTATGTAGCACCAGCCAAAAAAAAAAAAAAAAAAAAATATATATATATATATATATATATCACACATCCATTCCCTCTAAAGGTTTGTCCAATTCCTCGAATTTATTTAAACTATCAACTTCCACAACGACAGATGAAAGTTTGTTCCGGCAATCAACAAGCCGTGGGCTATAGGAAAATTTCCGCACATCTATTCTACAACTGTCTTTCCTCAATTTGAATTTATGCCCCCTCAGGTTCGTAATCTGAGCAAGAGGAAGAAGCCCATCAGAATTGAGCCTGCTCAACCCACTCAAGACCTTATACACCTCAATCAGATAACCTCGCAGGTGCCTAGTCTCCAGCCGCTTCAATTTGCAGAACTTAAGCCTCTCTTGGTAAGAGGACCCCTTCGTTCCCCTCACGAATATTGTTGGGGAGGGGAACGAAGGGGGTCCTTTTACCAAGATAGGTTGTTTGTTTGTTGGATTTATGCCTATATATAGTGTGTTATAGGATTAATGACGTTGATGAGTACGATGAACAACTCTATTGGGAAATAGTGGACCAGTGGAATTTAACGGTGGATTTTAACTTTCCAGATAATTACTGATGTTATGTGGTTTTTAGGAGCATTAGCAACTAAGGCCATATTGCTCTGGGGATATGCGGTGGTCATTCCCTGACCTTTCCGCATCCTCCGTATTTGGTGGTGACGGGCTCGAACCCCGGTCTAATCAAGAAGCGTGTGCTACGCACTGCTGCTCCTTCCCAACTGGCTACGGAGGCGCCTGATAATGACTGAAATTTATGGATTGACCACTCACACATTAGCAAGATTTGTGGATTTATTGTATGACTGTTTTCTTTAGCAGCATGTTAAATAAGGCAACAAGAGGGAGTAATACTCTTGATCTGATTATCAGCAGTGATTATTTGGGCATTAAGAATCGACAAAAAAAAAAGCTGTTTGTTTTCGTTTATGGAGCAAAAAAACAACTATGGTTCTGATGCGCCAAGTCACATAAAAGAACTAGGTGGCAGTGATCAGTGTAATGATTTGGGATTTACTTAAAAGATTCGACTACCACCAAAGGAAAAAGGGTTTTTTCTTCAGTAAAAATGACTACAATGGTCTCAGACAGTTTTTAAATTCTATGCAGTGAGACCAACTGATGGTCCACGTTCGCTTCATCTACATTCGCACATGAAGAATTCTTTAGGGAAGAGGATGACAAAAGTTTATCAAACTCTAGCAGACAGCTAAACGATTTTGGAAAGTGGAAAAGAAATTGAAGATAAACATAAGAAAAGCATCTGCGGTGGGTGAGACCTATCCAATTATATTAAGAGAGAAATGAAGGAAGTAAGCAAACAGAAAGCCATAATTATGAGAGCATCCTTGGATTCAGCAGAGGTCCCCACTGCCTCGATGTGGGAATATATCCCAAAATTCCAAAAGAGGGATCAAAGCGAGACACGAGTAATTCCAGACATGTTAGTTTAACTTCTGTTTAGTAAAAATAATGGAGTTACTAGTAAAAGTAATGCAGTATCATCTAGAAAATGTTGCAATTACTTCAGACAGAGCAAGATTTTTTTTTTTTATGTGGAAATCTTGTCTGGCCAATTTGATTGGATACTAGAATGTGGGCACAAAGGAACCGGATGCAAAAATAATTTTGATACCATATACTGAGATTTCAGGAAATCTTTGGTTACTGTTGTACATAAGACTAACATAAAAATTAGAGCAGTGTGGTATTAAGGGAAAGTTGCTACTATAGGTAAAGGGATGGTTGAGTGTAACAAGACAGATTGGTGTTCAATGGATACCGCTCTTCGTGGACTACAGGGTTCGGTGTTGGCTCCATGTTGTTTTCTATATTTATCAATGATATTGAAGAATTCATATCGGACTTAATGTTCAAGTTTGCAGATGATATGAAGGTTAGCAGGGAGGTTAATGACAGGATTACGGTATGCTTTCGTTTTTATGGCGCAAATCAACTTTTCTAGATATTGCACGTTAGACAGATGGGCTGAGAAATGGCAATTGAAGTTTACCATTGACAAATACAAAGTACTGCATATGGGTAACAGTAGCCTCAGAGTAATTCAGGTTAGTGGAAAATGAAAGACCTGGGGATAATTCGCAGGCGTTTATTAAATTCTCTGAGCAATGCAGGTTAGGCTGCCGGAACAGCTCCCGAGTGTTTTGTCAATTGACAGGAATTTTGCTAGTTGGGATAAAGAGGTGATTATCCAATTGTATAAAAAAAAAACTCAAAAAACAGAGCCACAATAAAATCACTATGAGGAAAGAAATATTTAACGAAATATTTCTTCCTTCATAGTGATTTGCTTTTTGTGGAAAGAAAGCTTTTTTTAAGGATATAGTGAGCTCAGTTCATTCTTGGACTGAGCTCAACTTTTCAAAAGACTTGACTAATCACATTCATAACTCCCTGTTACACTTTTTTGGCCCTGATTGCAAACTTCCAATATTACTCCTAACTATAACCCGAAGCCATCTGATGGAGATAATCAAAAAACTACCATTGAAAGTTGTAGAGGGCTCCCGACCGGTTTCCTCTGTTTATAATAAAAAATCTGTAGTACATATATTATACACCTCCTAGTCCATATTTTCAATAAAATCCTAGAAAGTAGAAAGATCCCAAATATCTGGAACTCCTACTTTGTCCGCCCAGTCCCTAAATGCAAGAGACCACAAGATTTCAGGCCTATTGCCATCAGCGGTGGCTTCATTAAGATATTTGAAAAAGCAATTCAGACTTCCATTGCAGACCACTGTTTCAATAACAGGTCCCCGTATTTCCATACCGTGATTAAGGTCTACTAAAGATCTACTAATAGTATGGAAACCCTTATCAGAATCCAGAAAGCCCTCAACGACAGGACATTGCTTGATGTCATTTTCTTTGATATAAAAGCTCTAGGCATAATTTCAACATTACAGGAAATATTCTCAGCATCATTAAATCAGTCCTGAAGCATAGACAAACTTATCATCTCACTTCGCAGCTTTCGGACAACAAGCTACTAATAGCTGTGTCTGACAAGGGGACATTCTATCATCAACCCTATTTGCCTCAGCTCTAGAGCTCTTCCTGGCAACCCACACTGACTTCCAGTCATACGCTGATGACATGAAACTTTACATCACATATTCAAACCAAAATCAGGTTCTTAGCACTACTCTGCTGGCAAATAAAGATTCATCAGCTTGAACAATATCTGGCCTAATTCGGATTACAAATTAATCAAGCCAAGACAGCTCAAATGTCTTTTACCTGGAAGAAGTCACGAATGATATAAATGTCACCATCAATGGATCACCTATTCAAAAATATAACGCACACAAGGATATAGTTAGTATGGGATGAGGGGCTGACATTCTAGGGTAACCTCCTGAACACAAAAACAAAAATGCACTCTGATATGTGGGCGATCCATCAGAAACTAACGGGGATTCACGACGCTGAGTTTATAAAGAAATGCGTTCTTCGCTGTCTCTATCCAATTCCTCTTTATATAGCAACTATTTTGTCCTCTGCCCTACAACCCATTTCAAAAAGTTCCTCAGCTTGGAATACTGATTCCTGAAATGGCAACCAATACACTATTTCTAGGGCCTAACTCTACATTAATCTCGAAGTTACCCCATGGAAAGAACAGATTGTGGCAGCTAACCTTTTTTGCACTGGCCAAACTAATCACAGGACGACTTGATGCCCCTAATATCACTGACCTGATAAAAATTTCCTGAATTGCCTGAAGTCAAGTGGACCCAAGGATCCCACTCAGAATCACTATCAAAAACCTCAAAGGCTTGAAACGTATGTTTCCAGGAACAGGGCCGTGAAAATGGGGTGCACTGGATACGCCGCACCAGGGCCTCCAATCTAGGAGCCCAAGTGTATTTTTTTTGTGTCAACATAAATAAACGAGGCCCGAATGCAAAAGAGTCCCCTTTTGCATCCGGGCCACCCAAGTACCTTTGCACAGCCCTGTAGACAGAATATTAAAATTTTGACGGTTATTAAAGCAAGATGACATTAACCCCAGGGAATGACCGCATAGTAAATGGTTTTACAGCCGATAATTTAAATGTTATTTGAATAAATATTGCAATGAAATAATATACCCGAGTGAGGAATATTGATTCCTGCAGTATAAGTCATTTGGGTTATAAAACTATTCTCCTAAATCCAGTACTCGCGTAATACCGCCCATGTGGTTAATTTCTGAGTAGTTAGTATATGTCATGTGTATGCAGACATGTACAGTATCTTATGTAGGACGACACCTGAACGAAAGATGAACTCCGCCTTTGTACATGACGATTACAGAGCACTCTAACAGACCAGAAATGTGTGCAATATTATGTTTGTGCAGTGTGTTGTAGTTATTATATGTACAATATATTATGTTGCAAATAAATAAGTTGAAGTGTAGTGACATTTTCGAGACCAAGTTGTTAAGTACAGTTACGCACACCCCCTATTTGAATACACGTGACGCCACAAAATGGGGTGAAATTCTTGTAAATTTTTGACCCAATTTACATTTTGTCCTCAATCTCTGTTTCTTTCGGGATTTATTAGGCGCATCCGCAACTATGGCCTGAGTGCGCCACCCTCAATCTGTTTCCTACTCGTTGCCTTCTCTCATTCGCATAGCTTGTTTCAGGTTTGCACCTTCACAGTTGGATGTAATCCTTTATCTCAAAGCATTCATTTGAAAATCAGTAAAAATGGTTGCATTTAATAGCGGGGGGGGGGGGGAGTAAGAGAATTAGAATTTTGCGTGCAGAGAATTTCGCGCACCACCACAAATACTCAGTCCAGGAAAGTGCAACCAATATTTTCAGACAATTACCATAAACGTTAATTCTTCTCGCCGTAATAAAGAATTAAAAAATATATATTTATCTAACACAAATAACCCAAATTATATGCAGAGATATGTCTTTATGTCTGGAATATTTCTATTAAGAACTAAACCAAGCGTATAAAATCTTTTTAATTTCATGGATAATTTTTTAAGCAGGTTCATTGTTAAAATTTCATGTCAGAGTGATGCTTTCTTTTTACATGCTTTAAAGCACGCAGTTCTTTCTCAATGGTTTTAGTGGAAAGTGGATCTGGCCAAAATTTAACTCGCTGCATTTTCTGCAATGCATGTTTTCATCCATAATTCAGTCTCCTTCCGGCAACCTCACACCCACTAGATGGGAATTTTGCAGCGTTACTTTATGCCAAGTGACTTAACCAATTTAGAATTATATTATCATATTTCTCCGCTCTGGACTACTGTCTATTACGTCGTCTGCACTCTCTTCGATACCTTGTAGCCATCCCCCCACCACAAACATCGCTATTCTATACTGCTGGGCATATTTCGTATTTCTGCTTGCCGAAGCGAACTTCCTCGCAGAAATTCACATCCTGAAGGGAGAGCAAGCGAGACTATTTCTTTACCACAAAAGGATCAAAGACAACGTTCGAGAATCCGCAGCGCAAACTTTCTTTCCGTCATTCAAAGCTAGACTTCCTGTAGAGTAAGAAGAGCGCAGCCACGTTGATGAAGACTGACAACTGTTTCGCATACGGTAATACAATGTCACTGGGCACGCATCTGCAACGGAACAGGAGAGAGAGACATTTGTGAGAACACGTAACAACTGGCCGAGAAAGCGTGCCGTGTAACATGCCAGAGGAACAAGACACTTATTGACTTCAGGTGTATTCCGGTCTCTCGCGGTGGCACCGAATAACTCGGGGATACCGAGCCAACAGTTATTCTGTTAGTGTAAGCGAATGTAATAGCGTTTCCTGGTGGGAGTGTGTTGCGCGCATATTTCAGTTTTACGTTTTCGAAACTGCTTCGCTTCGTCTTGATTAATAAGCGAATTTCATCTTCGGCTGTCTTCCGCTCGTCGGTTTTACTTTAACCGATCATACGTTAAACTATTGTGAACTGTCACCGGTGGAAGAAATGGGCGTGTAGCTTCGTGAAAACAAGCTGCCATCGTAATAAACGGCGCTTCTTTTCATAACTCATTGTCATTAGTAAATCTTCCGGTGGACAGACAAAAGGTGAATTCCTTCACGCTGTCGTGAAGGGAAACAGATTTCCGTGGCAGCTGTCTCGTTGCATTAAGAAAAGTTTCCGGTAAAATGAGCTGTCTGTCGTATGAAGAAATAACAACAACCAAACACACATACTGGGTAGGGGAATGGACTCTGAAAGGAACCTCACACAAGGACATTTTATCTAAAGAGATTAATGAGACTAATTATGGGACCGAAAAAGAAAAACTACCTAAAATGAGTGTAGTGTACAAGACATTTAAAACTTCCTTACAACTTACTTCAGAGGGAGTTTTAAGGCAATGCCACATCCTAGAAAATTTCCTACTCCAGTACACAGAAAACATTCTTTGTCTCGATTTCTGTGTTATTAATCTTATAAAAATTCGGAAAATACATTAAGGACATGACGCTATAGTTTCAGTAAAAGTTCTTGTAGAATCTGACACTTTTGAATTACATAAAATATAATAATAGAAATCATATAATGCACAGCACACATTGATTATCGTTGACCCGACGAAGGGCAATGTCAAAAATTAAAGCAAGAAAAACAAACTTACCGTGTCTAAGCAAAAGAACCACGTGTAGACTTTACTGTACTTAAAAAGGAAATGGAGTTGTGTACAATGTGTGGCTCTTTAGTGAGAATTGGAAAGTGGCGACCCCTGTGTGTTGGAAGCGGTAAAAAGTGCATTGAAATGCAGGTAATTAGCCAATTAGTTATACAAGGTGTTTCAAAAGTGATGGCCAGTACTTTAAAGGTGAACTATACAGACTACAATATGCAAAAAAACTTAGTAAACACTTAGTAAATCTTTAAGTGAAACACTTAAGAGATATTCCACATTTCTAGATGGGATCCACCACTGACTTGTTTAAGTTAGGTTATGCTCATTCTCTCCGTTTCCCCTATCTCAATGCTCTGAGACGAAGCAGGCTTACTAGTACTTGTCAAAGGATAGTCAACATGGAAAGAGGTTACAGCAACGAAGAGTATGCTGACACGAACTTCATGTACGGTAGGCCCAGAAGCATAACACCTGATGTGAGGAAAGGGTGTTAGAAAGAGTAAAATTTATGATATTAGGGTCCCATGTAAAATGATTACATCTACCCATATTTATTTTGTCTGTAAAAAGCGTGTGTTCTCTATTCGATTTGTCTGTTTCCTGGACGAAAAAAAACCCAGTTTCCAGGGGACGGAGGGAGGGGTCTATGTCTGAGACCGACTAACTCAGCCACGGAGTGAAAAAAAGCCCACTAAAGTTCTTCGCGTCATCGACGGGATTCGAATCCGGGCATTTTCCACCCGGTGTGGAGAGGACGGGGACGATACCACTGTGCTACATGCGCAAACTGTTAGAAAGAATAGAATAAAATCCAGGAATTTCGAAAAGGAGGGTTGCTCTGCAAGAGCGTGTATTGAGCCATAGAAGTATGTGTGGCGAATTTTGCATCGCCAATTATTGAACTCCTACCATATCCAGCGTGCACAAGGTCTCAGCAATACAGACTACCCTCCCAGAGTGAACGTCTGCTAGTGGATGCAACAACAGTGTGTCGTGAACCTCCAATTTTTAAACATTTTGTTCACTGAAGAAGTTGGGTTTACTCGTGATGGTATTTTTAATTTTCATAACGTCACGTTTGGTCCGATGAAAATTCTAATGCAATTCACGAGTCACGACATCAGCAACGTTTCTCGTTCAATATTTCGGCAGGACTACTAGAAGACCGTCTAATTGGACCACACTTTCTGCCAAACAGGCTACCAGGAGAGCTGTACCTTCAGTTCTTGCAAAATGTTCTTCCAGACCTCCTTGATAATGATAATGTTCCACTTCAGCAACGCCAGAACATGTGGTTTATGTATGATGGTGCACGGGCACATTTTGCTCGAGTTGTGACTTGACATCTAACTAGAAGAAGAAGAAATCTTATTGTACAGTAAAGATACAATAATGTGCCCGCCACAACCAGGAGCTTAATAAAGTTATGTGGTAATATAAAAACATGCAGAGTATAACAAAAAGATAACATAACTTGAAATTAACTTAAACACGTGGCATTAAACCATGCTATAGATATATGATATGTCTGCCTCAGAACTATGTATATACATAGTTCTGAGGCAGACAGTACACCAAGGTATGTGCGCGTTCATATGTACAAAGCAGATATTTCAGAATATTCACAGAAGTCAGAATATTTCACAGGCGTGCATTAAGTTGTTCGGTATACGGTTTCACATTTCCTTGTGAAAAAAAAGTTCTTGGTGTACCTGCGACGTGCCGTTCTGCGCTTCATAGCAGACAGCAGGTAAAGATATCGATATGAGTCGACATCAGGGGCCAAACAAAAGCGGAACAGGTTCAGCCAACAAATGCCTGTAATTGCGATCCGAAGCGAATTTCTGGAGGTCTACTTCGATCATTAGCAGGGCTTGTATTGTAGGAAGTACTTGGCCGGGTAGAAATCTGTCACTGATCTTCAGCCTGTTCCACTGTAGCTGAAGAAAAGGGTGGCTCTTAGGGAAGGTAGGGGAATATGCCACTGATATATGTCCTAGAACGGAGCAATATAGCCTTAGTTGCTAATGCTCCTGAAACCAAATAACAACAACATCCTAGCAGTCAGGTCAGGGCAGTTGATTTTGCCAACCATCATTTTGACTGTGGTCACAGTTTTCCTCATGCGAATTATTTGAGGCAGCCGTAGGATTTGAAGTTGGTCGGCCATGCTGGTGGTCCTCTGTTGGGGAGGAGTCTGTTTGCAGCCTGCCCACTTCAGTATCCAGTATTCGCTGGCGAGGATGGGCTTCATGAGAGAAGGTACCGCGGAGGCCCATATTTCAGAAGCATACAGAAAGGTAGGATACAACAACGGTTTCCAGATATCTGATTGTGGTTCTTGCGTCTGTGTTATGAAGAAGATGTTGACGGGCAATCCAGCGTATTCGGCTGATATTGGGTAGAACACATTCGATGTGACCGTTGAATCTAAGGTTTGGGTCGAAGGTTACACCGAGATCTGAAGTTGTAGCTGAATTGCGCCCTCCAGTGAGGGTTCTATGAATGTGGAACACTTCTTCAGAGAGAAAACCATAATAACGGATTTTTGGGGGTTCAATTTAATACCGAACTGGTTGGGATGGTTAGAGAGAGAGCTATGTTCTTATTATAGATTTCCGATGTGATCTCTCCTCCGTCGGCTGATGGTGGTATTTCCGTTAGGAACTTTATATCGTCGGCGTAGATAATAACATCATCTCTGTCATAAAATGCTACCTTGCGACACCTGCATTGATGGATCGGGTATAGGAGAGGTTGCGATGGGCGAGGTACACTGGTTCTATTCCAGAGGAGCGAGTGCAGAAAGCGAAAACGTCACATTTTATCCGGAAGAAATTGGTTAGGAGATTCAGAAGGGCTGTGATGTTGAGGCTTTCAAAAGCAGCTTCGATATCGGCATGAAAAACTGCCATCTCTGATCTGGCCTCAAATGCCGTTTGGACTGCCAAAAGGTTGGAGACAGTTGATCTATTAGGGAGAACATAATGGAGTTGCTTTGGTGGTTGTGGAAGAAGATGTCGTGTTATATGCGGAAGAAGGACTTTTTCCAGTAGCTTTAGGAGCGTGGATATCGGTCTATAATGCTTCGGCTGGCTTAGCCGTTGAACGTTTGGTAGTGGGGCTAGAGCGTATTTGCTGCAGGATGCAGGAAATACTCTATGAGAAAGGATGGAGTTGAACAAGTAGAGCAGAGGATCAAGAATATATGGACCGAGGCACTTTACGATGAAATGCGGGACTTTATCCACGCCAGCAGTGCATGACAGACGCAGCGAGTTGATGGCTTGAAGGAGCTGCTGTCCATCGATTTGAATGGAAAACAGCTCATCATCTGGAGCAGAAATGGACTAGTTGGTAATCATATAGTTGTGGGGCATTGTCTTGATATCAGGCTACATAGTTGATCCATTCAACTGGATTGAAGTTGGGATCTGGTTCAGAGTTAGGGGTAGAGTATGGTAATTTGCCTTTGGATAAGGTCTTGTCAGTATATTTTTTAATGGCTTGAGACTTCAGTCTGTTAAACAGTGCTCTAGCTTTAACGGTGGATAAGTAGATATGGGCCTGTACTGTGGCCTCCCAGATCAACAGACTTAAATCCTATGGATTTTTGTATCTGGGGTCATGTAAAAAGCTTGGTGTACATTTCTGAATTAGCACAGTTGAGGAATTGCAGAGTAGGGTTGAAGGAGCCTTTCAGCAAATCAGAAATGACCTGATTAAAAATGTATTATCTTATGTTTAATGAAACCACCCTTAGCAAAGCATTCGCAGCTTTTGCTAAACTAGTGCTCCCATAGTCAGTGGCGGATCTTAACAGAAAATGTGCATTATCTCGAAAAAACAGGGTTCATTTGCGGCCCGATGCTCACTGGGACTTTTTTGCTTATTTTTGTTTGTACTTTTCACCTTTAAATTATTGACCATTTTTGAAACATCCTGTATATTAAGTTCACGAATAACGAAAATTGGCGATTGAGAGGTGGAGATAAATGGCTAATGGAGTGGCAACGCCTGAACTCCACGAAGACATATATCAGAATGCTTAGAAGTAGTTTCTGCTCCGTCCTCGGATTGCCCTAATAATTTCGGAAAAATAAAAACGAAGAGTATAGGATAGCTTAAAGTCTGATGCAAGATAAAAGATAAAGCTCGGGTAAGCCTGTTCTTATAGTAGGACCCTGAGCTGAATTTGCAAGCCATTGTACGTGAACTCAAGTGGGGTGATGTATATACAGCGATAATTAAAAAAAAAAACCAAGCTGAAATAGAATTTAGAGCAACGTTAGAATACTAAAGAATAAATAAAAATGTTATAATAAATACACTATAGGTTGCTAGCAGGTGAGTACAAGTTTTTCAGACCGCAATACACCAAGAAAGCATAGTGTATACTATATACGAGGAGGGATGATCATTTAATTCACGGACTGGTGCAAGATCTTATCTTAATTGTCATCGTCTGAATCTTCTGTGGATTTTTCCTTCTCGAAATACTCTCCCTTAAACTTTACACACTTTCGCCACCGTCGTTCCCACGCATTAAATGCTTCTTGCAAGCCATTTTTCGAACAACTGCGAAGTGCTTCCGTTGTGGCTCTACGGGCATCATTGTGTCGGACGCTAAACGCTTGCCTTTCAGAGCTTTCTTCAGACAACACGTAGAACCAGGAAGAAATGACGAAGGGCTAAGTCCGATGAATGAGGGGGATGTGGCAGAACCTCGGCACCTATGGCAGTGATCACTGCCTGAACAATATATTAGCCGTATGGGGGACTGGCATTCCGCAATATGGCCATCCTACCAAGACACTCATTTCCATACGCTTCATTCATCTCTTTAATTGTTTCCGATGCATTCTGACACAATAGCGAATCATACATTGCTATTCAATCTGTATGTCAAATATAACGCCTGCTTCGAAACGATCGTCAGTGATACGTGGCTAAAAACCCTCTTCTTCGTGCAACATTAGCTGGACCAGTACTGGCATGCGCAAACAGAGTTTGCTCAGTAGCGATCAGGGAGAGTGCCTCTAGCAGCAGTTATGGAGAAAGTTCGCGTGCTAAAAACAAAATCCTGCACCAGTCCTCGAATTAAATGATCACCCCACCTCGTACACAGCTCTAGGACCTGTTCTGAATCTAACGGTCATTTTATTTTAAAGTTACTAAATTGGTGCAATAAGTTCTGGAAGGAGTTTTTTGAAATTTATAATATTTATGGACCTTCTGAAGTGATATTTCAGATATGGGATAGGGAAATTATTACAAACAAATTTATTACACAGGTTGAACTTTTAATGCAGATGGAAGCAATCCTGAGGCATTTGGATAGAAGGATATTGGCATGTACATATTTAGAATTTCAAATAGATATTTACTATTTATTAATATCTATTTGAAATTATTAAACTATGGACCCCAGTACTCCAGGCCCATTTGTCACTACATATTTAGAATTATTGAATTTCCAGTGTGCAAGGCTGACTACATTGAAATTAAATTCATCTCTTTTGTTATAGGCATTTATATCTTTTGTATTGGTGGAGATTTCTATTTTTAAATCCAAGCAATTGGCCATGTTATTTAAGGTGTTAGTTTTTACCAGATTAAGATCTTCTGAATATAAATGTGGACAGTTAAAAACACAAATCATCCACGTATCTGAATAGTAATCGGTCATCTGGAATTTTTTTTTTTTTTTCAGCTGAATATACGAGGGTAAGGCTCGCAATTATACAAGATGCCGAAAAGTGAAATAGGGTTGAAGTTCTCTCTTTTTTTTTAACTTGTTAAATAGTCTTGCTCTGAAATAAAGAGAAGAGCTCTTTATTTCAGGAAGGAATGAAGAAAGAAAGAAAGAAAGAAAGAAAGAAAGAAAGAAAGTTAAATCGAGGGAACAATAAAGAGGTAGAGGTTTTGGGAACCGGGGTTTTCTTAATTTTATCTTATTTAGTTCTATGGCTCCACATTCCATAGGTGTTTAATTGAATGGAGATTAGACGAATTTGGAGGCCAATCAAATTGGATAGCACCTTTACTGTGTTCCTCAAACCACTCGTGCACAGTGCGGGTTCGATGACACGGCGCATTATCGTCTTGGAAGATGTCATTTCTGTCCAGGAAAAATATAATTAACATGGCAGTGTGCACATGATCTCCTAAGAGCTGCCGGTAGACCTCACTAGCGAAACGTTGGTCCTTACGAGCCAGGGGTTCTAGTTCTCGCCAGCAAAACATGCACTATATCAAGCAACCAACGCCACCTGCTTGCGAGCTAGCGGCATAGTTCATTACAGATGGGGGTGGTCACAATTCAGCGATCACTGAGCATATAAAAATCAGTGAGTCTAATATACAGTGCAGCTCGTATAATAAGAGGTAAAGTAAGATAATCGATGTTTTTCTGAAAACACATTTAATCGTAGAACAATAAAACGAAAGGTACATTCGTGCATTAACATTTCATTGTGGTTACCCATTGCAGTCAGACACTCCCTCTCGTCCGATTGACCAAACGCGAGGGTAAGAATTATACACACAATTGAGCTGACCGTGGTTCTAGCTCGCGTGACTGCTAAATACGGTGTTGTCCTTGTATTCTATACGCCATCTAAAACGCATGTGATCATATGTGGCCGTCCCGAAGTATAAACTGAAACTTTATTTTATTATTATTTATCTTTCTTTTTTTTTTTTTTTTTCCTCTGGCAGAAACGTGTCGTGCCAGCTTTATTTTTACTAGAGTTACATGGGTAACAAGCACCGAATTGGTAATGCTACGAGAATGAATATTTCCATGTGTTTAGTAGATGCTCACGTCAGAAATTTGAGTAGTGAAGGGAAGCAAAGAGATGAGAGAAGAGGACGTGTTTTTCTTCACTTGACTCACCTCGCTTCTGGAAATAAAACATTTCCATGAATCTGTACTGTATACGTCTCTAGTAACTCTTTTCAACGACTTGTCTGTCAACTAAACCAGTGCAAATATTGTTCAAGCGTGGCGAATTCAGTGTAATCAAACCTTTAGCTGTTTATATGGAGCATCACTGGAATGATTGTCTTCTTCAAGAATGAGAGTAGCAGCCACTTCGCTCCTGTAATTCACCTGTCTACTAAACACGTGTAAATTAGGCTTTAACGCTGCAACCACTCTCGTACGCAGAAACAGTGCAGGGCCTTGTTTTCTGACCTGACCTTTACACAAACACTACTCAAACCATTTAATGCTCGGTTTTCTGGCACAAATCGAATAACTGGGTGTCCTTCATTTTCCCGTTATTGAAATAGTGCATAAACTCATGTTCCAATATTGTCGCCTTTTTACCTTGTAAGATCCCAAGTATAAATAATTTTAAATTAATTATATAAAAAAAAAATTATAACATTTTCTAATTCTTCTTTGTGGTTAACTACAAAAAATCTAAGATAGGGCAAATTAAGTGCTTTTGCATCTAAATCCGCACAAATATTCATTTGAAGTAGATTGCTAATTAGTTATGCCAATGTGAGCAAGTACAGAACAGTTGGAATGTGACAATGGATGGCAAAGTTTGATTTCTAACAATAATAGTTCGGAATGCAGGTGATGGCAGGAACATATGTTGGGAAAGGAATAAAGTCTGTCCCAAATTAGCCATTAACCCTATGCATATGTAGAGCAATGGAAAATAACTGAAGCTTCTGGTACATACAATGAAACTGACCCTAGAATGCAATTGGGAAACAGAAGGGCGTCTGTTTCTAACTATGAGGGGAACGAACCGGAATAAGGGAAAGTACAGTTAGGAGAAAATCCAGAACGAAGTGGGTCCGCAACCCTTGTACTTAGGGGTGAAAGATGCCCAGCCATACAGCACCAGAAAAAACAAAGATTTCGGATGAAGGACGAATTACAGTAGAGATGCTGGAAAAGAAGATGATTTTGATTGGTTAATAAGAAGGCGGGAGCATGTAAACAAAAAGCAGGAGCGCGAGTAGAAAGGGGGGGTCGTCGGAAAAAAATTTTGGTTTGTGAATGTCTGAAAAATAATGTTGTAATGTCGTGTCCGGAAGAATGGCCAAGTGGAAATGTCTGTGTTTGATGTAAAGGTGGAAGGAGTGAAGATAGTCGCCAAAAATGAGAAGTGCGTCTGGTGAATGGCCTGATGAATGCTTAAGAAGTCCAATCCTCTTTATATTAAGCAAATAAATGGATGCAGACCGTCGCTCATCGATTTCTCGAAAGGAGAATCTAGGAAAGAAATGCCTGAAAAATCTGTAAGCCAGGTACAAGGAAGACGGCCGCGAAAAAAAGAGCAGAAGAAGAAGATCAATCTACCGGTGCTTCGAAATAAAGAAAGGGCAAGAAAAAGTAAGTCCCCAACAATTATATAAGTTAATTGTTAGAATTACGTTGTATAAGTGCTCTAGGCAGAATATATGTATCCCAAAGTTGTATATGTTTGTGAAGAGAAAAAAAAAGGGATAGTATTGGATTAATAATTGGCTAGAAGAGTAGTATTTTGTAAGGGTAAAATGATTGTTTTCAGAGAGTTGTATAGTCTGAAATTGTTAGAGGAAAGGTGTTGTGCGTACAAAAATATTTGAAAGAAAAAAAAATTTTAGATTAATTGAAAAAAAATTATGATGAAAATGTAAAAAGGAGGTAGAAGGAAGTTTTATTGATCCCATAGTTAATTTTAATTAAAAGTAGAGTTGTACAGATTTCAAAAGGAAGGTGGAGATACTATTTCTTAACATTAATTGAGGTAATACTGTGTAAATTTTGATATGGAAATAAAATTTTGTTATGTTTAGAAATTTAAATAAGTGCTTCATTATTCTAAGAGAAATATACACTGCCCTCAAAAAAAAAAAAAAAGAAAAAAAAAAAAAACTTACACTAAGTCCAAACCTGTACAAGGAGAATAAGATAATCCTCAGTGCCCAGAATCTTCTGTGACAGAAAAAAATAAATACAGCAGTCAGATAGCTTGTGAGCTTTGGAAGGGAGTGAGGACCCCAGTTGCGAATTTAACTTAGAGCAACAGCCCATTGAGGTTCCAAGGTAAGCTGGATGGGGGATATTATAAAGCCATAGAACTAAATAAGATAAAATTAAGAAAACCCCGGTTCCCAAAACCTCTACCTCTTTATTGTTCCCTCGATTTAACTTTCTTTCTTTCTTTCTTTCTTCATTCCTTCCTGAAATAAAGAGCTCTTCTCTTTATTTCAGAGCAAGACTATTTAACAAGTTAAAAAAAAAGAGAGAACTTCAACCCTATTTCACTTTTGGCATTTTCTACCACTTCACATTTATACATTTGAATGCTCACTTGAAGAATATACTTCAGATACCGATACTGCCCCTTATCAGATAGGAACATATTATAACAGTTTCTGAACAGAGTCTAAATGATGCATATATTGTACAGTATTTTAGGTGTATTTTGGCATCGTTGACCAGAAAGAAGGTAGCCAGATAAAGATTTCTGATGTCGCCAACCGGTGTCCGGTACATTACTCTCTGCTTCTGAATTGCAAAATTGACCAGTCACTTTTATGACCAACCAGTTCGATTATTTATTTTTTTTCTTATTTTCTTTCTATTATATGAAAAGACAAAAACAGAAAGAGGCAAATATAGAAAAAGAGTGCGGCATCAAATGTGGCGGAGGGGGGGGGGAGATCGCAGAAGACAATAGCGACAACAGTATAAATACGGATGAATGCCGCGATTCTGCAAAGAATTGATGGGGAAGATTATCATTTCAACTCTGTAGCCATTAGCGGATGATGAACCTTAATGGTGCTGTGGGAGTCGATCCCTAGCCACACTTGTTCTCTACGTTAATGGTTTCGCTAATGGGAGGTCAGCCACAACTCGTCATTTCTCGCTTTTTTCCACATATTACTCGTTGCAAAAGGAAAGTCTCCTCCAGGCTGGTTTTTCCATTAATCAAAATGTACCGTTACAAAAGACAAGCCCGAAGGTCAAAGAACTATCAGGCGCTTGCCACTGCACCCGTTTCTTTTCTTTACATATGAAAAAGAAATGTGCATTAAGAAATCTTATCTATTCGTTCGGTATAAAATATCAGTTATAGATATTTACTTCGTAATATTCACTTAGCCATGACCTTAATTGTGGGGAAGTAGAGTTATCCACTTTGTAAAAGTATCATTAGAAGTTTTGCACAAAATTTAATTCACTGTCTTAGATGGAACATTATACATAATGATTGTACTAGTTTTTAGAATTTGTAGTTAGGGCTTTTATCACAAAAACTGTGAAACTGTTCTTTTACTTTATGCACTATCAGTTACGGTAGAAGCTTCTTCAGCCAGTTTAGACTAATGGGTAAAAAAGTCGTTGAGTGGCTGCCGTTTGCTGTTATCAGATTATTAACTAAATATGCCAATATTTCCAGTTCGAAATTTTGTTTTTCGCCCTGCTACCGTTCAGAATAACGAAGTGTAGTTGTCGAAGCAGTACAAGAACATGTGAGGATGGTGCTTAAGGAAAGCAAAGGTTCTCTCTCTTTTTTTTTTTTTTTTTTTTTTTTTAGTAACAGGCAAAGCACTTATTCCATTTCTTTTTAGGATAGGCATTCTACTTTCCTAACTTAGGTTTGCTTACGAGATCTGTGCTGCTTTCTCAATAAGTCAAGTTTGCAATGTGATCTAAATTTAAAGTAAATGGCTGGAAGGAGTCCCTGGTATTTTTTTGCAGTTGACTTTATTTCGATCCTCATTCTTGGAACAAGAGTGAAATTGGCTAAATTTTTCACCATGTTCAAAGAAGTGAAAAGAAGACTCAATCAAAAGTTTAAATAAAAAAAAAATAAAAAATAAAAACACAGTACGATGAGTGGCCTCAGTTTGAGCGTCGCAATTCTACATTAATCTTTCGACGAATCTCCTGACTGGACTGACAAAAAATACACTTAAATTCAGAAATGGGCACTACTTCATATGATGAGGTTTGGGATTTTACAATTATAACTATTATATTTCAAGTTAGCGTAACCAAATTCATATCAGAAATACTAATATGATTGTTGTTTAATGGCACAAGGACTACTAAGGCCATAGTGTGCCTAATTCTATTCCGTAGTGCAATTAGCAGTTAAAATGTTAAATAATCCTGTTTGTTTCAAGAAAACAAAGAGCTCGGCTAGATTTGCATCGACTCCAATCAGATGAGGTAATGTTAAAGGTTCTTGCAGATGTGAAAGCGATGTAAACATTTTGTTTCGATAATTATTATAATGGTTACAATTTATTAGAATATGCTTCACTGTAGGTGTAGACTGACAAAATGTACAAATAGGCGGATCTTCCCACATGAGTAGATAAATATGAGTTAGATGCGTGTGTCCAATACGCGTCCTAGCCAGGATCACCCCCCCTCTTGCCTATTTGATCTCACGCTGGATGGCCACAACTTAGGCTCATGTTTAAATTGAAGCAGCTTATTGCTGCCCTGAGTCTGCCAGATTTGCGACCATTGCTCTTCACACACGTTTTTTATGATTGATTTGTAGTCTGTATAGTAGGCACTTGGTAGTTAGGAGAACTTGTAATGATTGGATGTTTAGCGGCTTGATGTGCATGGTCATTTCCTTTGATGCCTACATGACCTGGCATCCAACAGAAAGTGACTGATTGGTTAGCAGCAGATAATGCATTTATCTATGATCTGATTTGCTACGAGAGCAAGTGTCACTCCTTGAAATTACATAAAGCCTAAGTATATCAAATCGACATAACAGATTACTGTAGTAAGGTAAGTTTACGTGCATTGGATGACACTCTGATAAAAGTGATTAATTTACCTTTATCAGTCGCGAAACTGATTATTAATGAACATTTTAAAAATCCTTAAACAACTGAACAGCAAAGTCAATCTCATGGGATCCCTCGATAAATTATCCAAAAATTAATAATAATTCATGTGAAATAAGTCATGTAAATCTTGATTATTAACATCTTTGCAGGGTACGGCAGGGGGTTCCAGGTTCAAGAATTTGGAAACAGATTTTAGAGAAAAAAACAAGCAAAATACAAATAAATAAGTAACAAATCCCCCCTTTGGGAGTGGGAGAATCTATAAATCACCGAAGAATAACTCAACAGTGCAGACAGTCTCCATTATATCCAATCTCACCACTCTAAAATTAAAGTTTTTTAAAACGCATGAGCAAATTACTAATTTTTTAAAGCAATACGATTTTTTTAGTTTTGTTTGCCCAGTGATTTCTAACAAAAAACACCTTCCCCTCACAAAGTCGCATGGATTTCGAACTGCCACTGATGCTATTCCAAATCTAGCTATCTATGACCATAACATGATCCTCATTAAAGGAAATTTCATATGAGGAATTGAAGATTTGAGGGTATTCCTCCGCTTCGAGTCAGGAATTGTAAAACATCATCCTGTACTACTCGTCCGGGTCTCTACTACTTGTCTGCAGGCGTAATGGCATTCCTGAATAGAAATAATTCGCCTCTAATTTTTTCAAGACACTGAACTTGGTGCACTCAGAAAAAATAAATAAATAAAAAGAAAGATAAAACCTAGAAAGGAATGACATCGTTTTAATATCGTGTTCCTTGGTCTGTTAAGAATTCGCATGTAGAAGCAGCTTTTCATAATTCATCCCGTCATCAACTTACATCTCAAGCACATTTTTTAACAGTACGCCCGGTTATTTATAACCAGTTTGCGATTATCTTCTTTTGCCATGAGTACCGTTAATTTATCCTGTACATTAATTACAAGATGGCAGCGAATTAATTAATTGTTCTGATAGAACAATGTTTATCTTTTTTTTCTTTTCTGTGAGCTTTAAACGTGTAATTTGTTATTGCCTTTTCCGCTGTCAAATTCATAATGCTGGAGTTGCTACCAAGAGTTTGAAACTTTTTTTAACCAGAAAACCTGAAGGAAATATAGCACATTTAAAATATTTTAAGATTTTTAATTGTCTTGTTTCGGTTCTTATCTTTATTATTGAATTATAGTTGCAAATTAGTAAATAAATTGGGTATTAGCCAATTACCTATAAGATATCAATTAATTTTTACAACTGATTTTTCTTTATGTCATTTCAATTAATATATTTGCTATTGAATTTAGTGGAAAACCACGTGATATTAATAAAAGTCACTAAAAACACAATTTTATAATTGTGTTTAAAATTAAAACTTTGAAGAGGACGGGTTACGCAACAAATTTCAGTAATTAGTAACAAGTTTCGTGATGGGGGGAAAAATATTTTTACACGCATCACGCAGAAAATATCTTAATATAGCTTGTAAAGTCAGTCTCCCAGATTTATTTCGCACACTTAATCTCGCAGATACTCAATAGTTTAGGCTCCGAGCTTGCCAACGGCTGAGGTTTAAATCAAACTACACTGCTCGACGAACTTTACAGAACAAAATGTTTTTCATGAATATTTTATTGTGAGCAGTGTCACAAAAGGGGAATATTTCATATAATAAGCATCCTGGCATGCAAATTCCAAGTATCCCATAGAAATAGATCTACCCCCTTACAGAGAGACACATTGTACAAATTATTCATGCCTATAAAAATACGGGTTGCAACCATATCACTTCATTCCCGTTTTTTTTGGGGGCTTGCTCAGTGGGACAGCACATCTCCAGTACTCAGGGTGGCAAGTTATCATCGTTTAGATGATTCTTTGAGATGGCAGGCCGTTGGACGACTTGAAACCGGGCAGTCACAGACGGTGGTGGCACGTTGGCTTAATGTGTCAAGCAGTGTTGTCTCGACACATGGAAGCAGTTTCAGGAGACAGGGACCATCACAAGAAGACCTGGCCAGGGTCGTCCGAGGGCTATGTCATCCACAACAGACCACTATCTGGCTAACAGCAAGACGGGAACCCTACACTGTGCTGTCATCAACTGTCTCTTGAGGTTGCTGTGGACACAGGTGAAAACATTTACAACTGGACTGTGTTAAGAAAGCTCGATTAATGTAGACTCTACGCAAGGAAGTCAGTAGTTTTGTATCTCATTAACCCCAAACCACCGCAGAGCTCGCTGAAACTGGTGCCGTGAACATGTGACTTGGAGCCCTGACAGTTCTGTTCTTTGACGTCCCGTTTCAGCCTACAAACATATTCTAGACATTATTTCATCTGGAGACAATGAGGAATGCAGTACTATCCCTCCAAAATTAGAAAAAGGGACACTTACGATGGAGGTGGCGTTCTCGTGTGGGGCGGAATAATGATAAATGGTCGCATCCATTTTCATGTTTTTTTTTTTATAGGGTACAGAGAACATATCCTAGGAAACCTATGTGCGACATTTTAGGGGTTCGGTTGACCCAGATTTTATTTTCATGCGCGAAAGCATCACTGCACATGGAGCTCAAGTGGTGCAGGAATATCTTGAAACTAATGATATCCAACGACGGCCTTGTCCGTGATGATCAGCAGACTGAAATCCGATCCGCAAGGTTTTTCCACATGTGTGGGAAGACCGTGCGCATCGTATTGCATGCCGACAGCCAACTCCTCGGTCACCTGATGAGCTAAGGCCTGCGCTGGTGGAAGAATGAGATGTTTCGACGGAATCTTATAGATACCCTTATATCAGCTGTCAGGCCTGTTTAGTCCTTGGCGGGGATTATATGCCGTAATTATGTCATGTGACCATATTTTTGAGCATCTTGTATAGACTTCTGTAATGTGACCTTTTTGGTTATTCTTATACAGCTGTAAATTTCCGTTATACTTGTTGGAAGTTTCTTGCTGTCTCCCCATTTCATCGTTATTCTACGATACACCACCATACTAAAATTTGAGTCGCTTCATCTCAAGCTGCACGAGTTACACCACATTTTCTACGTGTTCTGTTATTTATTTATTTATTATATATATATATATATATATATATATATATATATATATATATACATACACTTTTTTATCGATCAGTGCAAGTCATTACGCATTACACTTTATGACATGGAGCACTGTCCGACTGAAACCTGTATTGGTCTTTACAGTAAAGTTCCATCAGCATAGTAACATTGCATTCATCGGGTTAAAAAACATCAGTGATCCAACGCAATATCATAAAAAAACATCCTCTACAGCTGGGACGATGCAGTCCCTAAACAACTTTTACTGGCTCTCGATATAACTAGATTATTCCATCAAACAAACAGCGTTTACCGCATTATTCACCCCAGAAAGCGCATTTCACTCCTCTGAGCCCTTTTGATCAAAAAATTCCATTTCTGCGAGCATGCAGCACTGTAACAGTTTCCAGGCATTTGAATTTGTGATCAAGAATTTGCCCGTCTACTGCATACGGTAATCACACTGACAGTCTCTCCCTCTGAACTCCAAGACTTCCTGGGCAATTTCCTGCAAATGCAGTGATGATTTTGTTTGGCAACACGTTTGTCCGTCCCGAGACTTCTTCCTTCCAAAATATTGGTCGGACTCTTCGTATCACTTTTCATTTTTAATTTGCACAGACCATTGTGTGATATTCTATATAGCGAACCGCGGGAATTGCAAAACCTCCGAACTCTGTCCAGCACTAAGTCCTACAGTGTGTCACTCTTCCCTGTGCTCTTCAACAACCATACCAAACTAACTGTCTTCTCCCCTATTCTTCAGGTCCTCCCGCGGTAGCGAACCAGGCGATATGGTAACTTCAACTCTCAGTTTAGTGTGTTACCTAAAAATGACAGCTTCGTTACATGACCATCTCAAATTCGCAAAATTAAGACTGTTCTGTAGAAAATACAATGAGTCATATGGTATACTGAAATTAAGTCAATCGTTGAGGTTCAACGTTATTTTCGATATACATACAGAGAAGCTTCACTAAGAAACAATTCGTCAATATTACTCAGTTTATAGAAAGAGGAACGGGTTTTGAAAAAAAGAAGAGGACAAACTTCGGAAGGGAATTTGGAACACATCAGCAGCACAGGAAACAATTACCGGAGACATTTATTTCATTTTTTGATTTCGTTATTTTTGCCCGAGAACACAATTACCGAGATATTAATGTTGTCTACCTCCATCTCTTTTCGATTATCGTGTATATGCAGTGTAAACAAAAAAATTAAATTTTCTCGTCCAACAGACCCAAATGTTTCGGTAACTATAAGAAGTCTGATATACCTCCATTCATACTGATATTAAAAGTTCTGGTTATAGAAGCAAAGTTCAATAAGATTCATGTATAATAAAGTTCAAAGTATCACAGAAAGCGATCGTAAATAAATAAATTACAGAAAATATAAATACTAAAACTGTTCTAGATTGTGGTTAGCTCTTTTCGGGTTGGAGGAATGGATGAAGAAAGGCGTCAAAATTTGAAGTGCAGTATTTGTATGTCTTGGACAAAATAATTTGTTTTACATATTATCTGTACTAAGTAGCCGTTTGGCGAATGATCAATCTGAGCAAGAACAAGAAGCAGTGAGAGCTAGTAAATTACGTCTGGGTCCCAAGGTTTATGAGATTAAAGCCATATGGAGAGATTCTTAGAGATATGCGAGGTATTTTTGATGCTGCGTCCACACGAAGTCTGAGTACTGAGTGAATTTTTCGAGATTATACTGAGCGTTGAATACTTACGAAGACCATGACAGAATTTGTTGCTTAAAGTTAGCAGCGCTTAATGCGAGGACTTATTTAGCTTCTGCTGACTTGTAGAATTAAAAGTTGTAGTTAAGATAAAAACGAAGCTCCAGAAGCAGAGCAAATGTTAACAAAAGGGCAAGGAGACGAAGCAGGTCTATCTAATGAGATGATTATTTTTTCACAAGCACATAACAGGCGACAGTGATAATGTGCAATAGGTGTACAAGTTCACCTAATTTGTTATATACTTTAATGCGGTAACATTTAAAATACTGTTTTGTGATGATTTAATTCAATCTGCTAATAAATATTTTTGTAAAGTCGACATGTCATAAATATTAAGAGTACTATGATTACGCAGTGAGTATACTTCAACAACACCTATGCAAAGTCGTCATTTTACTTTACTTGGCGGCATACTGGATTCTGTGATCGACTTGATCGTGATCCAACGTGAAGATTGGTCATAATGGCAAAAAAATAGGATTCCATTTTGACGTTCAATGGTTAGTCTATTTGATCAGAAAATTACTTTCCAGGTGACACGCTTTTTTTTATTTGTATTTCTCAATACACACTAATCACTTTTTTTTGTTTTTTGTCAAAAGAATGAAGATGTGGTTAGAAAAAAAATAAAATCACCTACGGCGGATCTGATCACGTAAACCCGAAGTAATAAACTGTTTCGCCCATTGCAAAACTGATTCAACTCGTTTAGTTTCGGATACAATACCCTAAATTTACAAAGTCAGTTTATTTGCACAAATGCATAAATTACTTAATTTCGTATTTAAAACATCATTAAATTATGATTGATATCATAATTCGATTCCCGGTTAAGATTTTTCGAATAATGTTTGATTTATCTTTGAATATGCAAAACTGAAGGCCATAATTGTGAACAAACATTCAAAAGCAGTTTTGACAATATTCTATTGTACATATCATTAATTATAAAACAGAAATATTTGAATAAAAATAGAATGTATCAGCAATAAATTAAAAACAGAAAATATAAAGTGAGGATAAAAAAAAAAGATCTTGTTCCTGATTAAAACTTAAAATAAAGTACAAGTAAATATTCAGACAAGCGTAGGCTAGCTCTAATTCACGGTCGTCTAATGATCATCAGATAATAAAAACTACTATATTTGTCATTTGGCAGTTACTATACATTAAGATAATTTGCCGGTATTTTTCATAAGAACACAAACAAATCTCTAATAAAAGAATAAAATTATTATAAAAATTTTAAATTTTGTTGATAAAATTTAATTTCTCTCCACGTTTTAAAAGAGGCTTTAGTTGTATTTGTTAAAATAAGAATAATATTTATTGCTAGTATAAATGAGGATATCATCCTGACTTAAAATACGTTAAAATGTATTTTAATCTCTGGTTTGTATCTTTTAGAATTTCACTTTGGATAAATTCCAAATTCGGCAAGAAAGTCGAATATAGGTACGCTCAGGTATCAATGCTAAGTAATATATATGATAGATTCTATGTCAAGGAAAGATCACGTGATATTTTATAGCCTACAGTACTCGGCATTCTTTCGAAACTAGAAAAAACGGCGTTCTGAAGACAGATCGAGATTGTTTGTCTGTCTCTTAATGTCAAACAAGTCTGTTTAAAGTGACGGATGGAATCATACGTAGCAACGGACCATCACTGTGAAGTCCCCTCATCTCTTTTATTCAGCTTAATATTGTTCAAAAAAAAAGCAGAGCCAAACAAACGTGCTTGCAGAATGTGGACAAACAGCTAACTACAAATTAGCAAATGTTGAATCGATCATCGCTCTCAGGCTGACTCAGTTTCTTGGGAAACTGTGTAGTTCTGCAGGGAGCAGTCGAAGGAGGTAAAACATGGAATCAAATATCATTTATTATTATTTTTTTTTTTTTTTATTCAGAGCGCAGATGTAAAGAGCAACGAAGGAGAAATGAAAATTTTTGAGTTGCAAGGCTTCACTAGTGAGATAAAATTACTTTTCGATCCAAAAAAAAATAAAAAAAAGTACGAGTTCTTTACGTTATTTCCATGAATATAAGATGCTATTAAGGTACTTCAAATGAACGCGTCGAAATAATAAACCAGGTAGTCACATACTGAAAAAAAAAATTATAACATTTTCTGCAGTACGCGTCAACTGGTTCCCTCAAATAATTTATTTGGTGTTGAAAAATTCCTCAAGCAGGTGCAATAACCCACTAGGAAACAACGAACGCTCGGTTTACTCTTCGATAAGAGTGACAGATGAATTAAGACATTCCAGTAAGCGAAGAAAATTGCGAAGCATTCTTTGCGTTGTATCTCTATTACTGTATTAAGATCTTTCGGCCTGACTTCTTGCAACAATGAGAAATAGTTCGCAATGCGGTTAACGGTAGCGAAGTTGATTTCGTTTTTCAATGTAGAAGTGTGGCGACATTCATATATCATTAGTCATGGGTAAGAACAAGAAGATTGACATAATGAATTACAAACATATAAAGAAGACAAAATATGAATTAGGAAGCTTGCACGATGGAGTTGTTGTGATAGTGGTATTTTCTGGCGCAAGGGCTACTTAGGACATATTGCACCTCCCAAATTAATTTAGTTCACTTATGAGAACTGCACGGGGAGCAGTTAGAAACGGTCATACATTTGAATTTGTTTTAAATACAGAAAGAATTCAGAGAGATTTTCTTCTTTACCTATGATGCTATTGAGAGACAGAGGTTGTTGCAGATCTGAAATGAAACTAAAAGGCATTGTTGAACAAGCTACATTCAAGGAGTATATGTTTTGCTGTAAGTGGTTGCAAGCAGTGCACACATTGCGGATAATCATTTCCTGTAAGCAGGTAGAAATGTGTGAGGAGAGTATGACCTATTCGGGTTCTGACTAAGATTACTTCTTTTCTATTTTTACGAATGCTAGATGTCCATACTTGTGGTTCAGGTTTTAGTTGAAATAGCTTTATTTGTTTGCGTTTTCCACAAAAGTGTCCATTGTTCCATACGTTGTGCCTGTAATCAGAACATGACATCATTTGTTGAGGCTATGCTGGAGGGATGCTTTGCAGCATCATTTGCATATTCATTTCATAGAATACCACTGTGACCTGGGATCCAAGAGAAGACAACTGTTTTCTGATGCTCACGAAGACGCATTAGCTCATGTTTTACGAGGTTTAATAAGGATTCAAAAGACCCACGAACTGCTTTCCAAAGCTAAAAGAGCACTCTGTGAATCGATATATATTATGCTTTTATTTATTGACAGGAGTGAGTGACGTCTTTTTCAGGGCGAGCTTGATGGCATGGAACTCCTCAGTATAACTGCTGCATTCGGCCGGAAGTGACACTGACACAGTTATATTCGGGAAGACAGTGGCTGCGCCTACTTGACTGTCACACTTTGAAACATCAGTTTAGATCAGGGGTCGGCAAACTGCGGCTCGCGAGCTGCATGTGTCTCTTTGAGCATGCAACTGCGGCCCTAAATTTCACCCAAATGAAACACAATTTGAAATGAAAAAAAAAATCAAGGGCATATGGAGTGCAAGAATAAAATGCCTTAAAACTGAAATTGAGGATTTGGAGAGGCAAAAGGCTGCTCTTGTATTTTCTCACAAATGGACGGCGACAGATGAGTTGAAAAAAAAAAAAAAAAAAAAAAAAAGCAAGACCAAATTGTGTTCGATGCGTGGAGTAGCTTACGGAACGCGTATATAAATTGGAAAATATTTTCGTTTCGACTTCTCTCAGTTTTTTGGCTCGACGAATTTCTACGGGCAAATATTTTCAAACATGAACTGCATTAAAAATAAATAAAAAAAAAAGCCGTCTGAACGATGTGTGAGTCTCAGCATATTTGCTGTTGAACTTCTTGAGAACTTGCTCAAGAAGTTCAGCAGCAAAGAGTCACATTAATTCGTACCTAATTGGGTGTTTTTTACGTTTTTTTAGTATTAATAAATAATATTTCAAAATATATTTTTTTGATAAAACACCTTCCCACTATTCCATTTCTTAAAAAAACTTCCCTACCCCTCTCCCCAGTTGAGCTCAGGTGCAGCTCGTCGGATTCTCTTTTTTTTCTTTTTTAATTAGATCAAAAATGGCTCTTTGCTCAAAAAAGGTTGCCGATTCCCTGGTGTAGATCTTAATAAAGTGGGAATACTTTTGTGTGTGAGCAAAATATAGTTTCTGGATGTTAATATTTGCCCCATTATTTGCCTTCACCCCATTGCTCAAAGTATTCATCACAATAAACTGTAAAAGGTAGTCCACGGGGGATCCGGATTTTTGATTCTCTGAGGATATTATCAAGTTGAATGTTCTAGCTTTCTGTTAGATTCTGCAGTCTGATACCAGTAGTCCCAATTGTTCTGGTTTATTTGCATAGTGAATTTTCCACCTAGGATCATGCAGTAGTGGCTTAATATGATGAGTACGCAGGCTTCCAATTTAAGCTGAGTAGTTCATCAACAACATCTTTCTTCTGATGCTAAGTGGAGGTTCGTGAGCCTCAACATAAAGACTTTGAACTGGTGATGCTCTGTATGCACCTAGAGAAGAATGTTGGATGGGCGCAAGACGGACCAAGGTGCTCTCCCTAACCGAGTCATAAACAGGTGCTCCGTAATCTAGCCGAGATCTAATTAGGGACTTATATAAGTGGAGCAGAGTATAACGATCTGCACCCAAAGATGTACTTGAGATAACCCGGAGTATATTCATTTTCTTCGTGCAAGTGGTTGTTAGATATTTTATGTGCTCCTGGAAGTTTAATTTCTTATCAAAACCTAGCTCTAGGAGGGAGAATATTGTTCACAATTGGTAGAGGATGAGTGGCCAAGTTCAACTCAGGTTCACCATCGACTCACCAGGTGAGTCGATGGTGAACCGTTTTTTCCAAAGTCTTACTCAGGCAGCTAGTTAGAGAAATTGGTCTATAGTTGTTAGGAATCGAATGATCTTTTTCAAGTTTAGGTATAGCTATTACATCAGAATGTCACCAGGAAATGGGGAATATATGTTCTGAGAATATCCTATTGTAAAAGTTTACCAATAGCGATACTGATTTCTGATTGAGGTGTTGAAGCATTATTTTGTAGATTCCATCAGGGCCAGGAGAACTATTTCTTGAGGTATATATGGATTCTTCCAGTTCGGATATTGTGAGTGGTTGGTTGTAGGGTAAAGGGCATGTAGCTTAGAAGTTCAGTTTCCTTTTATCAGCTTCATTTTTTTTTTGTACAGATGGTTGATATGCAGTTGAGGCGGACAATTCACAGAACACCGTTCCTAAGGCATTGGCAATTTCCTCAGCAGATGAGATCTTCCCATCCAATTAATAATAGGATAAGGCAACATGATATATACCGTCTTTATTTTTTCCCAGATTATTCGGGTATCAGTGTCCTCATTGATTGAGAAGCAAATTTTATCCACGCGTCTTTTTTCGCCAACCGCCGGATATAACGAGCTTTGACTCTCAGTCTCTTGAAGTTAATAAAGTTGGCAGTGGTGGGATATTTTCGGAAGGTGTTCCATGCTGCGTTTTTTTTTTCTTTTCGCTTTGTTACAATCACCATTCCAGTGATTGGTATGCCGATGGTTTCTTATTTGAGACTGTGAGATGGCCGCTGTTGCAGCTGTTAATATCTTCATTGTGATGTGATCGGTGACAGTGTCAAATAGCAGAAGACTATGGTGTCATTATCAAAAGATACGACTACTAAATTTTGTACAGTTTGCTTTAGAAAATTTCCGTTTAGTTTTCGTATCAGTTTGCTTGGAATGGGTGGTTTGAATACTACAGATCAGCGGATAAGTGGTCACTGTTTAAAGGATTGTCATGTACTGCCCACTATATAGTTGGAAAGAGGATCGAAGAGCAAATTGAGAGATCTATTGCAGTGGTTTATCCAGTAGAAAAATGGGTGTAAGTGGGTAAGCCAAGTATTCAATAGTGTCAAATTCGCTCTGTTCAGTAAGATTTAAATAAGCTCATCACGTCCGTGATGAGCTTATTTAAATTCACTATGCAAATAAATCAGAACAATTCGGACTACTGGTATCAGACTGCAGACCAGAGACCCACATCTGAGACCAGAGAACCACATAATGGATGATGTCCATTAAAATCTCCTAATAAACAAATAGGAGATGGGAATTGAGAAATAAGATTTTCCAGTTGCTGAATTGTACACGATTGGTTCGGCGAAAGGTAAATTGAGACCAGTGTCAGAGTGATGCCAATTACTACGTGTGGCAACAGCTTCCAATTGTGTTTGCAATGGAATGCGTCTGGAGGGGACTCGTGAGTCCACGAGTACGGCTACTCTTCCATGGGGGCTGTAAGTATCAGATCGATCTTGTCTGAAGAAAGTATAATTTTTGACAGAAACGGATATTTTTGTTGTTAAATTCGTTTCTTGTAAGCATATGGAAGCAGAATTGTAACGGTGAATTAGTTCACAGATATCATCAATATTGCTGGGAAAACCTCTGCAATTCCATTATATGATTTGTTCTATTTTTTTATTTTTTTATTTTATGAGTGGCTTTGTTTATATCTGTCGAGTTTTGATTTTTCTTTTCTTGAAAATTTCGGCGTCCTGAGTCATGCTTTCTTTCATGTCATCATCTGTATGTATTTAAAGCAGATCTTCTGAGTCGGTGGTGTAATCTGGGCCCATGCTTGATAGGTGAGATTGCTTCAGCTCGACTGGATCTGAATTTTGCAAATTCTCCACTGCTTTACAATGGAGAAGTCTCTGGGATGGAACTGTCAGTGGTGTATTACTTCTTTGGTCTACTACCTTTGGTGGAGATAGATGCTGGACCGAGAGGACTGATCGAGCCCAGTCTGAGATCAATGTGTCTGGATGTAAGGACACTTCTGTCTGACGTGCTACTGATTGGTGACTAAGTGGCAGAAGCATAAGTGCATTTTGGTATACTCAATTTTACTTGTTTTCTTGCCTCTTGGTAGGAAACTATTTTCAATTTTATATTTTTGCATTTTTTTTCCCAACTTCCAGAGGTTACAGTCTTTGTAGTATGCCAGATGGTTGCCCTTGAAATTAGGACATTGTGAAGTTGGTGTCTTACATTCTGTTTGCGTATGAGTTTTACACCTAGAGTTTGCCCATGTTGCGTCTCCACGGCATGCTGTCTGGGAATGGCTAAATTTTTGGCATTTAAAACATCTTAGGGGGTTAGAGATATAATGGCCGAACGCGACAGTTTAAATATCCTGCTTTGACCTAAGCTGGTAATTGAGAAATGGAGAACTGAAAGTTAAAATTATACTCCAGGTAGGGATTAAACTGCCATTTTTCCTGAATGGCTTCTTGATTTTTAAGTTCCTGGACTATTTCATCTTCAGGAACGTTCAATATATTCCATTCAGTGATCAATCCCTTTGAAGAATTGAAGGTGGTATGATTTGAACTGGGATTCCACTCAAGGATGTCAGACATAATAATAGTTCAGAGTGTCGAGATGTTCTCCATTGATAAATCTCCAGATTGGAGGCGTTTCACCATTTTTGGTGAACATGAGGCACTGAGGCATGTTTAAGACATCTCTGAATGATGAATGGGGACAGTTTGCCGACAGATTGTGTTGACAGAGAATGTATTATCAGAAATGCTAGTAATTCCTGTCTGCAGTGTTTTCTTCATTCTCTTCGAGGGAGAGCGAGAAAAGTCATGGTTAGTGTCATGATTGTCATTTGGTTTGAGAGTTCTTTGGTTCTAAACGTGGAAATTCATTTGTTTCCATCTCTTCTCCTTTAGCCCTTTTAAAACTGAGGGTTTCTCTCTCAGGTTTTTTTTTTTTTTTTTTTTTTATGAAAACCCCAAACATTAGCTATTAGAACCTATAGTACTTAGTACCGTGCTTGGGTTGGAGGTTGAGAAGACGAAAGAAGATATTTGTTGACATTAGACTTGAATTTAGGTAAACTGTAATTTTCAGGAAATACGTATGAAGGAAGGTTGTTCCAGAAAACGGCAGTTGAATGAATAAACGAGGAAGATGAAAAGTTGGTTCTGTGAGTTTGAAGTTGGACAGTAAATAGATGCTGGCAGCACGTGTTCGGACTGTTTTGAAAGAGAGAGCGGGAATTATAGAAGCCAATTCGGAATAACAGTGCCCATGGAAGTATCTGTAAAAAAGGCATGCAGCGGAAACAGTACGTCTATGAGACAGCTAATGCAGAGACTGTGTTAGATAGAAGTCATTAATTAACCTAACTGCCCTCTTCTGAATGGAATCAAGAAGCTTGAGACAGGTTTTGGGGGCACCGCCCCAGATGTGGGAACAGTATTCCATGGTAGGCCGAATTTGCGATTTGTACAGCTATTTGGAAGAAAAGTAACGCCTAGATCGAAAGAGAAATCCAAGTTTTTTAGATGCAGAGGAAGCAATATTTGTAATGTGCTTGTGCCAAGAGAGATTAGAAGCCAGGGTAATTCCCAAAAGAGATATATCATTTTGCCTAGAAATCGGAGTGTCACCAAACATAAGCATGGGAGCAGAAGAATCCTTTTTGCGAGATATAAGACAAGACTGAGTTTCAAAAGGATTGAAATCAACTAAGTTGTCTTTGCCCCACTGGAGAATTATCTGGAGATGGGCATTTAAGGAATTGGTAGCGGATATTCGAGAAGTTGAAGCTGATTAAGTAGGACAAAGTTTCTCAAAACGGAAAGTGGAATGCAATGTGCTACCATCGGCAAAACTATGGATAGGATTTCCAGTCAATGGAAGAAGGTCATTAATATATACAAGAGAAAAAGAGTGGGAGAAAAAACTGAACCTTGGGGGACAACAGCATTAGTGGAATAGTTAAAAGACGGAGCCCTCTACCATCACCCTCATTGACCGATCAGAGAGAAAACTGGATAACCAATTACAAAAAACAGTTGGCAAACCATAAGATCGAAGCTTGTTTAGAAGACCTTTATGCCAAACACGATCGAAAGCCTTTGAGATGTCAAGAGCAACTGTTTGTGTTTCACCGAACTTTACCATTGAATTTGTCCATAAATAGGTAACATAAGCCAGAATATCACCAGTGGATCGACACTGACGGAAATCCATACTGGCGATCATTGATGAGACGGAAGGTTTCTAGGTAGTTTAAGAGTTGGCTGTTAATTGATTTCTCCATTACTTTAGAAAGAGTAGAAGTAATTGCAAAGGGACGATAATTGGATGGGAGGAATTTGTTACCCTTTTTAGGAACTGGCTGGATATGAGCAAATTTCCAAGCAGAAGGAAAAACACCTTTGGAATAAGAAAGTAAAAAGAGGCGGCAAAGAACAGGAGTAAGTTCAGGAGCACAGGTTTTGAGAACAAGTTGAGAAATACCATCGGGTGCTGGAGATCTCTTAGCATCAAGATTCGTCAAAATCCTTCTGACATCCTTTTGTCGGAAGACCACAAGAGGCCTTGAATGGAGCGTGTTGGGAATGGTGGGAGGCGTTTTCCCAAGATCATTAATATGTGAGTTGGAAAAAATGGGATGCTAACAGGTCAGCTTTATCCTTCGCTGAAGTGACAAAAGAACCATCAGGTTTTGACAGAGGTGGGAGCAGAGATGGGCAAAAGTTGCGGCCAAATAGCTTCGGCAAGAGACCAGAATGTTCAGCTACCATTAGGGCAAGAAGCAACTTTTCTACTCTTAGCCTGTTCAAAATCTAGTTTGGACTGATTAATGACTGCTTTACAATTGTTGCAAGCTTTGCTGTAGGCTGAAAATGAAATTGAAGAATTGGAAACAAGCCTCTTACGATTTGCAACGTTCTTGTCTTGAACAGCCTTAGCACATTTATTGGAAAACCAAGGTTTAGATAAAGGACAAGATTTTAAAGTGGAGTGTGGAATAAAGGATTCCATTCCTGCAAGAATAATTTCACTGACACGATGGGAGCAAACACTGACATCAGAAGTTTGAAACAGTAATCTGACCAAGGGAAAGAAAAGAAATTTCGGAGGTCATCCCATTTTGCATTCTTGTAATACCAAACAATATTAGGTTGGGAATAGCTATGAGATAAAGGCTCCATTGGAGAAGGGACAATCACCAAGTTGTCATCAGAGGTGCCTAAAGGACAATTCACTTCGACGGTGTACTTAGGATTGTTTGTGAGAAAACGATCAAGCGTGTTGGCTGTATGGTTAGGATTGTCTGGTATTCTTGTAGGTAAATTAGTAATTGCAAAAGACTCAGCATCTCGACCAGCTGGGTCGGCGTGACTAGAAAACTGAAACCAGCTTGAGTTGTGAACATTAAAATCACCCAAGAAAATTACCTCACTGTTAGGAAAGTTGGAGTGGAGAAAGTCTAGTTGCAAAGAGAGGAAGTCAAAGAGCTCCAAGTGATTAGTGAAGTTGAGAGAACGGTAGAGACAACAGATGAATTTGACACAATGAGGTAGAGAGATTTTAGGCCAGAGAAGATCGAAAAGAGGAGATTCCAAATTACCAAGTCACTGACGGGGAACATCGGAACAGACATATGCACAAGTACCACCTATGAGGCGAAACGAGTCATACAGCGAATAATTTGGGCAAGTGAGATGAGTAGTTCAATCAATCGATAACTGAGATTCTGTCAGAAAAAGTACATGGGGTTTGGCAGACTGCAAGTGGAAATGGACGTCGTTGAGATTAGAATTGAGACAACGTATATTTGTGAAATGAACTAGGAAGTACGGACGTGTGTAGCCTATGCGGACGTACATTTTTGCCGTTCCTGGAACAGAGAAGTTTTTTCTGATTTATTTTTTGTGTTATTAGCTTAAATTGGCATATTAACTTATTTTCTAGAGTAGCTTTATATTCCTATTTACGATACTGAGTTTAAAGTAACTTAGATAGAGATTTTGTAGGTATTACTTAGTATCGGAAAGGGTATCAAATCCACGTGTTTACCGTTGCAGCCATTGTTACGCGATACATAATATCTCGAAATAGATAGCATAAGCTTAATAGAGTATAGTACAGTAAATAATATTGTCAATTAATCAGATAATTAAATCTTGTTGAACTTCATTGTCAATTAAATTGTACCTTTAACTATACATATAACGACTAATAAATAATTAGTAAAAAATAAATAATTAATACTTAACTTGATACGGAAGTTATATAAAGAGATTTCGTAGATAACACTCGATACTGAAATATAAATATAGCGTTAAAACTGTGTTGGGATATAAGTTTAGGGTTTAAATTTTGTACTGAAATTGAAATTTTATTGAAATTAAATCGAAATCATGACTGAGACCAGAGCAGCAAAGCAAAAGGCTCAAGCTAATGGGAGTGCTGCGGCTCAGGGGAGAACTGAGGGGGGCAGTTGCCCTCTGAATCACAGCCTATTAAAATGCACTACTTGCTTGATGTTTCTGGAGGAGTCAGGTACGGGACATGACACTGCCATGGGGGATGTCTTTGTGTGTGCGCGATGCAAGGAGTGTAAGGATTTGATTTGATTTCGGTTTTAATGGCGCAAAAACAACTACGGTTATATTGCGCCAGGAAACGATTAAAATATCAACAAAGAAATTCTGGTAACCTTTAAAAAGGTTACCTCGTCAAATTGTTATTTATATATGTGTGTATATGTTAATAGCTTGTATAAACTTAAAAACTGCCGACACGTGGTCGTTGTCTGATAAAATCTGACTGAGTGTATAAGGCTCAGTCGGATGAGTAAAAGCGGTAAAATATATATTGCGAACATGGGTAAAATTAACGCAATCTATTAAAATATGCTTTATTGATAAAATGGTGTCGCAAGACTCGCACATAGGAGGGTCATCCGCCCTCAGCAGAAACGAATGTGTCAGATGACTGTGTCCTATGCGGAGTCGGGCAAGAACAACTTCCTCGCTCCGATTCCTGCGCAGACTAGACTGCCATGTTTCTATTACAGGCTTTATTTGATATAATTTATTTGTTCTCTGTCTGTGCCATAGTTCTTGCCATTGGGAATATATCTTTTTGCGTATTATTTGCCTGTAGTCTGTATAGGGGACTAACAGGCAACGATTATGAGTGGGTGTTGCTGATTTGGCTGCAGCGTCAGCCAAATCATTTCCCTTTATCCCAATGTGGCTAGGAATCCAGCAGAAGCGGATATCAAACTTGCATTCATAAAGAGAATGTCTCTTCTGCTGAATCCGACAAAGAACTGGATGAGAATTGTGTCTCAGAGATAATAAAGCCTGTAATACACTCAAAGAATCGGAATATATTATTGACCTTTGGAATTGACAAGTTCGAATGTGATCCAAGGCTAGCTCTATAGCATACAGCTCTGCAGTGTATATGCTGGATTCGGGAGGAATCTGCTGAGATATTATAGTGTCCGGAAAGACAGCAGCAGATCCTACGCACGATTCAGACTTCGAGCCGTCTGTGTAAACGGGCAGGAAGTCTGAGTGCTCAGCTTGGTGTGCAGAGTAGAGCTGCTGGTAGACAGATGATGAGGTCTCAGACTTTACCCATTTCTTAAGGGAAAAGTCGCACGGTGGGGGATGAGCATGCCAGGGTGGAAGAGTTTCTTTTGGTGTTTGTGCCACCTTGTCTACCATGATGTTAAACTCTCTGATTAGCTCTTGGACACGAATACCAAAAGGTCGGTTGGCAGTCTGACGGGTATTGTACAAGTTTTCCCAACGTGGCTCAAAAACGGATACCCACGTAGGATGGTCTGGCAGGGATTTCAACTTTAAAGCATAGTTTAAAGACAACTGCTTACGTCGAAGGGATAACGATGGTTCGCTTGCTTCGACGTATAAGCTCTGGACAGGAGATGTTCGAAAAGCTCCAGTAGCGATACGGATAGCCTGATGGTGGACAGGGTCCAGCCATCGGAGGACACTATCTCTAGCTGAGGAGTATACCTGGGACCCGTAGTCTAATTTGGGTCGTACAAGTGCACGGTAAAGCCGCAGTAGGGTGCATCGATCTGCTCCCCAACGCGTTGAGGAGAGAGAGCGGAGAATATTGAGTCCCCTCGTGCATTTTGTACGAAGTTGAAGAATATGTTCGAGAAAGGTCAGCTTTTTATCAAACACAAGTCCCAAGAATTTTGTGTCTGACACTACTGGAATAACATTTTGTCCGAGCCTTAATTCAGGTTCAGGATGAAGATTACGCTTGCGACAAAAGTGTACGCAAACGGTCTTCTCCGGCGAGAACCTGAAGCCATTAGCAAGTGCCCAGGAATTAAGACGATCAATGGCTTTCTGCAGTTGTCTTTCAATAACCCTCATGTTGCATGACTGACAAAATATGCTAAAGTCATCAACATAGAGGGCACAGTTTACAGTTGGAGGAAGTTGTTCTGTGATGGAATTGACTTTGATGGCAAAAAGCGTGACACTTAATACTGATCCTTGTGGTACTCCCTCCTCTTGGCTGAAGGGAAGAGAGAGTGAGGATCCCACACGAACTTGGAAAGATCGATTGGCCAAAAAGTTTTTAATAAAAATGGGGAGTTGCCCCCTAAGGCCTAGGCTATGCAGATCTTTTAATATGCCAAATCTCCAAGTTGTGTCATACGCTTTCTCCATGTCAAAGAACACCGACACCAAGTGTTCGCGTTTTAGGAAAGCATCCCGGATGGATGCTTCCAATCTAATAAGATGGTCCAAGGTGGACCGGTACCTTCGGAAGCCGCACTGGATGTTGGAGAGAAGGTCATTTGTTTCAAGATACCATATTAAGCGAGAATTAACCATTCTCTCCAGGATTTTGCACAGACAGCTAGTCAGAGCAATAGGACGATAATTGGTGGTGACTTTCGGATCCTTTCCTGGCTTAGGAAAGGCAAGAACGATAGCCTTTCGCCAGGAGTCCGGAAACTGCCCTTCAGTAAAGATTCTGTTATACAGAAGGAGCAGACAATCCATAGATTTTGATGAAAGATGTTTAATCATTTCATAATGGATGCCATCTGGTCCAACGGCACTTGCTTTGGAAAGAGCGAGGGCCCTTTTCAGTTCCAGAATAGTGAAATCCCCGTTGTAGGGATAAATGCTCTTAGATTTAAAGCTAAGTGCCTGTTTTTCGATTTTATATTTCAGGACCAGAAACTCTGGGGAATACGAAGATGTTGCAGAGATCTTGGAGAATGTTTCCCCAAGAGAATTAGCTATTGCAGTTGGATCTGCAATAGCGCATCCATTATAATCTAGGATTGAAGAAGGGTGGGATGTATATTTTCCCTTCATTTTCCGGATTTTATCCCAGACTACCTTAGAGTTGGTAGACTGGTTAACAGATGATGTAAAACGGATCCACGATTCCTTTTGACTCTGACGACGGATGTAACGTGCTTTGGCTCGTGCACGTTTGAAGGCTATAAGGTTGTTCGTGGTAGGATATCGGCGAAATATCCCCCACGCTTTGTTTTGAGCCTTTTTTGCTGCTGTGCATTGTGAATTCCACCAAGGTTTAGGAAATGGTGGAAACCGGGCTGATGTTTTTGGGACAGCATTAGCAGCTGCTTGGACAATATTTTCTGTGATGTACTTAACTGCATCATTGATAGGCTCTTGACTGACTGTACTAAGATCAAAATTTGCCTGGCGTTGGAAGGCAGTCCAGTCAGCCTGATCAATCTTCCACCGTGGTAACCTAAAAGGAAGACATGGTCTCCCACTGTGTAACAAGGTTATCACAGGGAAGTGATCACTACCGTATGGACTCTCCTCCACTTCCCAGGTGAGTGAAGGGAGTAGAGTAGGGGAGCAGATAGAGAGATCAATGGCAGAAAAAGTACGGGTAGGCATGTGGAAAAAGGTGTTTGTTCCAGTATTTAGAAGGGAAAGGTCATTGTCATTGAGCATATGCTCTATGACTCGTCCCCTTCGATTGATGTTAGCACTACCCCACAGGGTGTTATGTCCATTAAAATCCCCAAGAAGTAAGAAAGGGGGAGGCAGCTGCGTTAGAAGATCATCAAGGTCTGCCTGGGAGATGTCAGTCCCAGGTGGCAAATATATAGAGCATACAGTTAATAAGAATCCCACTGAAAGGCGAATTGCCACAGCCTCCATGCTGGTTGTAATTAGCAAGGGCTGCACTGGGGTATGGTTACCCACAAGGATAGCCACTCCCCCATGTACAGAGCCATCCGCAATTCTATCCTTTCGGAAAACTGTGATGTTGTGCATGGTGGGATCATCATTTGCCTTTAGATATGTCTCCTGCAAGCAAAAGCAAACTGGCTCGTGCTTTTGCAGGAGGGCCTTGATGTCATCTATATTTCGCCGGAATCCACGACAATTCCATTGTAGGAATTTAGCCATTATTTTGGCTTGGTGGGTCCATCAGGCGGCTTCCGAGGTGCTGAGGGCTTACTTTTATCAGTCTTGGATTTGTCTTTTTTGGGGAAGAATGGACGCTGTCCCGTGTCCATTTCTTCCTCCGCAAAGAGTTCCAAGACTGATTCTTCGGGTACCTCCTTTTGCTCGACATCCATTTTTTCTTGGGTACTAGAGGGGACTTCCCCGTTCTTATTCTTTTCTTTCGTAATTACCTTTGGAACTTGTGGAGCATTAGGAGGTACCGATATAGGAGTGGCAGCTGATTGGTCCTTCTGTGTAGGTTTTTGCGAACTTAAGAGATACCGCGCGATAGGAGTGAAAGACTCCTTGGGAGGAATGGTCATGTCCGTCTGAGTTCCGACGGAACATCTCCCTGCTACCTTCTGGGCGTAGGTAGGTCTGTTGATATTCAGGGGTTTGACCGATTTCCTTGCCTCCTGGTATGATATATTTAGCTCTGCCTTCAGCCGTTGAATTTCTTTTTCTTCTTTCCACCTCTGGCATGCTCGTGAGTAGGCCGGATGTTCGCCCTCACAGTTAATACAGGTGGGTTTTGCGGCTGAACATGCTGTTGTTTCGTGGTCCTTTGCACCGCATCGTGCGCATGCAAGGACTCCACGGCAGGCCATTTGAGAGTGTCCATACTTCTGGCATTTAAAACACCGTAAAGGGTTCGGAACGTATGGACGCACTGAACAGTTGATATATCCAGCTTTGATCTCATCAGGAGGTTTAGGAGAGTTAAAAGTCAGGATAACGCTCCTGGTTTTAACTATTTTTCCATCCCTTCGCGCAGTGATTCTCTTGACGGCAATGACTCCCTGTGGTTTTAATTCGGAGCAGATTTCCTCCTCGGTGACGTCGAGAAGGTCCCACTCCGAAATGACACCTCTCGATGAATTGAGTGTTCTGTGTGGTGTCACCGTTATAGGGATTCCTCCGATTGATGTTACTCGGAGTAGATGGTCGGATTGCCTGTCATTTTTAGTTTCAATTAAGAGGTCACCAGAGCGGAGCCTCTTAACTGATTTGGGTGAACCTACTAACCCATCTAACCCTTTTTGGATAAAAAAGGGCGACATTTTACCAATCGGTTTTTCACCGGTTGAGTGCATAATCAGGAACCTTGGAACAGGCCCTGATGTTACCTCTGTTCGCTGCCTCTTTGTACTAATAGTACTATCTGGATCGTCGTCGATGTTTGCAGATAGGGACCGGGTTGGGGCCCCTGAAGAAATGAGTTTATCAGGATTCATAGAGTTTATTTAATTGTTCAGTGCCCGGGCTCCCCACCCACCACGGAGCCCAAAGGGACGCCCACTACCCGGCATGCAATAAATGCGCTCGGGAGTGGGACGCCAGGGCTACCCAGACACTATACCCGCACCGCCGCCAGCCTGAATCCTGTCCCTCGGACCATGAGGGTAGGGGCGTGGCATTGACACGGTTGACCCTCGCAGGCGAACCTACTAGCCGATTGATCCTAGCCGGGCCTTCCAGGACCACCCGTCTTGTCGAAGCAGGGGCCAAAGTGGTGTATTGAAGCTGGGCCCCTCAACCACCAGGATCCCCCTTTCCGAATTTCCACGGGTCGCAGCGCACGGCAAACACGCCGGATTCCATTGATGTAAGCCTGGAACCTAGGCTGTGGGCGTTGGATCCCAGTGATGCTAGTCTGGAAGTCCAGCAGCGTCCCTGGGAGGTCCCCTCACCACGTACAGGTGCCCACGTCGAGGGGGGAGTGTAAGGAAATCAGGAGACAACTCAGCATTGTTATGGGCCTATATGAGAGCTTGAAGGACAGGGTGGATGCCCTCGAAGGATTAAAAGTAAGGGGCCCATCAAGCTCTCAGCTGCCCACACCAATGACAGAGCTTGCACTTGGTCATCACGCAACACCGCGGCAACTCCCAAGGCAGAATGCGCTGGTCCCAAAGGAACTAGTAGTTGTTTGTCACTATATTGTCAGGGAAACCGGAAACTTGCTCTGTAAAAAGGATAGGTGGAACAGGACCAGGTATGTCTGCCAGGAGCAGAGGTTGATGACGTTGTACAGCGGATATCATCTTTTAAGGGCACAAAAGGTGATATAGTTGTACACATTGGCATTAATGATATTAAGAGTAGGAGACCGGCGGAATTACTTAACAAGTACAGGTCACTGTTGAAAAAAAGCCGTGAATTAGGGTTGAATTTGAAAGTATCTGCAATTCTGCCAGACACGATAGGAGGGAGTATATGATGAGAGCCCTGTCGATCAATTCGGCCCTGGAAAGATTGCGCAAGGCTCAAGGGGTAGAATTTTTTTCAACCTGGTCTGTACTTGTTAACAGGAGAGACTGCTTCTACAGGGATGGGATACACTTGCAGTGGGACTTAAATAGAAAGGGTGCAAGAATGTTTGCTGATGCTATCGAGGCAGTGTTAGGTGGGTCGGAAAACTGCTAGATTGGAGGGATACAAGGACTAATAGATCAACAGTAGCCACTGGCAGAGGTGAAAGTGATTCTTGCACTGCTTCTATTGGAATGAGCCGCAGTCTGGAAAATAAGATGCAGGATATTTCAGAGACTGCTGGGAATCATTGCGGTACAAATAAACACATAGGTTGGGTTAGGGTAGCTAAGAAAAAGAACAGGTGCATGTATACTTGCATGTACACCAATGTTGGAGTTTAGTAAATAAATTTGATGAATTTGAGGTATTGCTCAAAACATCAAAGGCAGATATTGTTGGGCTATCAGAGATGTGGTGTCACACAGATATAAGGAATGCAGAACTGGAATTTGGGGAGTACATCGTCTACAGAAAGGATAGACAGGATAGGAAGGGAGGAGGGGTTATGCTATTAGTTAAGAAATACTTCCGAGGAAGTGAAGCCAGTCGACATTGCTGGACAGTGCAGTGTCGAGTCAGTTTGGTGTGACATAAGCATTGGGAGATCAAAATTGAGAGTAGGAGTGTGCTATAGGCCTAATGACTCTGATGAGTATAATAAGAAACTGTACGGGGAAGTGGGCCAGTAAATCAGAGAGTCTTATAAATGGGGGATTTTAATTTCCCAGATATTGACTGGAATATGGGGGCTGGTCACTCACACACTAGCAAGGCTTTGTGAATTTATTGGATGATTGTTTTCTACATCAGCATGTTCGAGAGGCAACTAGAGGGAGTAATACTCTTGATTTGATTATCAGTAGTGATTCTTCATGCATTAAGAATCTGCAGGTAAATGAACCACTAGGTGGCAGTGATCACAGTGTGCTGAAGTGGGATTTACTCAAAGAAGTAATTACCATTAGGGGTAAAGGGAAGGGTTATTGCTTTCGTAAAGGTAACTACGATGGACTGAGACAGTATTTAAATTCTATACAGTGGGACCAACTGATGATGTTACCAACAACAAATTCAAAATGGGAAGCATTCAAAGAACTTATCTTGGATGCTACTAGGCTTTACATACCAACTAAAAAATTTTGTTCAAGGTTTAGGCCTAAGTGGATTTCAGAGGAACTAATGAGACATATGGCAGAGAAGAAAAATGCATGCGATACATACAAATTAACACGTGACACAGAAGCCTATGATAGATACAAGTTGATCTGTAACCAAGTTACAAAGGAGGTTAGGCCGCGAAGGCAGATTACGAGAAATCGTTGGAAAGGGATGCAAAGAAAAACAGCAAAGAGTTCTTTACTTATGTAAACTCTAGAAGAAAGGGGATGAATCAGATTGGTCCACTTGATATCGATGGGTCTACTGTTGATCATCCTGCTCAGGTAGCTAACAAACTGATGAATATTTTGCAACGACATTCACACATGAGGAGTTATTCAGCGAGGGGAATGCCAGAGGTGTATTCAACTCTGGCAGTAAGCTAGAGAATCTTATAATAACTAAGAGTAAAGTGGAGGAGAAATTGTTGAAGATAAATACAAGAAAGGCACCTGGGGTGGATGGGATCTATCCAGTTTTTTTAAAGGAGGCAGCAAAGGAAGTAAGCAAACCCTTAGCCATAATTATGGGAGTTTCCTTGGACTCACGAGAAGTACCCATGGACTGAAGATGTGCAAATGTGACCCCAATTCACAAAGGGGGATCAAAAGGCGACACAAGTAATTATAGACCTGTTAGTTTAACTTCTGTTCCTGAAAAATTAATGGAGGCACTGGTTAAAGAAGCACTGCAGGATCATCTAGACAAGACTTCAGTTATAGCTCAGACACAGCATGGTTTTGTTAAGGGGACGTCTTGCCTGACCAATTTGATTGGATACTATGATGCAGTCACAAAAGAACTGGATGCAGGAAATAACTTTGCTATTTTATACTTGAATCTTAGAAAGGCTTTTGATACTGTTGCACATAGAAGACTGCTGCACAAATTGGAGCATGTAGCATTGGAGGCAAATTGCTGCTATGGATAAATGGGTGGTTGAAAGGGAGATGACAGAGAGTGGTAATCAATGGACACTGCTCATCGTGGACTAATGTTATTAGTGGAGTCCCTCAGGGTTGAGTATTGGGTCCATTATTGTTTTCTGTATTTATAAATGATATTGATGATGGTATATCCAGCTTAATGTCCAAGCTTGCAGACGATGCGAAGGTTGGCAGGGTTGTCAAGGACACTACTGACACTATGCTACTGCAACAGGATCTTGAAAGGTTGCGCAGATGGGCTGAGAGGTAGCAAATGAAGTTTAACATTGAAAAATGTAAAGTACTACATATGGGAAACAGCAACCCCAGAGCAACGTATCAACTCTGTGGTACTACACTGATAGTGGTAGAGAATGAAAGGGACCTGGGGGTGGTTGTGCAGGCAGATATGAAGTTTTCTGAGCAGTGCAGAAGGGCTGCATGAGTAGCTCACGGTGTATTGTCGATGATATATAGGAATTTTTCTAGCAGGGATAAGGAGGTGATTATGCCCTTGTATAAGGTAATGGTCAGGCCACATCTTGAGTACTGTATACAGGTCTGAAGGCCTCATTTCAAGAAGGATGTAGAGATGCTGGAACGAGTACAGAGAAGAGCAACAAGATTAGTGAATGGAACAAAGGGGTGGTCTTACGAAGAAAGGCTTAAGTTTTGCAAATTACAGTGTCTGGGGACTAGGCACCAGCGAGGTGATCTGATAGAGGTGTATAAAGCCTTGAATGGTTTGAGCATGCTGAATGCTGATGGGATTCTTCCTCTAGTTCAGAATAATCACCTGAGAGGGCATAAATTCAAATTGAGAAAAGACAGATGTAGGATAGACGTGAGGAAATTTGCCTTTAGCCAGCTGGTGGTTAGTTGGTGGAATAGACTTCCATCCCTTGTCATGGAAGTTGATAGCCTAAATAAGTTTAAGGCTCTGCTGGACAGGTATTTCGAACGAACAGAGGGGTGCAGTGGAAGTGGTTATTTTTTATTTATTTATTTATTATTATTATTTTTTTTTTTTTTGGCTGATGCTGCTTGCTTTCTTGCATCAAATGCCTCTACTAATGCTAAAGTGTTTGGGAAGTTTAGATCTTTTCGCAGATAAGCTTACTCTATTAGTTTGACAATTCATGGTGTATTCGATAGTAAGAAAAAGTGTGGGGGGGACATGCTGTATGAAGTAATGAAATCTTTGGATATGGCGTACACATGGTTAGAATATACTCAGATCCCTCCAGTCATTATCTGGCAGAGTAGAGGTAGCAAGATTCAGAAGCTAGCTGATCCAGAAGCCTCCTATGAGTTACCAATAGGTTCGGTGAGGTGTACTAACTAGCGGCCAACCTGCAAACACCGTTTTAGAGCTGTACCCTCGAAATGTAAGGAAGATTGGATCTCGCCATGATGTATATCATTACCTCAAAAGTAATCAGTTACACTGCATGTTGGAAGAGATGGGGGAGGGTTGACCGGAACGTAGCTCTGGAAACTAAACATGGGTTTTACCACTTCAAGCCTCCAATAAGCAAAGTGGTGGTATTGCACCGGTTTATGAGAGTCATCTACCACCTAGTATTGCCTGGTAACACAGAGGGGCTGCATTTCTCAATGTGGTGTGGGTGCCACACCTCGACCCCTGCTTACGTTGGTTCACACCTGGGTGGTCACCCACCGTGTGCATGCAGGTTATACCCAGGATTACTAACAGTCCTACCATCGTAAAGGTGCAAGCAGAGCATTTGGCTGTCACAGACCGTCCGTACTTCGCCGAAATTGGGTCTACTTGACTTGAGTGTCACCCGAATATCAGCTCCATCAGCGTTTTAGACTTCCAGGTAGTAAGTATAGCTTGTCTGTCATATCTAAGAGAATGTCTGTGACAACGTCAAGGTTACCGGCCGTGCACGTGTAGGCAGGAGCGGTGCCATCAGTGACCAAGCGGTTGTTTAAATTAGTAGAGTTGGTTAGTAATAAATATAAAGACTAAGAAAAGAAAGGCGGATTTATTTTCTTATTTCTTACTTTTGATGTCTAAATCCCAGAACCACTTTAAGTAAACAAAAGAATAAGCACACTATAAAAGAAACAAAACTATATCACTTTGGAGAGCACTCTATAATCACAGAACGAAAATCGCTCGCACTCGGGGCGTGCACGATAGACATGTTTTCTGTTGGGATGTATTGATTTTCATGCTCTGTTCCAGCAGAAAAGGAATTATTACTGCAATGAGTATTACATTGTGTTCCTATGGACAAGCCTTTGTATACTAGTATATATGCATGTGTTTATGACAATATAGTGAAAAGATCGATTTTTATTCCCCGAAACGTGGACAATAGGAGTACGAAGGTCATCATTAGTGTTTCAGTGTAATTAAACTTTCTTAGATATTATACTATATAATTCTTTTCGCTACCGCCAATCGTCGAATACGACGAGAGAGATGATGATGAAACAACGATATTGGATTAGAATCTATCTAGGCCAACAATAGCTAATACCTTCAATAATATTCGACTGAACATGAGATTTGAGCAATTTGAAATCTCATCATGATCTTTCCAGCTGAATTCTGTTGACTAAAGCTAGCAGAAAATACCACCTTGATATGTTTCGCGCCCTCTCCATTACTATTGTATAAGATACAATCACCCGAGTTTCTGTCTTGTTTGCTGTACGGGACAAGGCGAAGGATCCTTCGGTTTATTGGTGTCCATCACTCAGTTGCCATCATCTGAGTTTAAAAAATGCAATCGAAAAGCTTTTCGTAAATTCTTTATATACATACATGGTAGCCCTGTTATTTATGCGCAATTTTCCTCCTTTTTTTTTCTAAATGCCATTCAAGAACTGTCTTCAGAGAATATAATAAACCATGTAATCTTCTTTTCCCAGAAGTCAAAAACATCTCCTTCATATCCACAGAGTTCACGGAAATTGGCTGGGTGCCAATTCTGAAAAGAACCAACACAGCACAAGTTTATAAGACACTTACTTCACGTGATATCTTCTACTTGCAGGCCATCTAATACAAACAGGAGAGCTTTCCTTTTATTAGCATTATACTTACCATCCCTAAAGCGATCCTAATTTTTTTCCCTTATTTATTATCTCTCTCTCTCTCTCTCACATACACAGCGGTAATGCAACAGATCACAAGTTCGACATGACGCAAAGTAAGGTGCATTTTAATTCTGACCATCGTCCTTAGAGTTCAGAATTAAATGTAACGAATGAAAAGAATCTAAACTACTGAGGCCGACAGCTGTTTGACCGTCTGAGCTGCATACAGTGCCATTTAGTGCTCCTGCCAACTCAATATTTTACACAATTTCTGTCTCTTTTACAGCCATCTTTATCTCGTTTCACTTTGTTTTTTTTTTCCTCAATCATATTGAATTTCCGCCATGTTCAACGTCTAATTTTTGCCTCCTTTTACGGTAATTTCAAAGGAGCTTTTGGCAATGATTTTATTTTAACTCACGGGAAAGAAAAATTTTCACTAATAAATTTGTTTTTATAATGATGAAGCTGTTCTAAAATGTTCATTCGCTGTTGCAACCAAAAGAATCCGTTCCCTGAGTTAAAAACACAAAAAGAAGGTAAACTGAAAAAAAAATCAAAAAACGCGTGTGTATACGTGTGCGTGTAAAATGATATACTGTATACTGCTTATGCATGGGCGCCCAAATCAGACACATGGTCCGAAACAAAGAGCCTCACTGGACCAGTCTTTTCCTTCCAGTACTGAGATCCTCCTAAACGACGCCCACGCCCGAGACAACTGGCCTGCCTAGCTTCTCTCCACGTCCCAATATAATTCGCTGGATTGTGTCTGTAGACAAAATTCCGATATGGCCAAACTACAGTAAAAGCAATGTCCCTTGTATTCGTTAGATGGCAGCACAGTACGATGAATAAACCTCCCTGTAAATTTGCGATCAATGACAATAAATATTCTTTATTGGTGCGTAGCGATAGTTAAAAATGTAAGATAAAAGATTTGTTTAAATCATATATTGCAATCAATGCAGGTTTGTACATCTCTTGTCATTACGAAAGGCAACTAAGTGACTTGGGGCTGTTTATATACATCACATATTCAGCTCAAATAAAATCAACTTTCTGAAGGGATGTTCGCGTTTATCGCAAAACATTCAGGTTTGTAGAATTTCATTATTATTATTTTAGTCAGTATGGGAAGCACTCAAGGACAAGAAACACGGATAGAAAGGACTAAAGGACTTTAAATAAATTATCTTTGAAGATATAACTCTTCAGGCAAAGGACGTCTCTCATATGCCAGCAGCGTGGATTAATGGAATCTTTTTCAGATTACACTACAACATGGAAGTCAAATGTACCCAATCCTATTCACAGTTCGTGAAAAAAATATCGTTAATCATTACTGAACGGTTTTCTTCGGAGAATACTATGCAAATAGAACACCTAACTAGGGTCAGATGTGTCGGAGAAATTGATAACTGTATAAGGATTTTTCAAAATATTTTTTTTTCGTTGGCCGTCTCAGAAAATTGTCAACAGATCCACATGGTTAAGTTTCAAAATAACAACCGTATTACATAAAAATTTATGATGAAAAGAAGCTTCTTGGAGATGAGATTAAAGCAAAATGGAGATATCGAATTCGTGTAAGCTTCAATGGAAGTTCTAAAATTCGCAGGCTATACATAACTCGTCACGCCGCGTTATGTTGTACACTGCAAGCCACTGTGCTATCCCACGCGGATAGCACGGTGGCTAGCGGTGTTGTTATTGTTCTTTAAAAAAAAAAAAAAAAAACATCGTGGTAACGTTAGTTGGTCTCGGACGAAGACGCCCAACATCAAAAATAAGAGGCTGAAGCCAATAATTTGTCTGATTTTTGAGTGTTTCCTTCAGTGAGAAACATCAAAATATTAAATTACAATTTTTTTTTTAATACTGTTGCCACTACATCGGCTTTACAAAAGGTCCAAGTAATGCTAATAATATCAGTCCGCTTTAAATAATAAGAGAAACCCTCCGGACAATGCTAAATCTTATGATTCTGGATGTAAATCAAAATAAAATAAAAAAGTAAGTTTTCTGCGTATACTCCGAGACAGCCAAATAGGATCATATACCACCTCTACCATTTGAAAAGTGCACAATTCACTGGTCGACATCAATTTTCTTCCTGAAATAATTTCGACAGATTCTCCAAGGAAATGTATTCAAAATCTCAGATGTGTGGTTTAAAAAGTTATCATCCTCAGTTTTCAAATAGCCTAGATTAATGACCGGAAACCAAAACCTGTACTTGGTTTAATCATCTTTTCCAATGATTTAATCTTTTTTTTTTCTAGAACATTCGGAAGATTTCTCAATCATTCGGAGCTTTCTACAACATTCTACAATATTGTTGCATGGGGAAGAAAGGTCGGAAAGTTTCTGGAAGGCTCTAGAACTTTCTAAATCCGCAATGTTTCTTTACAAACATAGAGCTTTCCAGAAATTACTCTACCGGTATGTATACGAGTGGTTTCCACACCAAGCAAGAATTTTCGTATTTTAACTTTACTGTACTATAAGTAACATTTTCTTAAAATACATATGAAATCTTTTTTACTAGAAACTTAGTTTTTGACTTTAAACCCTTCTCCTTTAAAGTCGTAGGTGCTATAGCAATACGGTTGACATATTTGAATCCAGCGACGTCAAATCTACAAGGATCGCCTTGAATTTTAACAGGGAGCAAAAAAAAAAAAAAAAATTGAATACGGATTTAAATCTTTATTCATTTGTTGTTTCTGGGTGTGGCTGCTTTTTGATGTGACTGATGATATTTTTCAGTAGCTGTTGAAATTTTGTTATGGTTGCAGGGCACTGCAGTTGCCCCTTGTCAAACAGCAAAATCCCTGACAAACTTGAAAAAAAAAAAAAAAAATCTAAATGAATACTCACTCTTTTGGAGCATCGGGAGGAAGAAAGAGGTCAAAATCCGTGAAAAGAACCTGGACACGCTCTGTTTCCTTGCCAATAAAATGATAGGTGCAATAAACATTGTCTGGATAAGGATCTGGATAATTGGGACTATTGAATGTGCCATTCCTTGATTGGCTACTAACGATCCACTGATCACAACTGTTACCTGTAAGGAAGAGAGACAACAGGATCTGTGTTTAAATATCAGTAAAATTAAATTACACCAAGCTAATTATACATTATGCAATTCTCTAAAAATTATAAATCAAGGCACATCATAAAAACACCATACGTAAAAAAGCAGAAACAAAATAAAATTAAAAAAAAAAAATTGTTTCCTACGTTTCAAGCTATTCCTCATAGATTCATATGCATTTGTACACCGACATCTCATGACGGTTTCCTTTATGTTAAGTAAATTTTTTTCCTGTGATTGAAGAATGAAAAGCATTTTAGCAATAGGTGGTGCATATTTGAGTTAGGATTCTACTTAATTTAAAAAAAAAAAACTTTAAGTATTTTAAATTTTAGCATAATTTAAAATATTTAAATGTTTTAAAATGGTACTTTGAATAGTCTTTAAAATGTATTTTACAATAAATAATTTATATTAAAATTATTATATAGAAAATTATTTTATAGAAAGAATTTATTTTTTTATTATTCATCTCTCTCTCTCTCTCTCTCTCTCTCTCTCTCTCTCTCTCTCTCTCTCTTATTGAGGCCACTTTAATGTTATGCTTCAAATTTCGGACTGGTATGTCCCTTGTATTTAGTTCTTTTACTAAGTGGCAACTATTTCCCAGCTATGTTCTTTTGAGAAATTTGTTTTGTTCTACAAAGCAAACCTGCTTCAGACATTTAAGCGCATTATGGCCAGTTGAGTAATGATGCTTGCTTGATTGATTGCGCTAATTATGTCTCTTCCTTTCACGGCGATCTCACTTGTTGCATCTTTCCGGAAGGAATCAAGGAGTTAATTACGCTCATCAAGTGGTTCCAATATAAATATCGTAAACAATTAAAAAGAAAAGAGATTCTAAGAAGTATCATGCCCATAAAAAATTATGCTAATTAAAAGTTAATTGGTACCATTAACGTTTCTCTTTAAAGAAATACTAGTCATGGTAAATTGTCCCTGTAGATGAGTGATCAATATCTTCTCAAACAAATCTCTCCTTTACGATTCTCTGTAAATTCAGAAATGAATCTATAAATCTTTAATTTTACCTATATTGGAATATGCGGTTAATATATGGTATCCTCGCGCTACATGCATAAATTTATTTAAATTTACAATTTTTTTTAAAAAAATATATACAATATTTTACTTTATGAATAGCAGATGAACATTGACTGGTGCTATTTCAAAGTTTTTGACATACAAGGGTTATCTTTTATAAAACAATTTACCGAATCCTACTTTCTTGATGACTTTCGCTGTTGAAATATTTTTTTATAATTTACAAATTTATTAAGGCAATGTCAGCAAGGTTTTTTTTATGGTAATCAAAATATAAAAATGCACAAAAATGTGAGTAGGAGGGGAGGCACTTTGAACCAAACTGACCAGGGGGGGCGGTCTGTCAAGCCTCCCTTCCCCCACCCCGCCAACCCTCCCCTCTCAGAGCTTGCGGTCTGCCTCCCCCCTCCCTCCCCTACCCCCGAAACACTTTGAACAGAATTGCACAGCGGGTGGTCTGGCGACTTCCCCCTCCCTCCCCCACCCCAAAACACTTTGAACAGATTTTGTCAGCGGGTGGTCCGTCGCCCCACCCCCGAAACATTTTGAACCGATTTTGGTTGCGACGGTCGCCGCTAGGTGGCACTGCCATAGAAACACTTTTAAGCTAGCTGACCAAGGGCTGTATTCCACCCTCCCCACCCCCACATGTTGAATCTTTGATTGTGATGACATCACCAATCACGTGAATCCTTCCCATGATAATGTTATTTTTAGGCAATAAATTAATTATTTTGAATTGTTTTTACTTCAAAGTATTCATGAACAAATCAATGGTATTTTTAAAGTATTCATGAACAATATTTTTAACCAATGGTATTTTTAAGTACTCATAACCAATATTTGTAACCAATTGTATTTTTTAAAGTATTCATGAACAATATTTTTAACCTGTTCCCCAAACACGGTGTAACAAGTCTTAAAACGTCATAATCCTTTGGTGTAATCCCAAGAGAGGATTTTGTTCCCCCATGCATTTGAAGGTGATTTTTTAAATTTTGCGGGTGGTTGGCAACAGATGTATATTTTAAATATGAAGACTATTTTAAACAACAGGCAATAAATTAAAGTATTCATGACCGATATTTTTAACCAATGGTATTTTTAAGTACTCATAACCAATATTTTAAACATGTTAATTTTAAATTGTTGTTTTTACTTTAAAGTATTCATGACCAATATTTAACCAATGGTATTTTTTAAAGTATTCATGTACAAATCAATGGTATTTTTTTTAAAGTATTCATGAGCAAATCAAAGGTATTATTTGAATATTCATGAACAATATTTTTAACCAATGGTAGTATTTTGTCAGTTGAAAGTGATTTTAAATATAACTTTTAAGGAAGACACAGAATTATAATGAACGAAGTCTTTTATTGAACACTGTTAACAAAATTATTTACAAAGGAATCATTATTCTGATAAAATCTTGACACAGCTCTCTTTTCAAGGACAGTCCACAATTCTCCCATTACAAAAAGTATGAAAAGTACTATAAAGGTAAGTATCTTCTGTTCCAGGGTTAGTGTTGTTTTACCTGCAATAAAGAGAACATGTTAGAAGATTATTATAATCCCACTGTGGTGGGGAGCTTTGCTAGTGTTAATGCTTTACAAAAACATACAAAATTACCCAAACATACTGTGAAAGAATGGTTATCGGGACAGCCCACATATGTGAGACACAGACAGCAACGAAGAAATTTTCCTCGTAACCAGATGAAAGTTCCTGGTCTTCACCATACATTTCAATGTGATTTAGCCAGCATGTCAAATCTTGCTAAAGCAAATAATGGTGTTCATTTTCTTCTCGTGTGTATTGATTGCTTTTCACGATATGGTTGGGTAAGACCATTAAAATCTAAACATTCACAAGAAGTAGTTAAAGCTTTCAAATCTATTTTTAAAGAAGAAGTACCATTTAATATTAATAGTGACCAAGGAAAGGAATTTACTAATAAACAAGTGCGTGCATTATTCAAATCTAAAAATATCCACTTTTACACCACTAGAAGTGAAAAGAAAGCTTCTATGGCAGAAAGATTTATTCGAACATTAAAAGAAAAAATAAACACAATCGTTAGTATGAACTTATTTTCTCTCTCAATAATAGTACTAAGACACAGATAAAATTCGAAAAAGAATATTCTATTTTATTCTTAAAAAAAACTAAAGAAAGATACAAAATACTTACAACTAAAAGATTCCCTAATCTAAATAAATCAAGCTACTGTAACAACCATCTGTTGTTAAAGCATCGTTACTCCAATCGCGCGAGATGATGGGCACGGTGGAAGCACCGGACGTGGAAAAACCGCTCTCGTCAACGGCATAGGGATTCCGAGGACCACCAACATTTACATTGTCTTCTTCATACTCCCTGACAATAATTATGTCCGGTGAATGAACCTCACGATCAACGTATGCCGATCCTATTGATACTTCCGATGCCGACCGTGAGGAGTTGGATGCGGATATATCACCATCGTATGAAAGATGCAAACTTGCAGAGGTTGAAAATTTCATAGACACTTCCCATGAACAGAGGCTATCATCCTGCGATAGAGATGAATTGGTGTAATCGATACAGGACTGCCCCGTACTAATGGGAGTTGAGCTCCGTGTTTTTGGAAAATATGTCGAGGCATTCCAGTCAAAGACCTCATAACGGTTAGCAACGTCCGAAAGGTCTATGTCGTCGCAGGAATCGAAGGGAGTTGAACTCCGTATTTTCGGAAAATATGTCAAGGCGTTCCAGTCAAAGGTCTCACAACAGTCAGCAACTTCCAAAAGGTCTGCGTCGTTGCAGGAAACCCACGGGTCACAACACTCTGAACTTTTATCATAACAGACACTTGACCCTGAACACAAACGTGAGAGTAGCATGAAGAAATAAAAAATTTAGAACATATTTTTCTGATATAATTTTAAAACTTCATGAGTGAACGTTCTGTTATGGTAATAGAAATGAGAAAATGCAGATATATACGCCTAAAAATTAACAGATTTTATAATTTTCACAACCTATTTGTATGTGTCAAATGTATATTTTAGCCGTTAGGGGATAGCACAGCTTGGAACTTCACAAATTTTACGAAAGATAGCCTTTGTTTGTCCATAAGATCTTCACTGAAAATGGGGAAATTTGAGAAAAATCACATGTCACCTTTAGATATTTTGCGTGTCCAACCGGAAAATTTGTCCCGTTATATTATTTTCAATTGCTAGAATTTGTAAAATCGAACTTTTTGTGACAGTTTCTCTTTCGAGATAGAGAAATTGTCCTTAAACGATTTCGCCCACTTTTCAATCCAACCCTCAGGTTTTTTTATGCATTCCAACTCAAAAAATTACGCAAAACGACTGTAAAACGGTTCGCATCCGACTAGTTGGAATTATTAAAATTATGAAAAATAAATATCGTAAAGCTACATTGACTGGTAGTTTGAAATCAACACTTGTTGACAAGCTGATGGAGGGGAAAAATAACATTCAATCTCAGCAACTGCGAATGGATCCAAAACAGTTAAAAGCTGAGATTTTTAATAAATTTTCAGTTATCCATCAACACTTTGTAACCTTTTCAAAACAAACATGAAAAAATCAACTTAAAATTCTTAATTTTAAGCATTTTTCATGTACTATAAGATAAATTTTAACCTGAACAGCTCATTCAAATCATAAAAAAACATCCCCAAATAGCGTAAAACTCCAACAAATACAGCCAAACCTCGGAAAATCTAAGAAAAAATTATGTAAAAAATCTTAGTAAAATGTGTTTTAATAAATTTTCAGTTATCCATCAACACTTTGTAACCTTTTCAAAAGGTTGAAACGTGAAAAAAGCAACTTAAAATTCTTGATTTTAAGCATTTTCCGTGTACTATAAGATAAATTTGAACCTGAACAGCTCATAAAATAATATAAGATAAATTTGAACCTGAACAGCTCAAATCATAAAAAACATCCCCGAATAGCGTAAAACTCAAACAAATACACCCAAACCTCGGAAAATGTAAGAAAAATTATGTAAAAAATCTTAATAAAATGTTTTTCAACATTTATTTAAGATCGAGACGCCCCACCACCCACACAAGAGGATTACGGTGTCCCAGCAGATTAAAGCCTCATGATTCAAAAATATATAGAGCGTCATCATCAACTCAAGGGGATTAATAATGATTATACCGTTCTCGGGTTTTTTCTCAGAATTCCAATAAGCTTACACATTAACATGAAAAAACAACGGAAACTGTGTACAAGTAATTAATGGACCCTTTAAAATTGGTGAAAATGGTCAGAAAGAGAGAAAATAATCGGCTTTTTCCCATGTACCCAAGAGATGTGTTTGTGAGATTTTAAATTAAAAATTTGCTTACACATTACAACATTTTTGTTCTGTCAAAACATAAAATTCACTCATCACAGTAAAAATCAGGGTAGAAACACGCAAAACAAACACTGTCAAGAGACAGAAATATAAGAAAATTAAGTAAAAATATCTTAAAAATACAGCTTCAACATTTATTCAACCCTCAGACCCCAGCCACAACTTCACAGGTTCTTAAAAACCCCCCTCAAAACGATTATGGTGTTAAGACACGCCTAAGGTTAAAAAAATATTAACCGTTATCATTGAAATAATCACATTTTAGATCTTTTGTGTTTCCAGGAATTCCATCATCACTCAAAATTTCAGAAATTACACATTTGGAATCAAGGGAACATATTAGAAATAGTGAAAAATAATAGGGTTTTTTCAAATAAAAAAGCGTTTTTTTTTCTTATTTACAATCAAAAGTTGAAAATTTGCATGTGTGCGACATACAGACAAATAACTTTGCTGGTTTTTACCTAGGAAAACAGTAAAAAGATGATATTTTTAATAATAAAAAAGACTTTTCAAAGTACTCTGAACAGTTGAAATGTTAACAATTTTTGGATCTGTTGTTGCAGCAGAAACATGAATATACACACACCACACTGTAAAATTATCAATGACAACAGAAACTATACTTTTATGAATCTATCGGTAACAACTGATGAATTTTCATATGCACACACTCATACAAAAGATGAGCAAAAGTAATTTGAGACAAAAATCTTGATTTAACAAAGCTAGACAAAAAACAACATACTGGATGAGGGCAAAACACCATACATGTGTTCATACAATTCTAAACTACCATATTTAAAGTGCATGCTACAATAAGAAAAACCAGCAGTGTGTTACAAAAGGAAAACTCACCACAATTTTCCAGAAACATAAGTAATTTTGAATCTCAAAGCAAACAAGAGTTCTGAAAACATGGTAATAGCAGTAATAATCACCGCTGTTACAATCATTTCCTTATTGATGTACCAGCAGATACGTGTTCATTATATAATTCGTCATTTACCAATGTAACGCCTTACTTTATATTTGAAAAAGGAAAAATTCGAAGCAAACGCATGAAAATTTAAGATAATTTTCACCGGAAGCGTATACATTTGAATCGTCACACTTTTAATTTCATTATTTCGACTGAATTTTCATTTAACCCTGATCACCGTGGGACCACAAAATAGCTCGTCGCAAACGAGCTATTTTATTTTATTTAATAAAATAGCTATTTTGTGGTCCCACGGTGATCAGGGTTAAATGAAAATTCTTAAGCTTGTCGCAAAGGAGCATTGTTAGTGGGTGTAATTTTCCCGTTTTAAGTTTGTTCCTTATGCACCCCATCTTTTCACTAAATCAAACGTTTTGATTTAGTGAAATCTTTGACTTAGGTTGGTGTTGTTCGGTCTTATCGTGTGTAAAACAGCCGGTGATCTGCAGCTTTTTTTTTTTTTTTTTTTATTTTTCAGGTTTATTTTGGTTCAATGTGAATGTGAAAATAGCATGCACAGTGTGTGTGTGTTAACCTAATTGCCTTCGGCAGAAGTCGAAAATTTCTGCCGAAGGCAATTAGGTTAACACACACACACTGTGCATGCTATTTTCACATTCACATTGAACCAAAATAAACCTGAAAAATAAAAAAAAAAAAAAAAAAAAAAAAAAGCTGCAGATCACCGGCTGTTTTACACACGATAAGACCGAACAACACCAACCTAAGTCAAAGATTTCACTAAATCAAAACGTTTGATTTAGTGAAAAGATGGGGTGCATAAGGAACAAACTTAAAACGGGAAAATTACACCCACTAACAATGCTCCTTTGCGACAAGCTTAAGAATTTTCATTTAACCCTGATCACCGTGGGACCACAAAATAGCTATTTTATTAAATAAAATAAAATAGCTCGTTTGCGACGAGCTATTTTGTGGTCCCACGGTGATCAGGGTTAAATGAAAATTCAGTCGAAATAATGAAATTAAAAGTGTGACGATTCAAATGTATACGCTTCCGGTGAAAATTATCTTAAATTTTCATGCGTTTGCTTCGAATTTTTCCTTTTTCAAATATAAAGTAAGGCGTTACATTGGTAAATGACGAATTATATAATGAACACGTATCTGCTGGTACATCAATAAGGAAATGATTGTAACAGCGGTGATTATTACTGCTATTACCATGTTTTCAGAACTCTTGTTTGCTTTGAGATTCAAAATTACTTATGTTTCTGGAAAATTGTGGTGAGTTTTCCTTTTGTAACACACTGCTGGTTTTTCTTATTGTAGCATGCACTTTAAATATGGTAGTTTAGAATTGTATGAACACATGTATGGTGTTTTGCCCTCATCCAGTATGTTGTTTTTTGTCTAGCTTTGTTAAATCAAGATTTTTGTCTCAAATTACTTTTGCTCATCTTTTGTATGAGTGTGTGCATATGAAAATTCATCAGTTGTTACCGATAGATTCATAAAAGTATAGTTTCTGTTGTCATTGATAATTTTACAGTGTGGTGTGTGTATATTCATGTTTCTGCTGCAACAACAGATCCAAAAATTGTTAACATTTCAACTGTTCAGAGTACTTTGAAAAGTCTTTTTTATTATTAAAAATATCATCTTTTTACTGTTTTCCTAGGTAAAAACCAGCAAAGTTATTTGTCTGTATGTCGCACACATGCAAATTTTCAACTTTTGATTGTAAATAAGAAAAAAAAACGCTTTTTTATTTGAAAAAACCCTATTATTTTTCACTATTTCTAATATGTTCCCTTGATTCCAAATGTGTAATTTCTGAAATTTTGAGTGATGATGGAATTCCTGGAAACACAAAAGATCTAAAATGTGATTATTTCAATGATAACGGTTAATATTTTTTTAACCTTAGGCGTGTCTTAACACCATAATCGTTTTGAGGGGGGTTTTTAAGAACCTGTGAAGTTGTGGCTGGGGTCTGAGGGTTGAATAAATGTTGAAGCTGTATTTTTAAGATATTTTTACTTAATTTTCTTATATTTCTGTCTCTTGACAGTGTTTGTTTTGCGTGTTTCTACCCTGATTTTTACTGTGATGAGTGAATTTTATGTTTTGACAGAACAAAAATGTTGTAATGTGTAAGCAAATTTTTAATTTAAAATCTCACAAACACATCTCTTGGGTACATGGGAAAAAGCCGATTATTTTCTCTCTTTCTGACCATTTTCACCAATTTTAAAGGGTCCATTAATTACTTGTACACAGTTTCCGTTGTTTTTTCATGTTAATGTGTAAGCTTATTGGAATTCTGAGAAAAAACCCGAGAACGGTATAATCATTATTAATCCCCTTGAGTTGATGATGACGCTCTATATATTTTTGAATCATGAGGCTTTAATCTGCTGGGACACCGTAATCCTCTTGTGTGGGTGGTGGGGCGTCTCGATCTTAAATAAATGTTGAAAAACATTTTATTAAGATTTTTTACATAATTTTTCTTACATTTTCCGAGGTTTGGGTGTATTTGTTTGAGTTTTACGCTATTCGGGGATGTTTTTTATGATTTGAGCTGTTCAGGTTCAAATTTATCTTATATTATTTTATGAGCTGTTCAGGTTCAAATTTATCTTATAGTACACGGAAAATGCTTAAAATCAAGAATTTTAAGTTGCTTTTTTCACGTTTCAACCTTTTGAAAAGGTTACAAAGTGTTGATGGATAACTGAAAATTTATTAAAACACATTTTACTAAGATTTTTTACATAATTTTTTCTTAGATTTTCCGAGGTTTGGCTGTATTTGTTGGAGTTTTACGCTATTTGGGGATGTTTTTTTATGATTTGAATGAGCTGTTCAGGTTAAAATTTATCTTATAGTACATGAAAAATGCTTAAAATTAAGAATTTTAAGTTGATTTTTTCATGTTTGTTTTGAAAAGGTTACAAAGTGTTGATGGATAACTGAAAATTTATTAAAAATCTCAGCTTTTAACTGTTTTGGATCCATTCGCAGTTGCTGAGATTGAATGTTATTTTTCCCCTCCATCAGCTTGTCAACAAGTGTTGATTTCAAACTACCAGTCAATGTAGCTTTACGATATTTATTTTTCATAATTTTAATAATTCCAACTAGTCGGATGCGAACCGTTTTACAGTCGTTTTGCGTAATTTTTTGAGTTGGAATGCATAAAAAAACCTGAGGGTTGGATTGAAAAGTGGGCGAAATCGTTTAAGGACAATTTCTCTATCTCGAAAGAGAAACTGTCACAAAAAGTTCGATTTTACAAATTCTAGCAATTGAAAATAATATAACGGGACAAATTTTCCGGTTGGACACGCAAAATATCTAAAGGTGACATGTGATTTTTCTCAAATTTCCCCATTTTCAGTGAAGATCTTATGGACAAACAAAGGCTATCTTTCGTAAAATTTGTGAAGTTCCAAGCTGTGCTATCCCCTAACGGCTAAAATATACATTTGACACATACAAATAGGTTGTGAAAATTATAAAATCTGTTAATTTTTAGGCGTATATATCTGCATTTTCTCATTTCTATTACCATAACAGAACGTTCACTCATGAAGTTTTAAAATTATATCAGAAAAATATGTTCTAAATTTTTTATTTCTTCATGCTACTCTCACGTTTGTGTTCAGGGTCAAGTGTCTGTTATGATAAAAGTTCAGAGTGTTGTGACCCGTGGGTTTCCTGCAACGACGCAGACCTTTTGGAAGTTGCTGACTGTTGTGAGACCTTTGACTGGAACGCCTTGACATATTTTCCGAAAATACGGAGTTCAACTCCCTTCGATTCCTGCGACGACATAGACCTTTCGGACGTTGCTAACCGTTATGAGGTCTTTGACTGGAATGCCTCGACATATTTTCCAAAAACACGGAGCTCAACTCCCATTAGTACGGGGCAGTCCTGTATCGATTACACCAATTCATCTCTATCGCAGGATGATAGCCTCTGTTCATGGGAAGTGTCTATGAAATTTTCAACCTCTGCAAGTTTGCATCTTTCATACGATGGTGATATATCCGCATCCAACTCCTCACGGTCGGCATCGGAAGTATCAATAGGATCGGCATACGTTGATCGTGAGGTTCATTCACCGGACATAATTATTGTCAGGGAGTATGAAGAAGACAATGTAAATGTTGGTGGTCCTCGGAATCCCTATGCCGTTGACGAGAGCGGTTTTTCCACGTCCGGTGCTTCCACCGTGCCCATCATCTCGCGCGATTGGAGTAACGATGCTTTAACAACAGATGGTTGTTACAGTAGCTTGATTTATTTAGATTAGGGAATCTTTTAGTTGTAAGTATTTTGTATCTTTCTTTAGTTTTTTTTAAGAATAAAATAGAATATTCTTTTTCGAATTTTATCTGTGTCTTAGTACTATTATTGAGAGAGAAAATAAGTTCATACTAACGATTGTGTTTATTTTTTCTTTTAATGTTCGAATAAATCTTTCTGCCATAGAAGCTTTCTTTTCACTTCTAGTGGTGTAAAAGTGGATATTTTTAGATTTGAATAATGCACGCACTTGTTTATTAGTAAATTCCTTTCCTTGGTCACTATTAATATTAAATGGTACTTCTTCTTTAAAAATAGATTTGAAAGCTTTAACTACTTCTTGTGAATGTTTAGATTTTAATGGTCTTACCCAACCATATCGTGAAAAGCAATCAATACACACGAGAAGAAAATGAACACCATTATTTGCTTTAGCAAGATTTGACATGCTGGCTAAATCACATTGAAATGTATGGTGAAGACCAGGAACTTTCATCTGGTTACGAGGAAAATTTCTTCGTTGCTGTCTGTGTCTCACATATGTGGGCTGTCCCGATAACCATTCTTTCACAGTATGTTTGGGTAATTTTGTATGTTTTTGTAAAGCATTAACACTAGCAAAGCTCCCCACCACAGTGGGATTATAATAATCTTCTAACATGTTCTCTTTATTGCAGGTAAAACAACACTAACCCTGGAACAGAAGATACTTACCTTTATAGTACTTTTCATACTTTTTGTAATGGGAGAATTGTGGACTGTCCTTGAAAAGAGAGCTGTGTCAAGATTTTATCAGAATAATGATTCCTTTGTAAATAATTTTGTTAACAGTGTTCAATAAAAGACTTCGTTCATTATAATTCTGTGTCTTCCTTAAAAGTTATATTTAAAATCACTTTCAACTGACAAAATACTACCATTGGTTAAAAATATTGTTCATGAATATTCAAATAATACCTTTGATTTGCTCATGAATACTTTAAAAAAAATACCATTGATTTGTACATGAATACTTTAAAAAATACCATTGGTTAAATATTGGTCATGAATACTTTAAAGTAAAAACAACAATTTAAAATTAACATGTTTAAAATATTGGTTATGAGTACTTAAAAATACCATTGGTTAAAAATATCGGTCATGAATACTTTAATTTATTGCCTGTTGTTTAAAATAGTCTTCATATTTAAAATATACATCTGTTGCCAACCACCCGCAAAATTTAAAAAATCACCTTCAAATGCATGGGGGAACAAAATCCTCTCTTGGGATTACACCAAAGGATTATGACGTTTTAAGACTTGTTACACCGTGTTTGGGGAACAGGTTAAAAATATTGTTCATGAATACTTTAAAAAATACAATTGGTTACAAATATTGGTTATGAGTACTTAAAAATACCATTGGTTAAAAATATTGTTCATGAATACTTTAAAAATACCATTGATTTGTTCATGAATACTTTGAAGTAAAAACAATTCAAAATAATTAATTTATTGCCTAAAAATAACATTATCATGGGAAGGATTCACGTGATTGGTGATGTCATCACAATCAAAGATTCAACATGTGGGGGTGGGGAGGGTGGAATACAGCCCTTGGTCAGCTAGCTTAAAAGTGTTTCTATGGCAGTGCCACCTAGCGGCGACCGTCGCAACCAAAATCGGTTCAAAATGTTTCGGGGGTGGGGCGACGGACCACCCGCTGACAAAATCTGTTCAAAGTGTTTTGGGGTGGGGGAGGGAGGGGGAAGTCGCCAGACCACCCGCTGTGCAATTCTGTTCAAAGTGTTTCGGGGGTAGGGGAGGGAGGGGGGAGGCAGACCGCAAGCTCTGAGAGGGGAGGGTTGGCGGGGTGGGGGAAGGGAGGCTTGACAGACCGCCCCCCCTGGTCAGTTTGGTTCAAAGTGCCTCCCCTCCTACTAATGTGTTTGTGTATATATATATATATATCCGATAATTCAAACTTTAAGCCATTATTTATATACTGTATATACATATATATACACACAAATGAGTTTTCCCTGACTACGCTTTGGCAAAAAAAAACCTCCCTACAGGGAGGGGATGCCTCTTTAAAAGATTTAAATTTCGTGATTTACATATTTTAAAGGTGAATTGCCTTGTAAAGAGAATCAAGCTGCTTAAATATCAATGGGAATATTAATTTCAAAACTGTTATCCAGAAATGTTCTTCTTTAAAACTGAGAAAGATCGTTTTCTATTAGTGTTAATTTTTTTTTTAATATTTTTAAACATTTCAAAATGCTCTCTTTGAACCGCTTGTAATAAATTATTATGTACTAAAGCCGTTATATATAGTGTATAAGTTATGTAACATAACTTAAAAAAAAAAAAAAAAAAAAAAATATTATATATATATATATAATATTTTTATATATAACATAATAACTAATAATAAATAATAAAAATAATAATCATTATTAATGATAATAAATTCCTAGGCCCTCTCCATAAATGCAGATGAGTCGACACAAGTTGCCTACTCTCTAAAACTGAATGCTACAAATCTTGAAATCTCATTATCATCAAGTAAATTGTTCTTCCAAGTGTGCTTACCCACATAGATCTGGGAGTCATCTTTAACAGTACCCATCATGCTCTACAGTCAAGGTTTGCTAAGGTTTGGTGATCCTCAACGTTTGTGAATTCTAAATAACATAACTTCTCCATGTCCATGATCTGTCTACGGAACTTCATTAGTGGCACTTTCTCACCAGCAATCTACGCCAGTGAAATCTGGGCTTCCGCAGCTCCCACGAACTTAAAAACCATATATTCCTCCGAATTCTGGTTACTTAAATTTTCATCGGCTTCGCCCACTCCAGCACATGCTAAAGAGCTTCTTCACCTGAGTCGCACAATTATTCAGAACTAGAGTTCGTATATTGTCAATGACGCGAGGAATTTTTACGGGCCGTTTTTTTTTTTTTTTTTTCACAACGTGGCTGGGTTATTTGGTCCCAGACAAAAGGTAGCATGGTTTTTCTCCCGGAAATTTGAGATTTTCGTTCAACAAACAGCAAATCGACTACAGTACACACGCAATTCACAGACATAATATATACGGTCCAATATGGCCTAAGTCGCTGATGCTCCTAAAACGCTACAACAACACCGAAATCTGGTCATCGTACATCTGTTCTTAAAAGGTAAAAAAAGGTAAAGTGCAGCCGTTATCAACCCACTGCAGGATGGAAGCCTCCTCAACAATTCATGCTGAGGGAAATGGACCATAATCTGCCACGCCGGTCCAGTGCGGGTTGGCAGATCGACCGTATTCAGCAGCCAGGGACTTGAACCCCGATCTACTCAAAGAGCTAGTGCACCCGCTCCTGACCTACGGAGGCCTACATCTGTTCTTAGATGTACAAATAAAATGTTTGTTGGCGCAATTTCAGAACCAAAAATTTAGGACCAGTGTTCATGGCGGTTACCGCCACCTGGACTGAGATCAAAACCTGCACTTATCTGTCGCAGTAATAGGCAGCAACAGGCTTCGCATACCTAGCAACTTTCTCCCATCATTCTGGGCCTAAAGTCTAATCCCAATAGATTCGTCACGGATAAGCAATATCATGAAATGATTCTTCCGCCTACTCTACCCCCAAGTTAGGCAAAACTAGAGCTGGGCGTGACTCTTCGAAACTGATGTGTTGTACGTTGTAGGCCTTGAATGGGTTGAGCACACTGAATTCTGATGGGATCCTTCCACTTGTTCAGATTACGAACCTAAGGGAGCACAAATTCAAATTAAGAAAAGAGATGTAGAATAGATGTGCGGAAATTTGCCTTTAGCCAGCGGGTGGTTAATTGCTGGAAAAACTTCGCTCTGTCGTTGTGGAAGTTGACAGGTTAAATAAATTTAAGGAGGAACTGGATAGGCATTTGGAGGGAATGGTATGATTTTTTTTTTTTTTTTTTTTTGGCTGATGCTGCATAAGCTCATACACTCGCTGTCTTGCATCACATGCCACTACTACTACGTTATTCTGCCAGCCATCAATTCCTGTTTTCATCTTTAATTTTGTTATGTAATTCTCAACTGTTTTATTTGATTTATATTTTGTTTATTACATCTGTAGATAACCCAGCTTATCCCTGGTCTCTTGGCAGTGATAATCGTAGTAGCACAGTGGATATAATCACTGTCCGCTCCACACTGGATAGAAAATGCCTTGGTTCAAATCCCATCATTGTTGCGAAAATTTTTTCCTATTTTTGTAACATGACTAAGTTAGTCGGTCTCAAGCGCGTTTTTTTTTTCCTCAGACTTGCATCTATCGTCAAGCAAACAGACCATAGAATACACTCAATTTACTGACAATATACTGAGACTTCATAACTTACTTGCTTTGGCGCTTAACATACATCTATTTCCTTCGAATCGTGAAGGACTTGTACAACTGTTTTGTTTTATTTATTCTGTTGTAATATTAAAGATACTTTAAGACTGGAGAAATTGAAACTGATTATGTCATCTTCAAACATAATATAAACTAGGGGGCTCTGCCCACCTGTTCTCTTTGCTCGCCAACCCCCGCGCACTTTTTCTATGTAATATGTAGAGGCATGACGGAGTAAGTCAAATTTTTTCTACTTAAAAGACACGCCTGACGAAACGCACTGATCGATATCTAATGTAATATATAAAAGAAAATAGAAAGAATTAAAAAAACTATAAAAAGTAAAATTGTGTGAATGTTGAGTGAATGAAAATTATTAATTGCATGTTCTGTCTTAGCCTCTTCACCGGAGAGACTGATGGCTATTCAGGCCCTCAGGGGCCTCATGGTTATCCAAGTTGACACCATGCTGTAGCTTTTCCTAGCTGGCATGGTGTGAGATGCTGACACTGGTCATTAGGGTAACCCCTAGGCCAGTGTGGGACAGAGCACAAAAAGCAGGAAAAGAGATTCCTATGGTGGAGCCTATGTTCTTTTATTCCTGCCACGTGGGGTGGTTGAGTCTCCATCCCCCACCCTGTGTGGCCCTACCCTCTTTTGCCTGGTGGCTCACCCCACCACCCAATTTCAATTTCAACTCCAACCCTTTCAGCCCCCCCCCCTTTTTAAATCAGGCGAGTGCTTCCTACTCCAGGGTTCGCCCCACCAGAGCTGGACTGCCTCCCCGTGGCGGAAATGATGGAAACTGGGGTTATTAGTGGCTCTCTACAGCAGCCCCCCCAGAAAATGACCAGAGGAACAACACAACCTGTCCACACTTATACTTCACAAAACACACACTGACACACATCCTGGCCTTATGTAGAGTATTTTATCCTACACAGAGTAAATACGCGGAGTTGGGGAGACCACCGGAGCAGCCAGACAAAAAAAAAAAAAAAAAAACACTATGTCACTGTGATCGATATCTAAACAGGAAATTATATATGTAATTATTTACCTGTCCATTTGTAATGCGCAGCATTTTCAAGGTCGAATAAATATCACTATAATTATTTATCTGCGTTCACATAGGTCATTTAGGAAAAGGCCTTTTGCTTCGGGTTTCCACAATGCATGAGGAATACTGTTGCATCCGGAAGCCAGGACTAAAATATTTAACTGAAGTATTTACAAACTATACAAATTTTAAAATATTTACAAATGACTAAACTATTTACCAATATGCAATATTCATTAATATACAAAAAACGTTACAATGTTAGACAACGAAGCACATGCACTGGGTTGGTGAACGTTATGGAGGCAGTTGTCAATAATTAATTGCATTTGTAGTGACGTAATTGCCTCGCCCTCTTCTCCCATTGGCTCGAATAAATATTACTAGGAAGAAAACGTTTTTAAGTATAGAGAGATGTCATTTATGTGTACGTTTTATGGGCTATCTGTTATAAGAAACATTATTTAGATATTTTTTCATTAACTACAAAATTGAAATTGATTTTATATGTGGTATATCGGCATCGTTGATTAAAGCCGATGTCTTAAATATTACTGCTTTCTAATGTATTGTGTATCGATGTGTTCAGTACTTTAGAAAAGTAATTTCATGGCTCAAAAATGATGTAAAAACAGTCGTTTACTTGATTTATTCTGTCGTCCCTGACAAAAACTCCTCAAAGAAAGAAAATTAAAGCTAAGTGATTATCTCAAAATTAATTACAAATTTAATCGATGATAAAATTATGCGCAATGTTGGATGAAGGAGGATCAAGGGATTGTGAATGTGCATTGCAGTCAACTAACCCAGGAACTGGCAATCCTGACATTCTTGACCATCCAGGTGAAAATATAATGGCAGCGCGCAAGTTTTGTACCCATCAGAGTCCCTAATCCAGGTTAATAGCCTAGCACACAGTTTCAGACTTTTAGTTAAGGCAAATGGCACGTACGCTAAACGCACGTACTTTTTTGTGATTCTTAATTTTTGTAAAAGTAACAGATCGTCCCAAAAATCGTCGATAAAAAATGATCTGTAATAATTTATACAGTATTAAAGATGATTTTAACAGAACTTTTTGGACGATCTGATACTTTTCCAATACAGAAAAGTCACAAAATAGTAAAAAAGTTCGTATCAAAACTAATTGCAAAGAGACAATCACTAGCAGGAATTAAACGAGTAGCCATAGTTTTATACGAAATAAGTAAAGGAACATGTGGAATGCGAGTGCACTGACCTTTTTTGGAAACTTTTTGTGGTTAGTTGGTAATGGTGGTGCCTTTCCGCCATTGTTTTCTGATGATATGCAATTGCCATCTAGCAAATTTTCGAAAATTTATGCAAAAATTCGCTTTATCTCCTTGAAAGTTTCAAGAGCATTCTGGCATTTAAATTAGCCAAATATATCGCGAATTAAGAAAGTTGCCATTCTACATACCGACAGCTAGCTGCCTAGAATAACATTGATAATTAATAATCATCCAGAGAATTTCAACGCTGAAAGACCTCATCTATATAAACATAATCAGGTTATTCTATAGAATTGATAACACTACATATGAGAAGAATACCTTTAAGTAAGAATCTTGTATCTTATTTACATTTAAATGGTAATTCCTCTCCTAAGTATTAGTCGAAGTCCCCTAATGTCCAATAAGAAATATATAGAAATTGCATTAAAGTTAATAACCTGTGAGTTTTATCTTCGCTATGATTGGACAAATTTCTAGTGGAATTTCATTATTATAACGTTAAACACAATTTATTACTCGTCTGAGGGTAATATTACCCTCAAACGAGTTTCTACATTTTTATCGGGATGTTGTGGACTGCAAATAATCAATGGTTGGATTCGCAGGAAACTACCGAAACATCAATAATAAACTATAAAATTAAATTACCGGAATGCACAACTCTTGGTTAAGGAAGTGGAGCCGTGGTGGAAATCTGTTCCAAGTCAATCAGAGCACTTCTAAGAACTTTATAAACCCAAATTTGGGATTTCCGATATATGATTCTAAAGGACAATTTAAAAAATCAAAAGCTGAATAATATTTGGATAATCTATTCATGTTGTTGTTGTTGACTAACAATCTGTTATCAGTCGATCTTTTTCGATGGCAGTCAAGTAATCTTAATGTAAGCTGTCTACTAGTCAAATCACCTTTTAATTATTGCAAATCTAAATTTGCAGGTTTGGAAGTATGTTGCCTAAATATTTACTTTATAGTCATCGTATTCGTACGATGAATATAAAATAAACATACTTCAGAACACTTCTTTTTTTTTTTTTTTTTACGAAACCACAAAAACAAAATTTATTAGAACCAATGGTACTTAGTACCATGTATGGACTGAAGGTTGAGACGATGAAAGAAAATACTTGTTAACATTAGATTTGAATTTTCATAGTTCGTAATTTTCAGGAAATACCTGTAAAGGAAAGTCGTTCCAAAAAAACGAAAGTTGAAAAAAATAAATGAAGAAGAAAAACTAGTTGGGCGAGTTCGAACTTGGACAGTAAACGTTGTGCTAATTGGTTGAGGAATGTGTTTAGGCTGGTTTGGTAGAAATAGGGGGAAATTATAGAAGCACATTCAGAAGAACAGTGCCCGTGGAAATATCTATAAAAAAAGATATGCAGAAGGAACAGAACATCTATGAAACAGATACACTGTAAAATATGGGTAATTAATTAACCTAACTACCCTCTTTTGAATGGAGTCTATAATCCTGAGAACCATGGTAGATCGTATTTCAGATTTGTAGAATGAACAGGTTTTTTTTTTTTTAATGCAGAGGAAGGAATACTTGTGTGTGTGTGCGCGCGCGCGCGCGCGCGCTTATGTTAAGAGAAATTAGAAGTCAGGGTATTATCTACTCGAGATATGTGATCTTGTCTAGAAATCTGAGTCTCATAAAAATCAATCTTGAAAGATGTAAGACAGGATTGAAATTCAGCTAAATTAACTTTGCCCCACTGGAGAATTAGCTGGAGATCAGAATAAGGAATTGGTAGTGGATATTCGAGAAATTGAAGCTGTTTGTGCAGAACAAGGTTTCTCAAACTGAAAGGGGGATTGCAGTGAGACGATTAGTACACATGCCAGTATTAGTACAATGTTCAGGATCTTGCATGATATGAGTCACCACATTCGTGCAGCCGTGCACAAGCCACTAATCACCTGACTAATCCTACCGCCTAGCTTAGTGCAAAGCCCGCCATTCTTGGACCATAGACAAATAGAAATAGGAAAGCTGTGCTTTGGAGTGGCGCGTCACGTTACACGATCTAATAATCTGACGGTCCCGACTAGTGTAGCGAATGTCCATAGAAAGCTGCTTGTCGGATTGTATCGTTCCAGCAATGAAATTTGGCGGAGATAGTGTGATGGTCTTAGGCTGTTTTCCATGGTTTGGCCTGGGACTATTGATTGTTTTGGACAAATCCAAGAATGCCCAAGTCTTTGTAGACGTCCTGGACGGTAATAACGTTGCCCCTCGTTGTGGGAGCACTTTTGGGAAGTATCTATATCAGCAGGACAACACTCCATGTCATTGTGCTTGCGTTGTGACAGACAGTTTGAGGATATGATTGTCCTCAAACTTTTGAGTTCGAAAAATAGTACTGGCGAGTCCTATTAGATGATATCTGGGATGAATTGGAAAGTCGTGTGCGTGTGAGGAGAGACCGTTCAAGAAAACAAAGCCGAACTGGTTATCACTTTGAAGGCCTAATGGCGAATAATATCGGACGAGGAGGTCATTCAAAATATTGGTGGAGAGTGTTCCACGGAGACTGAAGTCTGTCATCAAGGAAAAGACAAACCACATAATGCTGAAAACACGTTATGTGGTTTTAGTGCACGTTATTAGTTTTCTTATAAATAAAGGAAAGCACACTGAAACGGAAGTGTACTTTCAGCTTCACTGGTAAAGCTTCCTCTCACTAGAAAGGATCTTTCTTCTGTAAACAGAGATGCAAAGTTTAATCATTGTCCAATTCGTCCACAGTATCAGCTGGTATTTAAGACTTTCTCGGGTACATTACATAAGGGTCCAATCTGATTCAGCCCTCGTGAGTAGCACAGTTGTTAGAACGGAAATCCTCTCCACACCTGTTGGAAAAGACCCGAGTTGTTCGAGTCCCGTCGATGCTGTAATGAATTTTTATGGTCCTTATTCACAAGGTCGCTGAGTTAGTCGGTCTCAGGTAAGGGTAGTATGGTTTTTTCTCCAGCAAACCAAAAATCGACCACAGAACACATGCAAATCACAGACAGTATACACGGAACAATATGGCCTTAGTCGCTGATGCTCCTAAAACCCTATTATAACCACCGATCTAATTCGTTTTTTTTTTTTTTTTTTTCAATTCACATGCACGAAAAATTCCTTGTCTCCGTTCTTTCCTCTCTTAGCCAGCGATTTCTCGTAATCTGCCTTTGCTGGGCCGAACTTTTACAGATCAACTTACAGTTCTTATAAGGTTCAGTACTTTTTATCGCTCTGTTATTTTTCCATGCCATCATTTTTTTTCTCTATTAAACTGGCTAGCTCATTATTCATTCATCTCGGAATCATCTCCTTGCTGAATTTTCTTAATGATATGCTACTGTGACTTAATAGGTAAATCACAATTCTTGTATTTACGCTCTGTGAGAAATTTCTCCAGTTGAGAGAGGCCATGCACCTTTAGCTCTTTTCCAGAAATTAAAACACATTCTATAACAACTATTATCTCTCTCTCTCTCATCATCAACTTAAAACTCCGTGATTATCTTCTGCTAATAGTTCCATCATTGTCAACCGTGTGATGTTATCTGGTCGTAATGATAGCCAATTTATATTGTATCGGTAGTTAACATAAAACCTCTAGAAATAACGGTCGTGATGAATATTCATATATTTCTACTATACATACTGCTGTATTCTGAATTATAGAAATAGAGATTTTATATATATATATACACACACACACACACACTTGCAACTTACTGCCTCTATCAAAATTTACATAAAATTTGTTCACAAGTTTTCTCAAACTAACGTTAAAATTGGAACTATATCTTAAGTAACTAACTCAAGATATAATTTCAGTTTAATTACTTTGTCACAGCGTGAGAGGGTTCCATCTACAAAATAGATTTAATAATAACTTTCAAAAAATTCTTTAAAATACCACAGCAAAGAACTTATTTGTCTAACTGAACTGAGTAGCACATTGATCAAATCAGAATCAGTGCAATATTCGGGCTCACCATGTTGCACCCACTATCAGAACATGCTTCATTAGCCTAGTTAAAAGTGTCAGCCAAATCCTAACTGAAGCGAAAGATGTAAAGAAGAGACCTGTAGGACGTAGCAATCGACAAAAGGAAATAATCCCTCTTCCAAGAGAGCTGATTCGGATAAAGAGTGTGCTGGGATGTGTTTCGTACATCACCGCTACCCATTCCCAAGAAGCGCCACATAATTCACTCTTCTTGGTGCCTTTAGACGAGCTGAACACTTCCGAGCAGGCAATGCGTTCCTCTGGGAGAGATAACTCTTGTATTCTGCTTTAGGAGTAGATGGGCTATTTCAGGGCCGAATAAATTGCTCCCGGGACTTGTATTCTTTCACTTTTGGGTTACTACAGAAGTTATCTATGAAGGCGTAGAACTGTTTCGATCATCAAGTCTACTGCGTAAACAGCGCAGTGATACCAAATGGGCTCCAACCAAAGTTTTTTTTTTAAATTAACTTATTTATTTATTCTACACCTCCTAAAGGGAAAGCAGCTGTTTTCCTTTTAGGTTTCGACAAAACGCTGAGAAGGTCGGAGAATGGAATGTGCGGAAAATTTGAGCAAATTTTTTATGACAGTCGTATTTCTGAACCAGCAATTATTATTCATCCTGTTACACACTGATTACAATATTGTCCTTTCATTATGAAATTAGTGGCTTGCCTTTCACCATCTGTTGACCACCTTGGTTTGAACTGGATGAAAAGTACTAAAGGATCAGCGACAAAACTAAAGCACGACAGTGGCTGAACGATTGGGTGCAATTACAGAGTTAAAACATTGCGTATTCGACTACAATATAAAGTAATAGTCTCGTATTCTCTATCTTGTATACTAGGGGCAACCAAATTACGGATGCTGACCTGATCCGACCGGTGCATATTACATAACAGCGTTAAGCTGTCATTTAAGTATATCTAACGAATCTCATTTCCAGTTCGTTATTGTGCTCTGGATACTTCCAGGTCCCTTTATCCGGACCACGTGTGTCGTTACAAGTTCCAAAATAATCAATTGTGTTGCCATTCTGTTTACTTAATTGTGATTATGTTCTACTTTATAAGAAGTGTTATAGTTTTGGTTACACTTATTTTTAATTTAGACAGAGATTTTTGTAGGTTACTGCTTAATATACGTAAAACCGTTGTTTCGTTCGAATCTTGCCACCATTGTTATAATACAGAGTGAGTGGCAGGGAATTCAAAATTTTAATTGTGGTAAATAGGTTGCTCTAACGCAAACCTAGATTAGCTGTTGTTGTTATTTGGATTTTAGGAGCATTAGCAACTAAGGCCATATTGCTCCGGGATATGCAGTGGTCATTCCCTGACCTTCCCGCATCCCCCGTATTTGGTGGTGACGGGCTCGAACCCCGGTCTAATCAAGAAGCGTGTGCTGCGCACTACTGCTCCTTCCCACCTGGCTACGGAGGCGCCTCCTAGATTAGCGTAATACATATCACTGCATTTAGGAATCTATTAGATAGTGTAGTTAAATGTATTAATCTTCATTGTTAATCAATAGTATATCTAACGAATCTCATTAATCAATTGTATTCAATATCATTTCCCAGACTACAGCAGCAAAACAACGAGTACAACGTAGCAGAAGTGCTGTGACTCAGGGAAGAACCGAGGAGGGATAATTCACCAAAGCATCACAGATTAAAAAAAAATGTGCAACTTTTGAAATGTTTGCGGAACTTCTGGAACAGGACATGATCTAGCCAAGGAGGATGTCTTCTGATGGGCGTCTACCTGACTCTTATGAGAGTTTGAAGAGTCAGGTAGATGCCCTTGGAGGTATTAAAGTGGAGGGCCCATCAAGCTCTCAGCTGCCTAACTCAAACTCTTTCTTTTGCATCAGGCAACACAATAGCAAGCTCCAAGGCAGAATGCGCTGGTCCCACAGGAGTTCGTTATTGTCGGTGACTTTATTGTCAGGGAGACAGGTAATATATTGTGTAAAAAGGATAGGTGGAATAGGAGCAGAGAATGTCTGCAAGGAAAAAAATATGATTTTGTAGAGCAGATATCATCTTTTAAGGGCACCAAAAAAGGGTGGTGATATTGTTGTATACCTTGGCACTAATGACATTAAGATTTTTATCGAGATAGTGTTAGGTGGGTCGGAAAACTGCTAACTTGCGGGGATTTACAGAATAAACGGCTGCCTCCGCTTGTCTAACCTCTTTTGTCACTTGATTACAGACTATATTATATCTGCCATAGGCTTCTGTGTCACCTAATAATTTATATGCATCCCATGCATTTTTCTTCTCTGCTACGTGTCTCATTATTTCATCTGACATCCATTTAGGCCTAAACTTTGAACAGTATTTCTTAATCGGTATGAAAAGGCTAGTAGCTTCCACGATTAATTCCTTGAATACTTCCCATTTAGAATTTGCTGTTGGTAACATCATCACTGTACAGAATTAAAGTGTCTGAGACCACCCCTCTAACTGTAATCACCTTTATGAAAGCAAAACCCTTCTCTTTATCCTTGATGGTCGTTACGTCTTTAAGTAAATCCCACGCCAGTACACTCTGATCACTACCACCTAGTTGTTCCTTCATCTGCAAATTCTTATTGCATGAATAATCACTGCTGATAACCAGATCAAGAGTATTAATCTCTCTGGCTGCCTGCCTCTCTAACGTGTTGTTGTAGAAAACAATCATCCAGTAAATTCACAAAACTCTTGCTAGTGTGCGAGTGACCAATCCACAAATTCCAGTCAAACCTGGGAAGTTAAAAACCCCCATTATTAGACAATATGATTTATTGGCCCACTATTTCTCTGTACAGTTTTTCGTTGTACTCATCAGAGTCATTAGGCCTATAACACACTCCTCGTCTCATTTTAGCTTTCCCAGTGCTTATGTCACACCAAACTGACTCAACATTGCACTGATCATCTATGTCAACTGGATGCACTTCCTTAGGTTTTGTTTCTTAACTAACAGCATAGCCCCTCCTCCCTTCCTAACCTGTCTATCCTTCCAGTACACATACTCCCCAAATTCCAATTCTACATTGTTCTGCATCTGTGTGACACCACGTCTCTGATATCCCAACAACATCCGCTTTTGAGTATTGACCAGCACTCCGAGTTCATCAATTTTATTTGTTATTCTACTAGCATTGGTGTACATGCACACATTCTTAATCTTAGTTACCCTAACATAGCCAGTGTTGAATTGTTTCGTGATGACCCCCACCATTCCCTCTAAACTCCAGCAGCCCGCCTTCCATTGTAATAGAAGACGTACAAGAATCACTTTACCTCTGCCTACTGCTAATCTTTTAGTCTGTTAATCTCCACAATATAGCAGTTTTTGGACCCACCTAACATTGCCTCGACAGCATCAGCAAATATTCTTGAAATCCTTCTATTTAAGCCTATCCCATCCCTGTAGAAGCAATCTCTCCTGTTAACAAGCACTGACCACGTTGCGAAAAATTCTACCCCATGAGCCTTGCACAATCTCTCCAGGACAGAATTAATTGACCAGGCCCTCATCATATACTCCCTCCTATCGTGTCCGGGCTGAATTGCAGACACTTTCAAATTTAACCCTAACTCACGACTTTATTGCAACATTGACCTGTACTTGTTAAGTAAGTCTGCAGATCTCCTACTCTTAATGTCAACGTGTTCAAAAATATCATCCTTTGTACCCTTAAAGGATATCTGCTCTACAACATCATAAAATTTTGCCTCTGGCAGACATAACGCTGGTCCGATTCAATCTCCCAGACAATAGAGTTACCGACTATAAGTAACTCGTGTGGGACCAGCATATACTGCTTAGGAGATTGCCGCTTGTTGCCTGATGCACAAGAGTTAGCTCTGGCGTTGAGTTGGGGAGCTGAGAGCTTGATGGGTTGTCCATTTTAGTATAATTGAGCACCCATGCTGTAAACTACTCTGAGTAAAAATAAATTTTCATTACTATGCTGCCTGGTCAGCCAGTGCTGGGTTCCAGAAAGTCAGGACTCGACGGCTGCACCTAATGTTGTTGGAGTGGAGATTTATTTGCGCAAATATTATGGCCCAAAAGCGCCTGTTATTGCGAAGTGATACAAACAGGTATAGAAATTAGATTTATTATTTTAGATACTTGGAAAATTCTGCTATGTTGGCGTCATCTCCAATAACGCGACGTACATGTAATCGCTCTTGTAGGTGAGACAATGATCGGAAAGATGGGATTCTGGCAGAATGGGAATAAGCACATTCGATAAGAATATGCCTTATAATAAGTGTAGGGTGGCAGTGTAAAGGATCCTTCCGTAGTAGTAAAAATACTCATTGATGAGTTAATTCGTGCTCTGATCAGTATGACCTCTTCGTATGGCTCATACAGGGAGGGGAGGGCGAGGGATTCAAAAGTCTAGCAGCGAAAACGAGTTATTGCAAACATCCTAACATAATTCTCTCTCCTATTGAATTGAGTCATTTTGAATAAACTCAATGAACTCCGAAGTAGTTAATACCACTAGTGTAAGTGTATCATATCGTACGTGTAAACTGCGTGTAGTATATCGCAGGTCGGCGTGTTTGATAAGTTCCTTGAGGCTCTTTCGGTAAGGAAAAATAAGGAAAAATTGTTTGCAATTCAGTGGAGTTTCCTCACTGATCAGAAAGAGATCCAGGGTAGCAGTTATACATTAGTGGACCAGTTCTGAGTATCGAGTACTGCATTAATATGTAAAATTTACACTAATTAATATACAAAACTTTGGATTAAAATAATTGCTCAAGACAGCTTAAGTTCAAAATTCCAAATGGCAGAACCGAATTAGTTTAGCAATGCATACAGTTTATTCCATCTATTCAATTTTGTTGGATTCTTATTTTCAGAGAAATCTTTAACGAGAACTGACAAAGATACCAATTCTTTAATGGTTTTGAATTCTTCATATTTGAATATATGTCTGATGTCTTCGTTACAACGATGCGAACGCCAGAGGGTATATTTAAATCAGTGTATCAAAGACTAGTAATGACCTATTTATCTTGCTCAGATCACTATATTCCACAGGCAGGGAACCGATTTCAAAACAACAGTGTGATAGCGACTGCATCTTTGTGTGAATAAGGCAGATTCCTTCCTGTGGCTGAAACCATCTTTCCTCGTTTAGCAATGTGGAGAACGATAAGGAAATTTACTCGGACTGCCGCAGGGTACAGAGATAAGTTCACTCTCCGCGCCGTATTATGCGTCACTCTATAAAGGAATATCAATCATTAACGCCACCGAACTTTTCCAGTTGGGACTTTAGCGGCAAACAGTTTTCATAAACACTCCGACATTTTCCCAGGAGGCCCATTTCAAAGGAGGCTTCATACCACTAACCAAACAGCTTATATTTGCTTCCGAAAACGAATACAGAAATGTAAAGAACAACGTCGGATTAGCGAACACAGAACACTATGCATGGTGCTAACTGGTAGAAGCAGTGTATTCACGGACAGTTTTACCTTTGAACATTCTCTGGTCGTCTTGGTCGCCTTCAAAATAAACTTTATTACCTTGAGTTCCGAATATATCATTTAGATCCTTCACGTTGTCAACAGCGCATGACAATTTTCGTTATTTTTTTTAAAAATTAAATATGACAGTGTAAGGTTTACTATTAAAAAAAAAAAAACCTAAATCAGTGAAATATGCTCTAAACAAAAATTTTAAGATGATTAGGCTTCAATATATTGTGTCTGTAAATTGCTTTCTCGGTGACATTGTTGTGTGTATGTCACTAGCTTGGAGAGGTCTGGATTCGATTTGAACCAATGGAGAAGTACAGAAGTATTAGGAAATAGGCACTCTAAGTGAATGACTTAGCATTCACTTACAGTGTCTACCAACCCACCCAGTGAATGAAAAATATCTACATTTTAACTCAGGCAAGGCATGAATTTATAAACCACAATATGGCCAAGCCACTGACTTACGGTGCCTACTTTCACACCGATGTAACACCAACTAGGGTTGAAATATGTTATTATTTGGTTTTTAGGAGCATTAGCAACTAAGGCCATATTGCTCCGGGATATGCGGTGGCCATTCCCTGACCTTTCCGCATCCTCTGTATTTGGTGGGCACGGGCTCGAACCCCGGTCTAATCAAGAAGCGTGTGCTACGCACTGCTGCTCCTGCCCACGGAGGCGCCCGAAAAATAGGTCTTTGGAACGCCATATAAATAAATGACGACATACTTTTCCATTGGAGCAGTACCTTGTAATTAGCATACGTAATTCAATACTGGATAAACTTGAAGTGCCTCGACAATATGAGATCAATGCACTCAGTAGCAAACTTAGTTTGCTCAATGTTGCGTACAGACTGATGCTTACCCTTTCTGTACTGACATGTTTTATAGCTCTCGTGGCATGAAGCTTTTGCACCAGTTCATTAACAGAAAAACTATTTAGAAAGTAAGTTAGTGCTAACAATAACTGGCGACTCTGACTGCATCTATTATATTTTGTTTATTTTTAATTGTTATAAATTAGGCACATTCAGCATATCTACAGCAGATAAACTGTACCTAATACAGTTTATGTGCTGTATTCGTACCAAGGTTCCAGTGAATGCATTTTAGATGACAGACATGAATAACGCTGTGAATTGCTACTTCTTCTAATAGGCCAGGAGCTTCTGAATCTGCACATCATTTCCCCGTCCTTTTTATATTGCCAAAAGGAAAATTCCCTTTTGGCAAAATTAGTAAAATGAACATACAACCTAATTATACTGAATGACCAGTTTTGAAACATTATACATGAAACAACATCGAAATTATGTAAATAAATAATTTTTGATTATCGGAGTTGGGGCACATGTGCAAAGATATTCCCTCACAAGTTACTACTATTCCGATTGAATAATTTTAACCAGTCCTTTAATAACGACTTTATTTTGCAAGGTTTGCTAAACGTTAGTTTATTTCATTAGACTTAGCTTTTCGAGGCTCAATTAAAAAAAATAAAAATAAATAATAATAATAAATAAATATATATACACACACACATCACACGCAAAAATAGAGCGAAAGGATTTCCGATAGTTTTTAAATGAAAAAGGTGGGGAGAAAGGGAGTGAATGTTCTGTAGTATTTCATTGTGAGAACTACAAAATTGAGGTTTTCCTACGTTTTTTCAAGTGTTTAGCTTTAGAAGATACGCTTATACTGTAGTAAGTGAAATAACAAGGAAAGGTAACAAACATCTTTATAGATATGTAGACTACGCAAAAGATTAGTCTAAGAGGCAGAATAAGTTAACCGAAAAGAAGTAACACATTAGTTCCATGAGATAACAAAATATCAAATGTTTTTGCCATCTTTTCTTCTTAAAGTAAAATAAACTGCGCATGAAGATAAATAAGAAAGTCAACTTGATAATGCATTAAAATAATATAATTAAATACATAGTTAATATTGGGACAATTATGCGAATATTTCTATTAACGTGTTCCACGCAGTACGATATACACTGTGCGACCACTTTATTAGGTACACCTACCTAGTAGAGTGTTGAGCCTCCTTTAGCCTTCAAAACAGCCTGAATTCGACTAGGCAGGGATTGAACAAGATGCTGAAAACGTTAAATGGAGCACCATGCAGACATAAGTGTGTCACGCAATTCCGTGAGATTCGACGGATGTGTAGGCTTGCAGCGAACAGCCCTATCCAGCTAATTCTAAAGATATTCAATAGGATTGAGATCCACAGACTGAGCGGGCCACTGCAGCAAAGAAAAGTCATTATCATGTTCCTGGAACCATTCCATAGTGATTCGGGCTTTGTGCACCGGCGCATTATCCTCCTGGAAGTAACCATCTGACTGAGGATAAACTGCCAACATTAATGGATGCACCTGGTCAGCACTGATGTTTAGGTACGATGTGGCATTCAGACGTGAATCTATGGGTATGAATGGACCCAACGTGTGCCAAGAAAACATTCCCCACACCAAAACACTGCCAACCACCTTGCATAGTAGTCGTCAGACATGGCGGGTCCATGGATTCATATTGATTTCGCCAAATTCTGAATCTTCCATCAACATGATGCACCAGGAACTTCGGCTAGTCAGACCAAGCAACTGTTTTCCAATCCTCGATAGTCCAGTGCTGGTGTTGCTGTGTCCACAGGAGGCGTGCTCTCTTGTTCTTCATTGATAACAAAGGTACACGATGTCGCCGTTGGCTGTCGTAGCCCATTCGCGACAAAGTGCGACTAGTGGTCCGTTGCGATATTTTGTTCTGCGCACCAAGGTTGTATTGTGATGTGCGACATTGTGTCCCGTCTGTTTGCTTGCAAAATTCTAGCCATCCTTCTCTGACCTCTCATCAACAAGCGATTTTTTTCCAAAGGAGTGTCGTTGAGAGGATATTTTCTGTTCGTTGCACCATTCTCGACACACCCTTGAAACTGTGGTGCGTGAAAAGTTCAGGAGAACTGCCGTTTCAGAGATCCTTTGTCCAGCACGTCTTGCACCTGCTACCATGCCACGTTCGAAGTCCGTTAGATCACTCCTTTACCCCATTATTGCTATGGTTTGTACGCTTAACGGATACTAGAAAGGTTGTTCTGCTGCATTTATATCCACAACTGTGGTCATGTGACTTGCAACGTTGCGGGACAAACCATTTGTGGCCCAGCAGCGGTGTATCTAATAAAGTGGCAGCACAGTGTATTTCACACAGAGGCTTTGCAATTTCGATTATACATGATTTCTCGTTTACATCATGATCGCCATGTAGGACTGGATATAATCGTATTTTTTTTATTTTTTTTATAATATGATTATTTTCCAGTTTATTAAATAATGTTCGAAAGAATATACACAATATTATCTTTCTCCTGTATAAAAACTTTAATATCACTCGATTGTTATAACATTTCATCAAATATAAAAAAATTCAATAAAAGAGGTGACTCAAATCCGTTTATCAAAAATATAGCATAGATTTCGGAAAATGAAGCTCTGAAGATGTCTTATAGTTTCATTGGAGAACAGCAATCCACTTTCAGCCTTCCTTCTGAATGTAATGTGCTTTTGTCAGGACTGCTAACGCCCATAACAAGCAACGATGTCAGACACTGATACATTTAACAGGATTTACTTTTTCATGGAAAACAGGAAATCTTCAACGGTCATATGGGCGATGATGAACAAGGAATGGCATCTAGGTTGCACCTGCGACGTCTATTCACCGTCTTTCCCTTCCCCAAAGAAAGAGAAACGGAACTTTTCTTTTTTTTTTTTTATCAACATAAGGATCAAAAAATATGACCTCAGGCTGCATTCTTGTAGTCTAGCAGCTCTATGACTTCCTTTCTTCTTCCGTCATGTTACGTTCGAGAAAAATCGACCTTCTCCCGTTGCATTCCTCAGCGTGACTCTTAAAAGAAGCAAAGCACTCGATAAGACAAGAGAGTTCTACATTATCGATTAGACGGGAGTGAAGAATATCGACTCATCGGTCCTGACGCCTGCCTTCCGAATAAATCATGCCTTTTGCGCCCACAGAAAAAACGCCAAAAACTAATTCCTTTGGTAAGTATAGAGCGTAAAAAGTGATTGTCAATAGGTATAAAAGGAGCAGGTTCTTCGATCTAGAACTAATCACCCTTAAAGTTTTCCAATAAAAAAATACTAAAAGAGATATTTACCAAAATCTTCTAGTGCCGATGGATATAAGCGGAATACAAAGAACCCCAGCAGGAAAACTGAATATCTGATATCAAGCAGATTTTCACCCCGCAAGCCGAGAAAATAATCACTGGAGAATAAATCGATGTTTTTTCCCTTCTTCTTCTCCTTGTTGGTTGAACAGCGAGTCATTGAGGTGATGCAGATATCTGTGAATTCAAAAGCGTAGAAAAACAAGAGCGGATTTAAATATTTACTTGCCAGAAACGTGGCTCTCATAAAACGAGCTGCCGCGAACATTAGACATAATTGGATCTCCGTTATGTTAAGTGCGGGCACTCACGAAGTTTTAGGACATGCTGACTGAATAACAAGGAGTACTTTTTCTTTCTAGAATTTCAACTCATTTATCAGGCTTGCATGAAAAGAATCTCACCTTAATGATGCCAGGTCATTAATACAAGCGCCCATCTGTTTATATGTCCCGGAGTAGGACATGGACGGCTGCACGACACTTGCGAGATTTGCCATAAACAGAGGTGGAAAAAAATAAATTCGGGAGAACCAATTTTGAAAATATAAAAGTTTAAACAAAATAGGCCTATAGAAAACGCAGAATATGAAAGTTTAGTAAGCATTTATAATACACCAGGTTGCCCTAATAAATGTAACTGCTGTGTAATGGTACGCCTGAGCGTTAAAATTGAAAGAGTCGGTTCTGATCGAGTCCACACTCTTCCTGACTGGATTTGTATCCGACTCACTGCGCCTGGGAGTGAGGTATTCGCAGTTGCACGCAGCATGTACCCCACCGGTCAGTCCGAATGAAAAGTGTTAAAAGTTGTTCTGAATCGAACCCAAATATTTCAAAATGGGTGGAAAAGTCAGACTGAGAGGTTACAAAAGATAAGAGTGCTGTATTATTTATGGAGACCTTTCTAATTTAAAAACAATATGGTTAAAAGTCTTATTTTTACAGTGAAATAAATATATCAATAATCAACGATAATTTAAAATTAATTATATATACTGTATATATAATTCGCTAATACTAGAATCATAAAAATAAAAAATAAAATTACAATTGGAAATAATTATTTAAAAGTACTTTTTTTCTAAAATGTTTTAAATTTAATATTAGTACCGAACAAGCTAATCATGATCATTAAAAATTCTAAAAAACTATGCTGCTAAATTATAATTACCTCCTATTCCAGAAAGGCAATTTAAAAGGGGTTTTGGTTATAGTTAGAGTTTTTAAAAAGTTTAAAATTATTGCAGTGTTCATAGCAAGAACGAGTCCCATAAACAAGTTGGCCCTGAAATACGAATATTGTACAAAATTTTTCTGAATATACTTCATATTCTAATTAATCCTGCTTTTGAAAGGGAGATCGTTATCCGTATTCTCTAGGGTACATACTGGAGAATAGGGACAACAATCATGAGTATTCCTAAAGTCACAGAAACTGGCTTAAGGGTGAACCCCATGTTCGCAATAGTCACCATTTCAAGAAGATATTCAAGGTAATCCAATCACTGGGATCTAATTATTTTATGAATCAAGTTCATACCGGTTTCAAACTTTCAGCAATCCTCTATTCCTGCAAATGATTTTATAATTTGAATTCCCGTCAATATTTGGGTAACCATTTCAGCAACCCCTCATTCAGAAGCAAAATGAAACAATTTAGGGATTGGATTTCTGTTATTGTAAATTCAGCAAACAAGGAGGAAGTATATGCTGAGGAATAGAAGTAGAGGGAACGAATATATGAAATTTAATTCAATAACTTTGAAATTGAACCATGCATGGACCCTGGGTGCATGGCTCAAATAGGCTAACTAGTTTGGGGGATAAAGGGTGAATTACAGACGCCAGTAAAGAATAATAGTGTCTACGGAAATATCCATAGAAAAGACACACAGGAAAACCCGTGGGAAAAAAAAAGGCGATGGGGACTGATTAAAGATAACTGCTCTTTTTTTTTTTTTTTTTTTTTTAACAAAGTTGTAGGATTTTAATATATTTTGAAGTATCTTCCCAAACGTGGAAAGCACTCATGATATGGTTGAATTAGTACATTATTGTGGGCACCTGGTGTTTCGTCACGACGAGATGACAGGTGCCCATGTACTTAATCACTTGACTCTCTCTAGTATATCATATGGATAATTTTTTTTTTTTATTATTAATAATTAAGTTATCGAAGGAAACATCTTGTGAGAACAAAAGAAAGAAAACCATGTCATGAGAATGGTGAATTAGCTACAGACTAGATAACATACTTTCTTACCAAACGCCATCGGATACTTATAAGCAAACCACGCATTTATTCAAAGAAATTAATAACGTGTTGACCCATGGCCTTTGACTAATAACTCCTTCAATGCGTTGTAGAAGACTTGCTATTTATTTCTGCTAGAAAAATGGTATACGGCGCCCCAGTAGTACCGAGGACAGTCTCGGCCTTGTCCTAATTCTTCTGTAAGGACCCGTCCTTACATTAATTAATAAAAATTGTTAAATATTATGAGAATTTAACTGTAGTACGAATAGTGGTTTTCTGGTACAAACAACATGGATTAAGAAACACTGGAATTCAAAAATACCTTCCAGTCACTCTCTGTTTAGTAGTAGCTTGTTTGTATAGAAGTTCTTTGACGAGTGAGTGAAAGTAATATACCATGACAAATCCCCCATTAAGACAGAGGCAGATGCACCATAGAAAGGGCCAAGAGTGCTTAAGCTGGCCCTTTTAAAAAAATTTCACGGTGAAACGCCATTAGAGGTGGGCGACGTCACCAGGTGTGCGCGCGTGAGGTCACGGGAGGAGCTGTGACGCTTCTCAGCTGACCGGAACTTCCGCCTCGCTTTCTAGATTGTTCTGGTATGTTCGAGGTCCACGGAAGTTGGGGCACAAAGAGTAAAGAAGACCCGTCCACGGAAGAGGAGAGGAGACAAATGAGAACACAGGAAAAGGGATGTGCAGATCTCCTATTGGCCAGGAAGAAAGGAGAGGGAATTTTGAGAGGGAGATTCTGAAAAGGTTTTCGTGGCATTCTGGAAAAGTTTTCGTGAGATTCGGAAGAAGTTTTCGGAGCGGTCTGGAGGATGATTTGAAGGAGTTGGAGAACGATACAAAGCAGAGCAGCAGTCTAGTTTGGGTGATAGCTGCAGACCTGAGGTAGATGGAAGCAGTGATAGAAATTCTGCATATCCCGACAGCCAGTAGGAATGTTCACCTGTAAACATGGAAGCCATAGTGAGGAAGAATCACACCCTGAGAATTATATAGGCAAAGCCAGTCGAATGAGTGGTCGAACCATTGACCTACGCAAAAACCCCTCTATCCACGGAAGAAGAAATGCTGACCTGTAAAGAGTATGCAACACTGATTGATTCCAGCCGTGCAGTACCCGGTAGGGAAACACCATAAATCACCGAGATCCCCAAATGAGCGCCCCCGCATTCCAGTACCTGAATGACCGATATGAAAGGAAGCCGAGCAGAGAGGGAAGTTCCAGGCCAAACACGTAAGTGCTAGAGAGTTTACCGAAATAGGTGTACTTATTTATTAAGGAGAGGACTTTAGGAGAAAAATGTGTATATTTAAGTAATGAATATATGAATAAACGGGTAATGTATTTAAGACGGACGCAGCCTATAATTTGAAGTGAAGCTCCTCATATAAATGCTTGCTGGAAGGAGAGGGTATAATAGATAACTAAGAATTGTTTAAAGTTGGGAAAGGTTTTTATAATATGTATGAAATTGAAGGTTGAAATTTCAATTTATTATGAGTTGATTTGTGGGGAGTATTTCTGATTTAAGTAGGGGCTAATTAATAAGTGATATTATAAAGGTATAGAGGATTAACTGTTCAGAAGGGTAATGTTAAATTGAATTGATTAATATTTCCTGTTGACCTGATTGCAGAAAAGGTGTCTTATTGAATAAATGAAATTTTCTTACAAATTGAGACACGAACTCTGAAGGTTTTTGTGAGCCAGTTCATTGGCAGGTAGTAGTTGGTTTATTATACAGACTGTTCGGAAGAAGAGTGGGAAGAATCTATGTAAAGTGTATGACACGACCTATTGAAGTCCCTGTAAAGAACATGAAGAGACACCATGTCATAATGAATAATAATGTGTATTAGAATAGAATATCTGATGATGAAACAATTGAGTTTGAAAAGATATTTACACATATAAAGGTTAATGAATTAACAAGTCACCAGCCAAATATAGTTTGACCAAATACTATTGCTAATTTCTGTATGATATGTTAATAAACATTGTTTTATTTTACATTCAAGTGTTGGAGTCTGTCATTCCGAAACTCAGCCAATCCTGTGGAGAAATACTTAAAATAATTAAGGTCCCCTACGAGTCAGGTAATCTTCTGAGAACAAACAAGTCAGATGCTAAGTGGGAGGATTGGACTACGGGGATATACATATAAAAAGGGGATAAATTATAATAATTAAAATATAAAGAAAATTAGGGCAACCAAGAAAAACAATAATACCCGCCCTCACAATTGGCGAGAACCCACCGCAACCCCCACACTTCCTTCAGTTCATCCTAAAGACATTCAAGTTCGATTCACGTCGGCGGTTTGAGTAGCACGTTACTTTCTTCCTCCCAAAGCTTATTTTTATTTTATTCCTAGGAAAAACGAACTGTCCATAGAATGTATGGAATTTACCTCGATGCAAAAATTATGAACAATCCAACCCAGATCCTCAACGTTTCCTGTGAGATCCTCCTCCGAGAGACAAAAGAGTGGGTTCGCCACTTATTCGTTCAAGTATGGATTCAAACCGCATCATACACTGAAGAAATTTCTAACGGCCTCTTCAATCAGGGCAGTAGTAGGCTGATAGAAAGAGTAGAATTCCTTTGCGAGTTATTGGGTATTTTCTGTCCGCATAATATACAAAATCGACCTGTGATCATACACATTTATGCGTTTCGTAGTTCTTCGTTTCGATAGCGCATTTAACTGGGGGATTAAATACTAAATCGGATATCCCGGTAAATTTTCTCATTCGCAGTAACCTGTGGGATTATCTGTCACCCTAATGCTTTTATCACTTTTCTCTTTTAATCAACAATTTGGAAATAATATCCCAGAATAAAGATTATGCCATCTAAAAATGCTTCTCGTATAATAATAGCAAACAAATATTATTTTAGCCTTTCGGGCTTCGACTTACTAAACAACACAATCTTCTTTCACATCTCCTCGATAAATAATCAGACATTCCTTTGATAAATTTATTATTAAACACTGCCTCTACATATTCCTTTGCAATATTACTTATTTTTATAACACCCAATATCTTCTGAATTCTGCACGCACATACAGGAGATATGTTATACACTCAGTTTGGTATCAATGTACGGATATAGTTTATCAATTTAGAGATATTCTTAGTTGTATGAATCTCTTATCTTTTCGAGCTCCCCAGTTTCTCAAAACATTTTATTCCAAAGAGCCTTTAAAAAAGCTAAATATTTTATCCCCCCAAGCAATGCGAATTCTGATGGACTGAATAATTTCATTAAAAAAATACTGGGAGGAGCTATCTTTTTAACTTGCCTTCAAATGAAGGAAAGTTACAACCTGGTTCCTCTCAGTTTTCTGTAATGTGAGTGAAGCTCTACGAATACATTTTAAAGTAGAAAGTTAGAGAAGTGAAATGTAGCGCATTTAACGTCTCAGATTCTGTTTTTCATTCAAACATTTTCCTTGATGTTAAGGGCTATTGCACTACAAATGCAAAGCAAAATCAAAATCGAACAAGAAGTATCGCTATTTTTTATTTATTATTTTTTGCATTATTTAGTTCCACTTTTCATCTGCCAAGAGCATTTAAAATATATTTCTAACCGATCCACTAAACTGCGAAGAAACCCAGCTCTAAAATCCTTTAGTAGTTATTGTAACTTTAATTATAACAAAATAAACAAATAAAACAAAAATGCAATCCTCAAGAGGAAAATCATTAGTGTGCTGCTGGTTTCATCACGTAGACAAAGTTTGCTCGTTAGAAAAACAGCAGAAAGTTTTAACTTTCCAAAAAAGAACTTAAATTACACATTTGGGTTACGCGAATCCGTTTTAAAACAATTTCCACCTTGCGGTTCATCTCGCACACGCTTTTTTCGCCTCTTAATTAGGCCATAATTAGTCCCTTCTCATCTAGCAGCCTCGGAACGAGTAGCGGCAATTCAATCTAATGTCATTAGAGAGGAGAATAATAAGTTCTTAGAAGACAACGAGGCTCATATTTCTTTTGTCGTGTTTTGCAGCGAGCAGGCTTACTTTACATTTACTTCTTGCATAAGAAGCTCCTCCGAGATTCTGAACACCTCGCTATGCTAAACGTCTGCAGCACTGAAAACAAGCAGCATGTTAAACAGGAGCGCACCAAATTATTTCTCGAAATGAAAACTAATATTATTTTTCTCGGGTCTCTTGAGAGGTCATTAGTTAAGGGGACCTGTTCGTGCTTTGTTCTGGAATCTTCAACAGAGTTAAAAGAAACGGAGCGATGTCAGAATGAACCACCCACCTTGCACGTCCACGACGCAAACTGCATCATCAGAAAATGATGCCGACACAAAATTCCTGTTGTAAATCTTCAGACTCGAGCAGTAACACAAACTATCCTCGTCACGCCTCGTGCAAATTAAGCTCCTGATGGTTACTGTAGCAGAAACTGCTTTGTGAAAGAACTTTCTGAGTGAGTGTCTGTCTGTCTGCGCGCCAAGTGCCTGCATTTCAGCGCCAATGTTCCAATTAAACTCCATCAAGTGCATTAACTTATTTTCGAAGCAGCCCTAAACGTTCCCCGCCCCCCAACATTGTACGAAATCGTTGCCAAAAAACTACTGTTGTGGAACCTGAAAATCTCTGCAGACGGACTTCGCATTACTTATTTAAGTTTTCCTTCCTTTAACTCGCTTTACGTACACGATTAAGAATAGATAAATTTTCTATTCGTTTAATTAGCAAATCTCATCACATATCAGAGTAAGAATTTAACTTTCACATGTTTTTTTTTTTACTTTGAGTTTACTCGAGCAGGTTATTGATTGAGTTTAGTCGTTTATAATACGCGTTTAGGGAATTAAGGTCGTGAGGCACTAGGGGATTTGTATGCTTGCAGATCATGCCAGGCGTACAGGGCGAAAAATACACGTTTTCGGGAAAGAAACTATATAACCCTCATTAGAGACCGACTAACTCGGATACGGTGTAATGAAAAGGGAAAAAAAGTTCTAATCGAATGCACACTTTTTCCCCATATGAAAGAATACGTAGCCAGTATACTAGAGGCAAATGTGTAATTTATTGGGAAGCCTACATTTGCAGCATAACTTAATTCAGAAACACTTACGCTTGCCTAACCAGTCAAATCGTTTCTGTCCCTCATCTTAAATATATCAATTCACTTGATAGAATAATGGAGGCGAACAGCTACACTTTGACGTCAAAAACGTTTTTACTGGCGTTATTTCAAAAAAATTATAACGAAAAACCGTCATGCGAAAAGCGTTACGAAAATTTATTCCAGTTTAATTTATCTTCTACTGGACCAAATTTAATGAAATTTTGTACGGAACTTCATCTATAATGGAGAAAAAATTTTTGAACCTCTGAAAATTGCAGTAGTTTTTCCAGGATAGTAGAAAATATGAATATGTGATCAAGGAAATTCTCTCCCGTAATAAACGGGATAATGTGGACGTATAGCATATTGTTGGAAAGCTAAGGAATTTAGAAACAGAAATATTAAGGTTTTAAGATGCAAAAAAAAAAAAAAAAAAAAACACTTTCGGAAGCATGGAAATGCGTTAATTCGAAAACGCACCTGGTTTCAAGTCACATGTTTATAGACTGAATGTACTTTTTTCTTTACAATTAAACTGTGAGGCTGGAAAACAGTTCTGCAAATTTATGAAAATATTCTTCAACTTGGACATTCATCAGATCTTTCGATAAATACTACACGAAATGGAACAACTATAGATGGTGTATTTAGTCATGAACTAAAATCTCTTCGATGCAAGAATTATATATCCTACTTTAGTCATCACAGACCAATACTTTCAGTAACCGATATGTTTTATCGGTTAATCATTATTAATAAAATAAAAACATTATATTATTATCCATGAATTTTATTAATATCTGAAATTTAAAACGTGTTTAACGCCTGCCGATGACTCTTAAATGTGAAACACGTTCAATATGCTAGCGACAGGACACATTATGTACCTGCTACAGAATTTAACTTTTTTTCTAATCTTACGGCTTCCCTTTGGGTTGATCTCAGAGTATATATATTCTCTTAGACATACCCGGGTGTGTTCTCCACAAAACAGCTTTTCTGCCTTGAGGGATAAAACAATATTTTACCAGAATAAATTCTTACATTCTGCCGAAGGTCAGTGACGTATCATAAGGGGAAAAATCGTACCAAAAGTTCCTTCAGGCGGAAAAATACATCGAATTCTGGACCCTACTACATTTTAAAATATTAAGTGTCCTTTATACCGGTTACGACAAAAATTTAATTTTGAAGTAAACACAAAATACCTTTGTAGAACTGTATCTAAGTTAATGATATTTTTGTGCTGATTTTTTTTTTATTTTATTTTAAAACATGCATCTTACAAAAAGCACACATAATAAAGATCAAGCTTCTGTTCATTTATTCTAATTAGACTGGAAAGAGCAATGAAGCCCAATATGTCCTATTATTATTAATCTTAAAATAAAAATATAAGAGGAAACCTCTTTTAATAGGACTGTAATTCTCTCGACACTCAATCGCGGATGAATGTATTATTATATGAACCCACGCCACGTGCTTAGTATAAAATAAATCAAATTAAAAATAGTTGCTAATAAAAATCATCATGTATTCAATTCTCATATCATTGAAAAAAAAACCAATCAATATCGCATGCTACCATGAGAATTGAAAAACAATTGTCTGTGTCAAAAAATCTTAAAACCACGAAATAAATATACATCAATTCACAAATAATTGAAACTTTAAGATTATCTAAAACTTCTTTTGAGTGACCAACTTATTCGGATCGTTTCCGTGTTCACAAGAAGTAAAAAGCCATTCGCGAATGTATCCTCCCCCCGTTTTATATAAACTTATCGAAACCCGACACGAGATTATTTATATAGACCAACGTATGAATTAATGTTCATACATGCGCGTTAGAGTCCACGAGTCCGAAATATTATAAGGTCAGCGTATATTAATAGAGTCAGCATTTAATCTCACTTCTAATGTTTCAGCAATTAATATTCCTGCTGTGTATTAAGGACTTTCGATTCATTAAAAAGGAACACGTGCCCATCATTGATCGCATGAAACGCAAGCTCCGAGGCGCCTGCCCTAACCGATGCCGCTGTATCCTTATCGAAAGCGAATTTTGGGTCGAGCCAATATAAGCGGAATTGCACCCACCACAAGGAATATTGTAAACAATGTTGTGAGCTTCCATGGTTGGAACTACACCAATCGCTCTATGTTTCAAGACAGCCTGGAGTTTATTCATGGGTTGTGCAATCTTAAATTCAGTGTTCTTAAAAATGTTAATGAATTGTCTGTACCAATGCTGTATATATGGAACTTTAATAAAAATGTTTCTGATCCGCTCTGTAATTTGTTGTACCTGTCTCCAATTTATATTTTGCCTGTTGACTAATTTTCATGATGGTACCTAATGAATAATCGTAATTTAAAAATCTTTTTGTAAGTTCCATAAGCCCATACAATAAGGAATCCTGAATGGAGCTGTATCTATATGCATTGTGAAACTGATTAAAAATAATTCTCCGTTTATAAATGTGAAAGGTTGATAGCTCGAACAGTGCAAAAATTTTCCGGTATTTTTCGGCTTACTATAAATTTTAAAATGTAAGTTTTCACTAACCCTGGTTAGTGAAAACATACATTTTAAAAAACATACATTCTAAAATAAAATAGATTTTAAAGTAAAATTATAGAAACATACATTCTAAAGTAAAATTTAGAAAAATTATGGATGTATTCTGCGGGATTTCCATTTCTAAAGTGAACTTAAGTCTGGTATGTATGTTATTAAATATATCCAGGACATTCTGTACTATATGTTTATTAGTAATTATTAAGATATCATCCAGACAACTACGGTAAAACTTTATATTAGGGAGACGTGGCGTTAAATATACCTGTTCGATCTTATTCAGATAAGATTTCAGTAACCAATCCACTCAAGTTAAGCCCCATTAGTAAACCGAATATTTGCTTGTATATTTTAGCTTGGAAATAAAATAAATATAATTGGTTTGTATAAGGAATTTAATCAAATAGAATATATTATTTCTGGGTAAATTTTACATATTTAAACTAATTGTCTGATCATTGATAAGGTCCCATATTGGGTCTAGGGCATATTCTACATGTACATCGGTGTACAGGTGAACCACAATTAAGATCGGCTCTTAAAGCAGCAAGCATGGGAAACAACACCAAAGGGTGAGATCAAAAGGTGCTTCCTCCCACATGAAAATATGATGCCCCCTAAAGCCCCTTCCTGGTATTCTCTTGGACTGCAGGCCACCTTCATAATCACTGGTCACGGACCCTTAAAACAGAAGCTGACAGCTATGGAGATCGAAGAGTACCCCCTCTGCCACTTGTGGCGAACAAGAATCATGGACATGTCTCATTTATGAGTGTTCCACCTACGACGACAGCAGACTTAAATTTATGACAGAAATCCAAAGCAACCCCCGGGATCAGAGTACCTTCTTCTCGACGAGAACACCTACAACGCCCTACCCAACTTTGCACAAGCAGTGTTTACCACCAGAAGGAACAAACTTGCCGAACTGATTGGGTGGTTGGGTTTTATTGGCGCATCAGCAACTAAGACTATAATGCGCCAAAACTTGGTCATAAAAAAGATAAAACTTTCAGTGGCCTAATGAATTAGGTCACTAAGTCAAGGTATAAAAACAAGTATAAACTGTAAAAGACAAATATCAATAAACAAGTAACAATTTTTTTAAATATCAGTAAAAACGTTTACTGGTTTCAAAAAGATAAAAATAGCAGACACATGATCATTGTCCAATAAAATCTGACTGAGTGTATACGGCTCAGTCAGATGATTAAAAGCTGTAAAATGGATATTGCTAAAATCAGGACAGTCAATTAAAATGTGTCTGATTGATAAATGCCACAGGACTCACACATAGGAGTATCATCAGCCCTCAGCCGAACTGAGGACAACAAAATAATCCCTGAACACAAACCCTGATCGGGGCAGAAGTTTTTACCAACAATCCACGTGCTAACCCATATAGGGTAGGATTTACTGGCACCGTCTTGGTGGGGGATCGGAGGCGCTCTCTTGAGTGAGGGATACAGCTGCAAACTCGCATAGGGTAGGATACTGCTGACACAGTATGGTGCAGGATACAGAATGCTTGGGCCTCTGGCGATCATACAGGGGCACTTGTCCCCTGTACCTTTTCATCCTATCCCTAAATCCAAATGTTGCCTATTTAGGGTGGGCAATCTCCCCTATCTGTCCACACATGCTTTTTCCTCTCATTTTCTGACCGCTCTTCTCTTATCTACGGCCTCACTTCAACAATTTTTTTTTTTTAACTTTTGTCTGTCAGGCAGCTCAGAGGCTAGTCAGAGCCAATCCCTACTGACTTGGCTGCCTCCCCGTGTCTATGTATGATAACGTGGGATCCCATCAGGGGCTCTGCGCCCAAATTCCAGAAAAACAAAATAACATTACATAACACTACACGAACCACACGTCACTCACACTTCCGCCATCTACAGTCTGTATTCAAGACAAGAGAACAGATGGTGCAGATGTGGGAAACCACCGGTGGCACCTTACCATCAACACCGTGCGCGCTGATGCCGGCTTGCTGGAAAGGGGTCTTTTGAATGGTTCCAAACTCGCTTTGGACATTCAGTGAGTGACTGTTGAGGTCGCTACGGTACATGCGCAGTTGTGGCCTACCTCCCCGTGGTGTAGACGGACACCGGGCGGGCTTTCTATGTGATCGCCTTCCTGGTGACAAAATGGGCAGAAACAACTAAACAACATGCGCGAGCACTGCACAAACGTAACACTACACACGTTTAGCTGGGGCATGGGCATGCCCCACTGAAACCTGGGGTCGCCCTCCCTATCGACTCCATACTTCTATCTTTCTCCCCCAGCCTTCAGTCTTCCTGCCCCCACTCTACCTGTACACAAGCGAAAGCCCCACACGTTGAAATTTAAATACTTCTAAAATATGTTACGCCCAATTTTCGACTTTTCAAACCCTAGCGCAAACCCCACACAATCTAACAAAGAATATACGTGTGTATGTATCTTAATGGTAGGGTTTGTAACGTCTCTTGAATATTTGGAGCATACAAACATCAACATGACATCTCCGTGTGGACTAGCTTGGACATGATGACATTTTATCTTTTGAAAATTCAGAAGAAAATGATACTAACCTAATCGACCCCTATCATCATTCTTGTATGGTGTGTGATTATGTATGTTTAAAATCAAAGTAAACAGCGTTATACTCATATTTTGCTATTAAATAATTCCTTTATTAAATTACATGCTCGCACCAACCATCCCCACTGCAGGCACTTCCATCACTGAAATAACAGGCCGGACGAACAATGGGCACAACAAACTACACAGTACATACCCCACACGCTTAAATCTCTGGCTTGCCCAATACAAAGAACATATGCGGAGATGGGAGAAATCCCAGGTGCCGTCAGACCCCGAACATACCTAATAGTGAAGTAACTAAACGCAGAGGATGGCAAATTTCTTTGGACTGCATTCAGAGTTCAGCCTTAGGGCTACATGCATAAAATATCTACCGACCGTTAAAGTTAGTAGGTCGGATAACTGACAACATTTGCAAGCAATTTGCTATGTATGAAACTTTTATCGGTCACACAGCATTCTTGATGATGAATCTCTAGTTAACTTTGCAGATGCAGTACTGGTGGCTGATTTTGTTCTGAAGCGTCACTGTATTGTATATGTAAATTGCGCGTATTCTATGGCCAGTTCTCCTGTTTTGCTGGACGAAAATTCAAATATTCGAAGAAAATAATGTACAGATGCAACAGTGAAGACGCACATTTTGCGATTAGATTATTCGGTATCATAGCGGATGCGCAGAAAATAAAAATTCCCTGCCTTTGTGGAATGGGGAGTCATTAGCATCATTAGACATGGGAAAAATCCCCTGGATTTTTCCTATGTCTAATGATGATCCCATTAACATCCATAAAGGCATGATGCACTCACATACAGCTTTTTATAGTATAAGATGTATAACATCCACGCCTGGAACCTTTCCTTTGCTCAATGTCAGTAGTTTTCCCATTAGACTCTTCTACGAGATTGATATATCAACTTATTAAAATAAGCAATCTGACTCCTTGCCACTTCGCTCTTAGTTAGAAATTCGTTCATCTGTAAATATCGTTGCAAAGTACATATTCAACTCGTCTGCCACTTCTGCTCGGCTTTCTATGACTTTTCCGTCTCCGTTCCGTAAGCGGCCTGTCTGGTTCATTCTCTTCTATTTTGTATTCACATACAAAAGAAGAACTCTATCTGCAGTTTTATCTCTTTTTATTAGTGATTTCTAGTATTCGAATTTCCAGAGTCCAAGAAATACCTCAATTTCCCCTTTCTTGAAATTGAAGCACTTGCCTTTTCCCTTAGACCACAGAAATTTCTTTGGACGCTACTTATTTCATGACACTGATCATTACCCGCTATCGGTTAACCACCCTCCATGTTTAGGATTCAGTCACCTACTAAGGCCTCCGTAGCCGAGCGGTCAGGAGCATGGGAGTGCAGTAGCACACACTGAGTAGACAGAGGTTCAAACCCTGACTGTTAAATATGGTCGATCTGCTAACCCGCACTGGACCAGCGTGGCAGATTATGGTCCATTTCCCTCAGCATGAATTGTTCAGGAGGCTTCCCTCCTGTAGTGAGTTGATAATGGCTGCAGTTTACCCTTTACTTATATTTTGGATTCTTGATGAGAACCAAGTCAAGATTATTAGAGCTCCTTGTACTGTTTCTGGCAAGTCAGAATAAATAATTGTGATCTTCTACCTCTTAATTAAAACAGTTTCAACAATGCATTGCGGCGTCAACATGTCTATAAATTGTGTTCTTCCCATGATTGGTTTATTGTTCTGCGGGATGAAAACCTGAATTTCTGAAGAAAAGAACCATCTAACCGTTATCCCGAAAAAATAAGTTATCAAGGTGCGCAAAGTATCCATTCCTCGAGCCTCGGTTGGATTTGATAGTAATTTTAAAATTAATAATTTATTTTGAAATAGCAATAAAGTATGCATATATAATGCACACCCAGGCCTTTTCCACACAGCATGAAAGGCAGAGATTATAATTACTGTGCTGTCCTCGAGGACATATATTAGCAGGAACTCCATGAGAGTGTTTTAACGTGTTGAAGGCAGGCTGAAGAAACTAAGTCTTTCTTCTTTCCAACAGGTTACGACACTCGCATAGAGTTGCACTAACACAAATCTTAATCGCTGCCCGGTGTGAAACCCGCTTGCACGTTTTCATGGTCCACAGGTTCTTCGCGCTGTCTTCACTTTCTTTTATGTATACAATGGATGGTCTTTAATATGGATGCCAGCTTCACGCTTACAGGGAATTCAATAATACAATCAATTGTATGCTCGAGTTGCAATACAGGAAATTTATGAAATTCTCCCAGTCTAAACTCCAATTTAACGAGATTTTTTTATTAGAAAATCATTTGCTTGAGCTGTATTTATTTTGTACTTACATTTAAACTTTGACATGATTATTTAAATAAAATCATTATACAATGTGAACTAAACGACTTTTAGTTTTTTGTTGCTAAAACTTTATGACCATCAGATTCCACCTATGCATACACCATTTGTTGTTATGCAGCAAATCGTATATAGGTTCAAGGACTTTATGCAGAATATAGCTTTCTGATAATTAAGCTTTCTGCACAGAATCGCGAAGATAATTATTTTGTACTGCATTCGATAATAACTGACAGTTCAACTGTTCCTAAGGAGGAACAGTCCATATATGTGACTGAGCTCTGTTGTGACGGGCTACAAACAACGCTACCACTAACAGTTGTTTACTTTCTTTTCTAATTATTGTAGTTTCCAGTATAAAAGCACGCCAGTCTTTATTTTGATCACGATGCATGCTTATGTGTTTTAAACAGAAGTACGATGTTAGTGAAAATGCACAACGAAACCAGCTTGTCGATCCGAAAATTAAACCTTGACATCATCGCCTGCTGTAGATAAGGATATGTCACTAAGTCCCATTGCAAACATTACGACAAAGTGACGATGCCCTACAATGACAAATGTAATAAAAAGTCTAGGTGCCCCGTGATACCAGAGGAAACTTGCCCTCACTCACGATATTTGGTAGGGTAACGCTTCTGTCTTTCCCATCATCGCAGCAGTAATCTCTCCGACACGCGACACGACACAGCCCATTGATTGTTCCGCAGCTCATCTCTCATCTCCGTCACGAGCAGACGAGGAGGGATCGGATATGAAGATGAGAGAGAGAGAATGCTGCAAGCAAATGAGGTATGAAAAAGAGTGGGAACATCATTAACCACGCCATTTCTAAGTAGCTACTGTGGTAAGTTCATTTCAACCAATTATCCCCACCCACCGCGCTCAGACAATGGATCAAAGCTCTAATTGCCGTCTCATTCAGCATTTTCTACGAGGGCCTACCTTTTTTTTTTTCACAGCCGTCATCTGCATCTTGATGAAAAGGTAAGGTGACAGCAAAAAGGAAAGGCGTTCCTCGCTTCATTTCTGAAATTGAAATGAAAAACCGAAAGGGAAGGCCATTAAATCAGTTGTAAAAGTCTTTGAAAAACTGGTCATATGGATAAAGCCTACAATAAAAAGATATAAAAAAAAAACAGAATAAAGGAGTATAAATTTCTTTAGGGAAGCAACATGTTCGGAAGAAAGAAAATATATTATGAATTTTAGAGAAACGCAGAGAACATCCAGATCAATTTTCTAAAAGCAGACCAGAATGTTTTCTGTTTTCTTTACATGCAATAAAGAAAACATTCTTTGCAGACAGTTGCGTTCACATACAGCATTTTGTATATTTATAATACGTGTACATATTCTATTTCTTGGGAAATATACACTTCCCCTTTCTTGGGTCAATTTTTTTCTCGTTTTTTACAGTTTTCTAGCACTGGTTTCTGATGTATCAATCAGAAACCAGTGTTACAAGAGATGTCTCCTCTATCATCCCCCTATACTGTACTCCAAGTAGCATTAAACACAATTTTTATCTCTGAGATATCTTTTCTCTGCACATCCTACTTTCATATTGAATCTTACTATGTTTTCAGCCCACCTATTTACGCTCCCTCCTCCATTCTTACTATCCCCAGCCTTTCCTTTGCTCGGCTCTCAACTGCAACCTCAGGTTTATATTGGGATGCCCAAAAACTGTTTTAATATTATACATGATTAAAACATAATTGTGATAATGGTTGTTCCTCAGATTGGGTTGATGTAAGAAGTGGCGTTCCCCAAGGATCAGTATTGAGACCACCGTTTTTGGTTTTCATAAATGACATCGATGAAGGGATAGAGGGCGTGATATCTCAATTTGCAGATGATGTAATGAATCGGTTGAGTAGTTAATGATCACCGTCAAGCAGAGCTTCTTCAGCGTGACCTAGATAGACTTCAGGGATGGTCAGAAAAGTGGCACCTATGCTTTAATTTAGTAAAATGCAACGTCTCCACCTAGGGAACAGCAACCCCAAATTAACTTGTACACTTGGTGGAGTTGAACTGAAGCCAGTAGCGGAAGAAAGGGACTTGGGAGTTACAATATGGTCAGACATGAAATTATCCTAGCATTGTAGACATGTTGCAAGGAAGGCCCATGGTGTCCTATCGATGATTTATCGAACATTTGCTAGTAGCGATAAGGACGTCATAATGTCATGATATTGTTAGATATTTGGAATACTGTGTTCAAGTATGGAGACCGCACCTAAAGACAGGCATCGAACTTCTTGAAAAAGGAGCAGAGACGGTAACTCGCCTCCAGTCTCGCCATGCGTCCATATGAGGAAAGATTTCGAATAAGTGGGTTGCACAGCTTGTAAACTAGGCACCTTAGAGGAGATTTGATTGAGGTATTTAAATCTCTGAGAAGCAAAATTAAAATGAATGAGGACGAAATTTTCACGGTTATAAATAATTCTAGAACTAGGGGCCATAATTTCAAATTACAGGGGGAGACGTTTAGACTCGATTGCAGGAAGTTTTATTTTAGCCAGCGAGTTATAAATTACTGAAATAGGTTATCTACATAGGTAGTCGAAGCTAACAGTTTAAGGAAATTCCAAGGACAGCTGGATAGTTACCTAAAGGATGAGGGAAATGCATAGGTTGTCTATATCCTTTTCTTTTATTATTTATTTTGTTTAATTTTATTGTTATTATTATTTTACTTTTTTTTTTGGCTGGTAGCCTAGGCTTTCTTGTACCATATAGCCATTAAAATACTAATACTAAAACACGGTTTTCATATAGGCAAGGCGCCTCCGTAGCCAGGTGGGAAGGGGCAGCAGTGCGTAGCACACGCTTCTTGATTAGACCGGAGTTCGAGCCCGTCACCACCAAATACGGAGGATGCGGAAAGGTCAGGGAATGACCACCGCATATTCCCGGAGCAATATGGCCTCAGTTGCTAATGCTCCTAAAAACCAAATAACAATCATATAGGCAAGGACGGGAGCCAGCCAGCAGATTTCCAGGTGACTTTTTCAGGTTGGTTGCTAAGAGCCCAGTCCAACAACACATCAAGAAGAACACGTCATAACACACAATTAGCTTTGCAGAATCAAAGAGAGGGTTTAGGGGAACCCTAATGAACCGCTGCAAAAATATATCCAGAACATGTTTTCCTATAACTAAAAAAGATAATGAAAAAGGAGCTCGATTTTAAGACGGGTAGTGGAAAGCACAAAATTAGAAGTATTTTTTGATTCTAGGAGATTCCTTGGCAGTATCAAACGAAGCTTTCGTTCCATTCAGGGAAAAGGGAAATTACATGGTGGTGCATCACCAGTATAAAGACAAATTAAAATTTAATCCTGAAAATAATAATTCTTTGCAGAATAGATTATTTTAAGGCGACGAATAATGACAGAATGGGACTCGATATTCCTAAGGTTGGATTTTCAATTTGCTTTTCACCAATTTGGGTTCAAAAAGGTGCAGTTTCTTTGCGTCTTTAGGAAACTTGAATCTACAGTAGAATAACATATGAAGAAACTGGGACATAAATTAAAATAAAATATATAACAATTTAAAAAAAATGCAAAATAATAGTCTGCTAGGACTTTTATTTTGAAAATCAAATGCCTGTATTATTTGGCCCGAAAAGTTCCAATAAGTGCTTCTGAAACAGATAAGTTCGGTATTGAAACTCAATTTATCATCCCCAGTTACTTGTAAGAAGATAAAAAGTGCCCACAAGCCGAATGACGATCAAACATAGACAACGTCTCTAGGAAACTGAGATTATGGAATAAGGAAAATTTTAATTTTCGAAATTAAGATACATGACCAAACGGAATTAATTCAATCGTTAACATTGGCGTGATTTCTTGATATGAGAGAGGAATTAGAGGGTTGTTTGGTTGTTGTTTGTTTTGGACCAAAGTATTATAGTTGTAAACTGAATGTATTCTACTGCGGGCGGGTTTCTCTATTTTCTATAAAAAAAAAAAAAAAAAAACATCAAAATAATCATACAAGTTTCTTCTGTTTTGAACCCTGGTATTTTATATAAGATGCAAACAACATCATCTACAGGAACAAGGCAACTATTGTCTCCTGGCGACAATAAAGCACTAAAATCGTAATGAAAAGCAAAGCGGAGCAGATAATAAACTGCCTTGAGGAATATCTACTGTATCCTGGTTCCAACCACTATTTCATTTTTTCCCATTAAGTATAAAATTCTGTTTTTAAACAATAAACGAAAGCAGCTTCGCAGCTATAAATAAAGAACTACTTCGTCAAAACCATAAAGAAAATCTAATGGAAGGTTTAAGGAATAAACAAAAAAAAATAAGAAAATTGATGGTTTAAAAAATACATCACCAGAATAAAAATAGATGAGAGGAAATCAGGAGACTTCAGTGCGACCGAAAACATAAAAGAATTATATAAAAAAGTAAACATGGAAAGAGGCAAAAGCAGAGATAATAAGGCATATGGCTTGTGAAGGGAGAACTATATACCTCCAAATAGCTACAATATCGCAGGGCAAATGCTCCTAAACAAGTCAAAAGTTTTTACCTGGTTGCTTTGCCAGCGAATCCTTTCATCAAAAAGGAATAAAAAATTTAGGCTGATTTTTGCTTTCTGTAAAGTACTAGAGCGGAATCCTTTTCGAGCTCACAGCAACACATTTAACATTTTTCTACTGATATTCAGAGATTAAGTGTTCACCCTTCAAATTATGTCCAGGCAGGCTTAATAAAATAGCTTAATCAAAAGAACACGTTATGCCAGAGAACACTTTGCTTATTTGCAAACTATTTCTATGGTAGTAAGGACTTCTGCGAGCTGGAATAAACTTCCATCAGATTCGCATAAGGCAAATAGAATTCAGTCTTAAAACAACTGCGTTCATCTTTGAATGTGTATCATTACCGTGTAAGATGGCATTACAGCCGTTTCATCTATTTTGAAAGTCTATCAACTGAGTCCGCGAAATCAAAGTTCTCTTTTGGACCGAACAGAGTGCTGTGGTTTGTGAACAAAAGATACAAATCAAATACTTTCAAGACAACGAATTGATATGATGACTCAAAAGGTCACACCTACTGAGCATTTGATTTGAATGTTTCAACTTTAATCTAGAACAGGTTTAGCCAACAAGGTGTTTAAATGGAAAATGGATTCAATTATGGTGCAGCCTGTACAAATATTTATTTCATTACAGCATTCCATTGCATAGGTTAGCAGAAAATGTCCATATTATTGGGAAAATAGCAAATCTCTCCCCCAGCTCATCTGCAGAGAAATGTTTAATTAAAGCCGAATGCTAATATTCGAGTACAAAGCAAAAAATATAGTTATCAATACTCATGAAACTCAAGCAAATATTGGTATTATGCTTTAATTGGTAAGTGCCATTCATTTTTATGCAATAAGAATTCTTCAAACAAGATAGCAGTAAATCATTAAACCAAGTGTCGCGTTTCAATTTAAGATGGTAATCGATTCTCAATACCAGTGATATTCCTCAACAGTGTATATACCGCGCTCTTCCCTTCGCCAATTATCAGACATTCAGAGGCCAAGGAAAACTTAAACAAGTAAGATGTACATAAAGAGTCAATAGGAAATATTCGGAAGGGAAAGAGATTCAGACTAGAAATAGATTAATTTTGATTATATATATATATATATATATATATATATATATATATATATATATATATATATACATACATACTGCCCCAAAAAAAGTATTCGGAAACACTTTAATTTCCACAAGATATCAATTCTGAAATTAATTAATCAAGATATTAATTACATCGGTAATTCTGTACCGATGGACTTAATGCGTTCTATAAATTTGCGTTGCTGCAAATTCTGAAGTGTATGTGTGTGTGTATATATATATATATATATATATATATATATATATATAGCTTTAATATTGACATGTAGCTGAAGAATGTTCTCTTTGTTATTCTCTCAATAAACTTCTTGTACCAGTTTTGGAGCTAAAGGTCGCATTTTGGCAGGCTGAAATCCATGGTGGTGGTGGTGGAAGAAGCTTTGAAATGGTTGCAATGTTGTCGAGTGTGAGAGACTTAAGTTTCGTAACAGTTCCTTGGGTCTCATACTAATCTGGCGATTGAAGGAAGAGTGGTTGTGGTACGGAGCTTCTCCACCATAACGAAAATAATATCGGCCAATTCAGGCAAAGGATGGACTGTGTGCATATTGCAACACCAATCAGCTGTTATCTCCTAATTGGACAGTGGTTGCTAGTGTATTTCACCATATAAACTGTAACTGAGAGAAGTATGAAAGACTCCTAATGCGACACCAGACGCTAGGTTTGCAGATTCATAAAATGGTGCTCCATAGTCGATTTCTGACCAACTCAGAGATCTCAATATCATAAATAAAGTGAGATGACGAGTTTCTGCCTCCCACAACTGGTCACTAAGAGAACTCGAGCTTTTTTTTTAGGCTAATGGTTCTCATTTGTTTGACTTGTTCACGGAAATTTGGCGTATGGTCAAAAATGACTGCGAAGAACGGAACGTTCTTCGCAGTCATTTTTGTTGATTTTAACTGCTTTTAATCGTCCATCTAATAGCAATTCTGGGTCGAGAAGAAGTTTACATTGCAGACCGAATCAATTCTAACATAAATCACTGAATAAGATAAAAAAATAATAAAATAACAATACGTTATTGTTATTTTAAATTTGTGGAATTTTTTTTACGATAAGTAAAAATGAATTTAATTACTTAAATGTGATATAAGATCTCTGCTGCGCCACTTTGAAGAACTGCGAGCCCAAAAACTATAGTTTCCTTCCTTGATGAGTGAGATTTCATTACAGTCTCTCTTAGTTGTACAATAACATATATTCAGAAAATTCCTTCTGAATAAATATTAGATCAGTACATAGCCATAGCACTATTGTGCTTTTGAAATAACTTGCTAATCAAATTCATTAGAAACCTTTAACACCAAATTCATAAGAAACCTATTGTCTTGACCAGATAGATGCCTTTGTAAAATTATTCGAGAAAATGGTTAACCGCATTCTTATGTGGTACTGTATTTGGAAATACTCGTAGGAATACTCGTGTTTTTATGTCCCATTTTCTCTGGTTTGCCTGATATTCCACCAAATCAGGCAAACCAAAGAAAATCTGAAGCCATTGATTTTTCCCCCCATATACATGCTTTTGTGAATTCCCATTCTTGCAGAGTTCTTATATTCCTTGAAACTATAGTTCTCATATTTTAATAGTGACAAGAAATACTAAGATCATCAACAAACAATGCTATGTCCACTCTGTTTGGAAGATGCATTTATTGTAATAATGAATACAGTATTTTTATTTTATTTTTTCTTTTGTTGTTGTTTTATTATTTAAAGTATTAGGCGGTCGCTGCGGCCTTTGGCAACCCCGCTGTATATTAGACAACAGCATACAGATTAATAATTAGAACATCATACAGAAAATACAAACAATGCGGTACAATACCTCGCAAACAGAATCATACAGATTTAAAATATCCAAAGATTTAATAATGTATAACTGCAGTATCACAGTTCTGTTTCAATAAAGTATCACTGATTCCTTAAGAATGCCCTCTTCCTGCGAAAATACATACTCTGGACATTGGGGATTTAATGTACACTTAAAACGTGCGCCGTTGCAGAAAGTTTTGTATGAAAATAGGCACGAGTACATAGAGTCCATGGAGATGCAAATCGCGCTGGATTCCGTATCTTAAAAGGTAGGATTATAATTTTGACTGAAAGCATTTATGATGAAGTATGGTGACTTTACTAAAGTGTCAAATGTTTACTTATTTTTTCTCATCCCACTATGGATTATTGTGGATGATATCATAATTTTCCAAATACTACATAAGAATGCGGTTAACCATTTTCTCGAATAATTTACAAAGGCATCTATCTGGTCAAGACAATAGGTTTCTCATGAATTTGGTGTTAAAGGTTTCTAATGAATTTGATTAGCAAGTTTTTCCAATAGCACAATAGTGTTATTGCTCTGTACCGATCTAGTATTTATTCAGAAGGAATTTTCTGAATATATGTTATTGTACAACTAAAAGAGACTGTAATGAAATCTCACTCATCAAGGAAGGAAATTATAGTTTTTGGGCTCGCAGTTCTTCAAAGTGGCGCAGCAGAGATCTTATATCACATTTAAGTAATTAAATTCATTTTTAATTATCGTAAAAAAATTCCACAAATTTAAAATAACAATAACGTATTGTTATTTTATTATTATTTTATTCAGTGATTTATGTTAGAATTGATTTGTTGCTTTTTAACACTCACATTACATGTAGACATACACACGTATACACAAACAGAAGGGAGTACACTTTCACGCACTTTGCACACGGCTTGCATTACACACAAATACAAGAGGCACCCATCATGCACTTTTTCCTTCTTTTTTTTTTCTTTTTATCGGGGTCACATTAGCCCTCTCTCTCTCTCGAAGCCCTGACTTCAGATAGCTCATGACCTGTTATGTTTTTACAGTAGGGTTTTAGGAACGTCAGCGTCTAAGAGCATATTAATCCGTGTGTTTTGAGGCCGATTTCTATTTGCTGGACAAAAAACTCGAGTTTCCGGGGGAAAAAAAAAACATTAAAATTCCCCCATCATCAACGGGACTCGAACTCAGGTCTATTCCACCCGGTGGGGGGAAAACGGCGATCCAACCAACTGTGCTACCCACGAGGACCATAAACTGAAGATCTGGTTCCACTATTCATCTCCTTCTGAGGATTAGTTGTGATTATGTTATTCCGGTACTATTTTGTGATCCTGGAAAATTGGTGGATATGATGCTATTGCTGAGACCTGGGCAGTAGTTTCTCCAAGGGCGTTCTGCACTTTCCAAGGGTTGTCATGGTGTCTATTTACTTATTTTTTTATTTTTTGTTTTTTATCAATATATATTTTTATCTGTTCATTTTGCTGATTGCTTTAGATTTTTGGAGGGTATCCTATGGTTTATTGTTGAAGAGAATCATATCCAGCAGGCCTTTTGGTGTGGGTGTCTAATATATCTTTCCTTTGCCAGCTAATTTGGATTAAAGGTAGTTCGCCGTGGTTGGGGTGCGAGGAAAATTGTTTCAGTGTTTGTTTTGTTCTTAAGCTAAGAAGCAGGCAATGGTATTCCCTCAACACCTATTTATTTTGTTTTATTCAATTAGAGAGAACCCCGGGACAGAAAAATGCTAATATGGTTCATAGTACATTACATTACTTAACATCAGTTTAAAAACAAGAATTTAAACATCAGTTATATTACAAACCGATTTACAGAAAAAAAAATGAGGTACAACATATAAGATCTTTATTTAATAGTGTTTCTCTACAGTATTAAATGAAGATTATATAAACAGTTAATACTGTTTATATATGCACTGAATTATGACTACCACTATGAAACTAAACGCGACCCTTTGACCACGTGAGGTACGAGAGTGCGCAGTTAGTCGCCCCACGTAGCATAGTAAGGTGTCAACTGTTCAGTAGGTAGTAAGATTCCGAGCGTGATGGGTAAAAGGAAAGATTTATCGGACTTTGATAAAGGAAAGATTGTGGGAGGTCGACGAGCTGGTGCCTCGATTTTTCAAACGGTTGAACTGGTGGGGTGTTCGAGAGCCGCCGTAGTTAAAGTGTACCAGGACTGGCGTCAAAATGGTCAAACAACGACCCGACGGCAAAACAGCGAAAGGTTTGATGTTAGAGGTGAGCGTCGGGTCCGACGACTCCTACAGTCGAACAGGCGCAGCTCTGTTGAAGAGTTGACTACCCAATACAACATGGTACAACCCGGAACAATATCTGGCATGACCATGAATCGCACATTCGCATCCTCTACGACATCTTCTCCTAAACAAGGTTCATCGGCCAAAAAGACAGACCTGGTGCAAAGAGAATGCAAGTTGGACGTTACAAGAATGGAATGTGTGCTGGTCAGATGAGTCACGTTATTTACTCCACACCGTGGATGGTGTGCACGGATTTGGCGTCAACAACATGAGGCTCTTGATCCTACATGCATGGTATCAAAAATGCAGGCCGGTGGAGGCGGTTGTATGATGTGGGGCATGTTTTAATGGCAGGAACTTGTACCTCTGGTGCATGTGGAACAACGTATCACTGGTCTCCGCTATCGTCAACTGCCTGCTGACTGTGTACACTCCTCTATGTTACACTTTTTTTCCGAATGGCGATGGTGTCTTCCAAGATGACAATGCGCCGAGCCATCGGGCACTTGATGTGCAGGATTGATTTGAGGAACACAGTTCTGACTTCCAAAATATCGATTGGCCTCCGAGTTCTCTCGATATCAACTCCATAGAGCACTTGTGGGACAATATGGAAAGACATATCAGGTGTCTGGATACACCAATCACCTCCATACCTGCATTGCTGACCGCATTACACACAGCTTGGTTGGCCGTGCCTTCCGAAAGCTTCCGACATCTTGTTGAATCAATGCCACGTCGGATAGCTGCTGTACTGAGGGCAAAAGGAGGACCTACGAAGTATTAGGTAGGTTGTCATAATTCAGTGATCACTCAGTGTGTGTGTGTGTAACCCATGGCTTGTAGCCGTGAAGGGTATTGTGTACGGCGTGTGCCTCTTGTATGCAATAAAGAGTTCCTCATATAAACAAAGGATATTAGAGATCTCGCGATTAAGGATATTAGAGACACACAACTGTCATAAAATAACCAGGATTGCGAGTTCTAGTTACAGTATTCTTCCTGAAGTTTTTACCAGTTCTCGGCATCCTTCTTGAGTATTGCTTTGTTGGCCTTCCCTACTATATTTCCTGTCATTAGCGTACATGTAGAAGCCTAATTTAGTTGCATTAACAATGTGCATTAGCAGTTTCGTGGATGTTCTAGGGGAAGCGCTGTCATCAGCATACAATATTTTGTTTAATATTATTGCCAATCAGCTTTCTCCGGTTTTCCATCTTGGTTTCTGTGAGGATGAGTTGGAGTTTCATCTAACAGTTTAATTACTATCTGAAAGTATTCACTGTGAAGAAAATTACTGATTGCTTTCAACTTAAGCACTGGGAACAGCACTGGAAAGATATCGTTAAATCTACTGGAGTGTTTGCGCCCGAAGAAATGTGCAAGGTTCATCTCTACAATCCTTGAGGAGAGAGATTGTCATCTTGGAATTTTTCAATTATAGTTGGCCTCTACGATTTATTATAAAATACTGTAAGGTGTTGGAAATTGCAGGGCAATTTCCAACACCTATTAGATCTTTGCATTATATTATTGCAAAGATTAGATCTTTGCAATTCCAACATCTATTAGATCTTTGCATTATACGTCCCAATTTGGCGGTGCATACAAATAACAGATTGTGATACACATACCAACAGCATGTTGGACGGCCACTGCCTTTATTAGCGTGTTATCTGTTGGGTGGGTAAGTCCTCGCGTGTGCTACACCGTTTTCCACACAGAGTGGATAATACCAAGTTCAAATCCCATGGCTGGGTTAGTTAGTCTCAAGCGAGAATAGCAAAGTTTTTTCTTCCCAAACATTCCGGTTTCCCGTACAGGATAACAAGCAAACCGATCAGAGAACACACGCAATTTATGGACATAATACATGTGAGTAGTTGAGGTTGTTCTCGAGAAACCGTAATATGACATTTTTGTTGTTGTTGGGTGTGTATTAGCCCTTCGCGCAGCCTAATCGGCACAATACATCGCAATCTTTGAAGAGGTCCGAGTTCGATTCCCGTCGACGACGAGGAATGCCTACTCAAGTCCTCTTCATTCGAGGCTCTTAGTTGGCTGATCTCAGGCGGAGAATAGGGTTTCCTACCTGTGAGTTAGCCCACTTAGCATGCAAATTAGCCCGTGAACACAAACCCACTTCTATAGATGTAATATACTTGGTTATGACAGCACGCATGGGAACCGTTAATATCAATATTTGTTTTCGTTTGGTGGATATGTGATGATTGATGAGAATTGCAGCTTTCCCATGAAACGTACTACGCTGAATTCTGTCTTTTCTGAAGTGGTTATATTTGTGCACCATTGGATTTAAATATGTCGCTCGTAGGCAGAGGTTTATCGGTGCATGTTCAGATATTAGATTGTGAAGATCATTGATGGCGACTCGGAAATTCCATTGACAATGTATCTGTTGTTCGAATCTTGTTGTGCCCTCGATTGTTTCAGAAGGGCTAAAACTTTGTGTTGGAATTTTCCCTGCAAGGCTTTTGAAATAATTACATTCCAGGTCTCAATTTGGCGATGTATACAAAGAGCTGTTGAAAGCTACTTAGCCAGGTATTTTACCACTATCCAAATGTACTTCCATACCAACATCAGTTGTGGGGAATTCGACCCTATTATCAGGAATTCAACACGAATTGCGTTGTTTGCATCATATTCATTAAATATACATTAAATGAAAATGTGCACGTGCAGCTGTTATTCGCATCGTAGAACCACAGAAGCATTACAATGTGCCCTTCTGAACATGTAATTAAAAGGAGCAAGCAGCTTGGACTGTAGTTCTGCAGCAGGATTACATTACATTTCTGTGATTATCTTTTAAGCACAAACTCCTTACTATACATTAAAATATAGAACACTGGAATTCACCCGTATAAGTGTTTCACTATACGAGAACGGCGACTTACTCGTTTGCATGCTTGAAGTAAGACGAAGTTTATTTCAATTTCGATACTACCTCACATCAGCAATTCTTCAAAAGGGGCGTCCTTTAAACAGTGGTATTCAATAATTCGATTATGAACCCTGTTTTTTGGTTTACAAAAAAAAATTAGCGTTCCTTATATTTCCTTTTCAAAAAAGGGAAAGTTTTGAAAGAGAAATATCATTTAAATTCTATCGAATGCCGCACAGATCGAACGGAGAGATGACATTGGAAAAGTCAACCAAGGTGGTATTTTTCTATATGCTGACAGAGTTTGACAACTTAATGCTAAAGAAGATAAATTCCGCCTATATAAAATACAAAAGAATGACCGGAAGAAATTTTACACGCGATGTCTAGAAGTAATGGTTCGTAAATTAATTATATAACGAAAATTTCTTATATCGAGTGAATAATTCAACTTATTTTATTAAGTGCTTATGAAGTAATTATTCTAATAGTTGTAGTATTTGCTAAACTTCATTTGTGGGTTTATTCTGTTCTTTTTAATTGCGTGCTCTCTTTTTATTTACAAAAAAACTGTTGTGCTCCAAGAACGCAAAGCATGTCAGCTGCATGTTTAAACCATTCCTAAAGATGTCTACAACAGCTTCCATCTGTCAATAGCAGATCTGGTTTATAGGCGAAGTTTTCTGCAGCTGGAATGTTCACTGGTATGTTTTCCTAGACATACCAGTTCTCGGATTATTCCAGTGATAAAATGAAAACAATGACAAAATAGTATGTGTTTAGTCTTTCACCACTTACGTAAATTATATCATTTTCGCATAATTTGTTTTTCCAAAGCATTAAAAAAAAAGGAAAACGTTGTCTATAACTCAGGCAGGTGGACATTTAAAGGTGAATTCAGCAGCTTTATGAAGTAGACGTGGAACATCGTTCCACGTCAACTTCATAAGCACTTAATAAAATAAGTTGAATTATTCACTTGATATAAGAAATATTTATTTCAGGGATGCGCAGCCTTTTTTGGCTAAGGGCCGAACCATATAAAATGCTAAAAGTCACAGGCCGAAAGAACAATTCCTTACCACTATTAGACATTTACTTTTTAACAAACAGAATTTTTTTTTTTTTTTTTTTTTTTTTTTTGTTGGCGCATCGGTTCTTGTGGCCATAATGCACCTCCCAGAGGTTTTTTGCATTTTACTCTGATCCAAGCCCGAGGTGGGAGTCGAACCCGCGACCTTTGGGTTGGCAGGCAGGCATTTCACCCACCTGGCTAGCCCGGTCGGCAACAGAATTTAATTTTTTATCTTGTCAACATTCATATTCACCATCTGTAGATCTATTCTATATGAAAACATGACACCATGGAAAATCTAAATTCTGGAAAAGAACTTCATCACTCTTGCCATACTATTAACTAATAGGATTGATTCCCCCAACGTGTACGAAATCATCTTAGCCTCAGGTACCCATCCAAGAGAGCGACATAAACAACGTTATAGGTCGACTCTTACCAACCTTACTTGCCTTAGAGATATGTTCCCAGAAAACATTGTGAAACATTTCAACAATCTGCAAATTGACCGGAACAAACTATTGGATGAAAAGAAATACAGGAAGAATATCCCGGAAGACTTGCATCGAAGCACCGACCTCCAGTGAATCCTGACCAACATGATCAAGTCACGCGATATACAAGTCCATCACATGCCATCGATAGACGCATAAAATTCTCTGCATTTCAAGACTTTCTTTAAAACTGTCTTTTTATTAGATTGTAAACTTAATTAATTCTAAGTTTTCTCCCTGTTGTAATATTTTTACCTATACTATAGGCAAGTGTATTGTCAAACATTATCTGTTGTCTTTTTAATATATGTATTTTTAACTTCTATGTACACTCTTCCAGCCAACCAGCTGTACCGGTGGTGAAATCAAGCTTATAAACTGAATATTTACAGTTTAATTTTTTACACTTAATAATTAAATACAAAATTAACAATTATTACATAACACTGATAACATTCTTCTTATTATTATCATCATCATGTTTATTTACCCTAGGTTCACTTCCTGTGCAGCTAGTGGAGTGTACAGATATTTTGAAATATACATCACACAAATTTTCAAGATATTTACAATAATGATATTAAATAGATAATCATTTACTTAATTGCAAGTTTACCATTCACTTTTATATCTTTTCTTCAGCAACTGACATAACAAATTTACTTATTTTTCATTATATTTTTGCATTTAATTGTTTACATCATATAAATTTCTATTAAACCGTTAACAATGTTAAATACTAAGGAAGATGCATGCTAAGCAAGATGCATTGATAAAGAAAAATTGAATATTACCGAAAACGATTTTCAAAAGTAAATGTGAAAACTATTTGGTGACACGCCAATTTTAAACTCAGGAGACGCATAAGAGCTGCCTACATGGTTGCGGAAGGCACAATGTGAAGAAATAGGCAGCAGAGAGTTCCTGTTTAGGCTAAAACAGGAACGCTCTGCTTTTGCCCATGTCCTGGTATTAGTTGGCTGTCTAGTTTCGATTCGGGATCTGGCTACCGTGAGCTATAAAACCATTGCACAGTTTAAAAGTCCTGAGGACCGAAAAAAAAAATAAAACACGTGAAAGGGAAATACAGTCTTCCAGACTTAATATTATTTGGCCTTTATATTAATATGAACTATTTTATAATTTTGAAGCTCTAACTCTGCACAGTTAATTTAAAAAAAGAGACTATATCTCTACAGTTTTGTGTATTTTTCAGTTATCGCATAAAATAACACCTAGATGAAATAAATAACATACAGAAGAGAAATAAAGAAAAAAAAAAAAGTCGGGGTACTTAGTAAATTTTTCAGTATCAAAAACTAGTTCACACAACCACTCCGCTGCTCACTTGAGAAAATATATCAACCTCTCGTCTAGTTTCAAAAATAAATGCGTCAGCATGCGTGGGCAGAATGTCACATGCAGCGTTCCTCCTGCGCACGCCGAAAGGAATGCTCATCCAAAGCGACGTTCAAAACGCTCTTCTTGACTGCCACAAAGAAATACACTGGATAGATTCCAGCAGGTAAGACGGCGCGTGTACACGTGGCGTCTTATCCTCTGGAATCTAATCACTGGATGCTAAAAGCTCGTATAGCACTGCCATTAGATTTCTTTGATTCTTGAAACATTTTGCGATTAATTTCAACTGTAATACATTATGGACGTTGTCAGTTTTTCTTACAGGAAGGGATGGAATGCTTTGGGTCTTCGATATTTTCTTATAAGTTACAAACCAATAAGTTAAACAAAAGGCCTACATTATCAAGAGGTTATAGACACAAATTTTACATTATTTATATCACATCATTTCTACTACTGAGGTTTAGAAGACAAAATAATATAAAAAAACGATAAATGTATATAGGAATACCCTGGGATTAACGGCTGGACAGAGGCCCAGACAGGGAAGCATACAGGACAAGTGGGAACAAACATCTCAAAGTAAAGCATGTTACAAGAGTAGAACTTTGTATCCTTGTCTAACATGTCACAGTGATACAAAAAGGTTTTTTTTTTCGTTCGCATCTGTGAAGGGAGGTACAAAGGTGAGTTTGTCATCAATCAATTCACAAATCTCTTTGAATCAGGTTGTTTTGAACTTGTGCCAAGCCAACTCACACCATAAGCGTGCAGTGTAAACAGCGTACATGTTGAAATTTTTTACCTCTGTAAGCTTTCGCCATTACCCCCATTCGTAAAGGGAAAATTTTATACCTAGAGTTGAGTTAGACATGAGTCGGACAAATTCTGCGAAGTAGAGCAGTATCAGTAGGATAAAGGCAATGGAAGGGTCAAAGGCGTATTTCTTTTTTTGAAAGCCAAATATAGCAAAGCTTTTAGATGGACAAGGGAAAACCGGAAAAAAAAATTAAGGATTAACCGGGGGAGGGAGAGAAATGGAAAGCGGTTTCATATACATACATATATAAGGGGATGTCCGAATCACCGGGTGAGTGTTAGAGAGTGTTGGAGTGGTGCGTGGAAGTGCAGTCGTGTATAGACGTAGTGCGTGAGAGATTTTTTTTTTTTGGGGGGGAAGGCGGAAGTATTGTTTAGTTAGTGACAGAGTACAGCGGAGTGTGAGGAAAGTAGGATCAACATTTTGGGAAGTGTGGTCGAAAAGTCACTGCCCAAAGGTGTACGAAAAATTATGAACAATTAGAAGCCTAATAGTATCTGAGTCAAGTTGGAGGTCTAGAGGCAAGTGGAGAAAGCATAAAAAGGTTGCAGGAAATCCATAATGGAAGCAATATCCTTGTTAAGTAAGCTAGCCCAACCTGACGGAAACCGTAAGTAGCAAGTTTCCGTATAAAGTTTTCCTTCCCAAAATATGTCCAGAATAAGCATTTAATGGAATCCCTAGAAGGCAAACGTAATGAGTTCAGTGTTCCTGTGAACTCATTACGTTTTATTGCAGTTAATTCTACAGGATAATTATCTGAACTCTGGTAAAAAGATGTACGCTAATTGAGATTGAAAACACTTTATCCTGAGATTGGAAATATAGAAACTTCATTTTATTGGTTGATGGAAGTAAGATTTTGATTATTATGAATAATTATTATGTTAATTATAGATGTTAGTATGCTTAACTTTACTCAAGGGGGTAATTACTTATACATATATAAGTTTTACTGAGGACAAAATTGCTCATATGTTGTATTGTATAATTTATGTCTGAAAATATTAAATTAAACTTTTCTTAAATTATACTTGTGTCTAGAGTAAGTTTCTTCATCCTACTCTGTTTTCTTCAAAACTGGAATTTCCTCAGGAGCCTCAAGCGCTAATTGAAAATGAATTAAATTAGGAAGGCAGCCTTTTCACACAAATAACTAGTGTGATAGGGATATCGACAATTGGCTTTAGTCAGCCAGCTACACCTCCTACGAGATGATATCGAAACTGCGCACGCACTTGGTAGAAACTATCAGATATATGGGGAACCTAACTGGGATTTCCTGTGCTGCTACCTAGCAGTAGGACTATAGAGCAATACTTTTCACTCATATCAGTAGAGAAAAAAATCAGATAAGAAAAGACCAGACTTATACTAATACATATAAGGAACGTTGATTATTTTAATCGGTGCTTCGGATTTTATCAGTTTTTTTTTTTTTTTTTTGCCTTATTGCAGTTTACACATGCGCAGAAGTAACATCCTGATCTGGTCTTGGACTCCGCCATATTGCGTGGCCGGTTATTGCTGTTGCTTCGTACAGTTTGCATGGTTGTCGATGTCGTTATTCCGTGAAAGATAGTACTGTATCTCTACCCTTACCAATCATACCGTTTTACAGTAGAGCATCCTCTAATTCTTGATTTTAATATTTTCTTCTTTTGTTTTTAATGGATGGTACGGATTACCAGAAATAACCGATTCATTTTTAATGATGACGTTCTCATAGAAAGAGTGGACAGTCAAATCAAAGTATTTTATATTTCTTGACTTTAAATGTTCTTTCTGTACACGTGCACCACATGTGTACACATTTCCGCCATGTATCAATAAAAAAGCTGAACAGCTGCATACTTGTTTCATCGGTTAATGTTATCAAGCAACTCAGTCCCGAAATGATTATCCTAAGCGATGTACACTATAGTCTCAATGTATTAAAATTGCTATTCCTAGCAAAATGATTCCGAATACTCCTTAATTAATTGTAATAACTATCCGTAATGATTTTTTGTTTCATTTCTTAGAAATGTAGACCGAACGTAATGTCACCTACCTACAAAATGTCCTCTTAATAGGGGATCGTCAAAACAGATGAACCAGTTTGGACAACTGAAATGCTTTCGAATGGAAAACGTTATCCGTAGCCGAGTGGTCAGGAGCGGGAGTGCAGTAGCACATGCTCTTTGAGTAGACTGGGGTTCAAGCCCCTGACTACTGACTACGGTTGATCTGCCAACCCGCACTGGACCAGCGTGGCAGATTATGGTCCATTTTTCCCTCAGCATGAATTGTTGAGGAGGCTTCCATCCTGCAGTGGGTTGATAATGGCTGCAACTTTACCTGTACTTTATCTATCACATTAGCCTAGTGGTCAGGCGCGCGGGTGCACACGTGTCTTGGGTAACCGGGTTTCAAGCCGGTGACTGCTGAATACAGTGCTGTTTCTTGTATTCCGTCTATCCTGTGAACCCCTCAGCCCATTTGGTCGTCCCGGAGTATAAACAGAAAATTTATTAAGGCTTTCCCCTCACATTAATAATATTATTTACCATATATTATATTATTTACTCTTCTTTATTATCATTTTGATTTCCGGCATCCTGGGTATATTTTATGCAAACCGTACATTTCTAGTGCTGTAAAGGCCCAGATATAAATTTTCAACTGACGTACAAGTGACGTATTTGCAACAATTCTGTACATAGCTGAAACAAACCAAAATTTATTATTGGCAGCGTTAGACGTCTTATAGGTGAAATCCTTCATAATAGCTCATCTTCGAATAAGTAAAGGATGTATCTCTTATCTTCGAATACGTAAGTATAAGGGTCAAACAGCTTATTGTCAGGGATTTGGCAATACAAAATGATGCTTCGTTAAGTGGTGTGTACACTAAGAATTTTGTATTTGTATTGCAGAATATAAAATTGAGTATTACTGCAACTGAAGAGTCAGTGTGGCTGCCAATACTGTTCCCCGCTGAATGCACGTAACATTAAGCTGAGAAAAAAAAAAATTCTCGACAAACTCCGCATCTTTGCTAATTGCAAGAAACCCATTTCAAGAAATTTTCATTGTTTTATATATGTATAGTGTTTAGAGATTTTAATCATTTTTAAAATATTAAAAATGGTTTTCAAAGATTCCAGAAAGATGCCGTTTGCTACTATACAAAATGTACTAAAAGCTATTTAATGCTAGCTTTAAATTTGAACTCTGATAGTCCAATTAAACAAATGCGTATATTTTTGTATTACTGAATAACAGAAAGATTTCCTCGTTTGATTTATATACATTAAAATTAATTTGAAATAAAAAAGCAGTTGTTTCTTTATATTTTATTGCTTATTTATTATTATTGTGTAAAGATAGGGTTACCAGATCTAGAACTGAAACTAGGAAAAAACCAGGACATGTTTAGTTTTAAAAACGAGGACATTTAAAAAATTAAATTTATTACTAAAAAATCCCAATACATATTTATCGTTATTGCCAATCATTTTCAGTAAGTTTGGAGTACAAAGTAAGCAATTGTAAAATTGTTTTACAATCCATTTTCAAATTATAAGTAACCAACAAAATAATATTCACAGTATTTGTTTCCATTTTATTTCTAATGTTGTTCCACTGATTGCTAATTAATGAAAATACACGCTTTACATTCCCATTGTGGGCAAAAAAAGAGTGTATATTGAGCAATTTTTAAAAGCTGGGAACAATCCTCTGATCTCTTGCATTGATTAAAATATTCTGCTCACTTTCAATCGGCTAATAAGTTTTCCCAATTATCAATTTTCTTTTTCTCAGAAACAAATTCCTTAAATTTCATAAATTGGGAAAATAATCTACTTTCATCGATTTTCAATTAGACAATTGATGATGATACAGTCCACTAGTGTAATTTTGGGATAATAAAGTCCACTTAATGCAACCATCGCATTGTTTTTAGTTATTCTGTTGTATTTACCGAAGGTGCAAAGCACGTAATATATTTAATGAACATTCATTTTATGAATGTTAATTACAAAAAAGTAGGAATCAAGTGTAAAATCCACGAGGAGGCCTTAAACTAGGACATGTCCTCGGAAACGAGGGGGTCAGGTAACCCTGTGTAAAGATCACAAAGTAGAAAGCGAATGGGTTCTAGAATAATGTGACGTTACCTCTAGATTGTTCCTACTTTCTTTGGAAATAATCTCGTGACCAACACGTTTCCACTTGAGAGATGTAAATCGCCAAATACAATGTAAAGGATTAATCGGATTAACTGCACGCACAAAATTAAATATGGGCACGTGGATAATTATAATAATCTCGAACACAGCCTCATAACGAAAGCTCGTTTATTATTGTTCCACAAATCTCTGAAAATATTTACTTATTTTATTAAAGTTCTCTACCACCCGTAGAGAAAGCTTATTGTTTCCTAATCTTAACGGTGAAAGACAGACCAACGAAGGAAAATTAACGGATAATAATCGGATTGGATTATTTTTAGAAATATTCGTATAAAATTGTAACCGCAAGCACACGGCCATTCACAGTCACGTGCATTTTCTGTCAGGATTACTGACCCACAAAAATGTTTTCTTATGAATTTGGTATAATACTGATATCTTTTCATTTTGTGTTGATTTCGGTTGCCTGTTCAAACCTTGATTAAGCTAATTATGACTATTAATGACAGTTTAAAATCAAAAATATCCATTTAGATAAACACACTCATATTTAAGAATCAGTTTTAAATATTTATCTCCAATTTTATCCCAGAATATAAGCGAAGGTTCTAAGGAAATTGATCAGAGATTGCAGATAATGTTTACCACTGTATCTAGTTATAAAATAATTAATGTGCTTGCAGAGCACAGATAATCTTTCACCAGAGTTAATCCCTTCTATATATATTCAAAAATGGGCATTAAACACCTTAAGAATTTAATATCGCGTAAGCCTTGTAATTAAAAAGTGCACGTAAATGGTGACCAGTAGCATATCGCAAAATATGTTTGTTTTCACGTAAACGCAGACCTTTTTATAGCGTCTCCTTTCAATGATGTCTGGTCGAAGAACACGGAGCGCTTGATGACATTTTAACTGATAAATGGAACCGGGGAGAACATTATCGACTAATAATTTTCTCATTTTTTTTTCACCGTTCCTTTCGTAATTTAATTTATTAGTATTATAAATAAATAAATATTCATTTATTCTCTAGACGGCCTAGGCCAATTGAGTTAAATTCATCGCGACTGCATACATGTTGAATTATTAATGATAGCCGGATTTTCAGCCCCACAATCAACAATGGGCCGTTTTTTTGTGACAGTGTTTTATGAACGTTTTCTTTTCTAAATATTTTTACTAAGGGAAGATATTACAACGATTTTTTTTAAATTTTATTGCAAGAAACGAGGTAAATTAACAACAGGTAAATTAACTAAGTAATACGTGTATATTGATATTACAATAAACAAAAACGAGTAGAACCAAGTATGCAAAACGAAATTTAGGATGGTTATTTCACTTAAATAAAGTAATTATCCAAAATCGCTGAAAAATATGATACAAATACCAACTGTTTTAATACGTCAAGTTAGGTAAGCTATGAGACACCGATGTGTTCATCGTTGCACTCTCGTGTGCGTCCAAAAATGATTGTGCTCCATGGTTTTTATTAAAAAAAAAAAAAAAATGCTTAGTATTACTAAGTATTTAGTATACTTTTGTAATGCTTAGTATTTAGTACCGCAAAACTCCTCTCGAAGAACTGAATAAAACGATACGCATTCCACGTGCACATCAGGTAAATATTCATCTGAATATTCCCATGATAAATGATCTCTATATTGTCTTGTGAAACAAAGTTAAAGGTTGCCTACAGAAGTGCAAACAATACCAAGTCAAAGTTGCTGAGAGCTCGCAATCCACCTTAAGGCGATTTTTAACCCCTTGAACTGCTTTTACTCTTGCAAATATAGGTCACCAGAACAAGCTCCTTCTCACTAATAGCGTTTATATACTGAGTTCTAAAATCAATAAACCAAAGAGAATGCAAGATAAATTAGAGCAGGTGAAGCTATCGATCTGATTAATTTGCCGTAAAGAATCGGCAATCCACATCACGTGCATTTTCCGCTGTAGATCTTTCTGTGAATCCTGTCTAACATTAAAAAGATCGGGAAGCAACGAAGCAAAAAATGGCAGTGCCCAACTTGTCGGGAAAAAAAGTGACGAGAACATCCCACAAGCGCAGAAAAGAACTCTATATCTTCAAATATCAATTATGACCAAACACGGTCAACAGAAAAAACGAGAGGATGCCAACTCGATAACCAACGAAACCATTTCTGCTGTGGCAAAAGCTACGACACATTAGATAGAGAACGACTGGATGAAACTTATCACCTACCAGTACAAGAATTTGGAAACACAAGACTGCCAGACCCACTTTGATCCTGTGCAAGATTCCTTCATAACCGAAATCTCCATAGTCATTAAAAATAACCTGTGACCAGAATGCAGACCAATGGCGTCTCTAAAATCTCTCTCTCTCTCTCTCTCTCTCTCGGAAATCAAAATGAAGTCATCCAACAGAGCATGGATGAAGTCGTCCAACAGAGCATGAAAACCCACCTGCATGGCCTTAAGCAGTTCATCAGCGAAGTTGGAATACCTTCTAGACAACCCAGGTACTGTGTTACTCTCCCTCTCTCGCAGAATCTACTGGGTTGGCTGACGGTCCATCCTTCACTTCATCAGTGAAAATCAAATCTCTTGCCTGTGTCCAGTATTATTATAGATATTAATGATTACTTTTCCCATTCCAAAACATGTGAACCAAGAAATACCACTGTCTCACAGTGCTCAAGTTTCATCTGGCAATTCTAGAAAAGGGATATATCCCTTCTCGAAACCACGACGACTTTCCTCCTGCAGAGGAAAATTTAGGCCCAATTGGGCTGTCCCCTACCCTTGGTCGGACGTTCGTATGGAAGGGCCTATCGATCAAACCCAAAGTAGAAGAACCACTTACGCTCAAGTGGCATCTTTCCAACATAGTCATGGCCCTTGGAACCACCAATGTCCGAATGACAATCTTACTGTGATCCAGATCACAACTTAAGAGAGCCATTCAGAAATAGAAACCACCCATAAATATAGACCGAACACGACTCGCAGTAGGCAAGTTAAGAAACTAGACGACGTCTACAACATTACTACGGTACAAACCAGAGAAGATTTTTGTACCAAGACAGTCTTTTTGAAAAGGAGTACGGGATAACTGTTGTTGTCAGGGCGTCGAAAACAAAACACCCAACTTACATGTCATTCACATGCCCTAATAGTTTTAGGCACGTCGTCTTAGATTTGAATTGGTGGCCACCAGGTACCCTCGTAGAACCCTTCAGTGCTAGGTGGCACCAACAAGTCAGGACTACCAATCAACAGGCTGCATAGTAGTCAATCTGCAGCCTCTGCCCAGATAAGAACTCTACCCAGTTGCACTTTTTTTTTTTTTTTTTTTACAAAATGTGTGTAGCTTATCTAATAAACTACACCCACTCTAGACTTTCGTTTCTTAATAAATTTGACTTTATTTGCCTCACTGAGACCTGGCTGAAGGAGGAGACGCAACTTGATCTTACAAACTTCTTCCTATAAGCGTATGGGGAATCCAAGGGTCAGTAAGAGGTGATGTCCAACTATTTGTCGCTGAGCACTGAACACAACTAAAGTGGCAGTGAGTCAGTCACATGAATTTGAAGTCGTCTCTGCGATCATTAAGTACCACAATGTGTATTCAGTTCTGTTTAATATATTTACCTACAGATCACTCTGACGCCAAGAGATGAACTCCAGACGCTCGGCCGTAAGGGTTCTTTGTATTCTTGTGTGTTCAGCAGGTTGGTAGGAGACCTGTGGTCGAAGCAATGTTCTGTTAGCGCAGAGTGAATGGCTTCTCAAAGAGTTTGAAGTATACAAAGGCGAGGTCGATGGGCCTGTAGTCCTTCAGATGCTTATATTTTGGTATTGGGCGCAAAAAGTATGTGTTCCAAATTTCTGGGGGATTCGCGCTAGTAACCATTTGATTAAAAATATGCACCAGAATATCCTAGAAGAGCAGTGTCCATTGATAAACCACTCTGATTTCTTCCACTCAACCGTTCCTTTATCCAAAGCAGTAAGTCGCCCTTAATGTCACACTGCCCCAATTTGTATAGCAGCCTTTTATGTGCAAAAATATAAAAGACTTTTCTGAAATCTGAATGTCAAAATTATCCTTTGCATGCAGTTGCTGTGTCATGGTCCAATAAAATTGGTCAAGAAGATCTCCCCTTAAAAAATCCATGCTGTGACTGCAGTATAACTGCCTTTCTATATAGATGGTCTTGAATTACTTTTGCATCCACGTTCACTCACGTATGAACGTGGATGCAAAACACCTACTCTGTTTGTTAGCAACCTGAACACAGTGAAAGCATTCATATCTAGTGGACCAATGCTGTTTTTCTTTGCTAGATACTTCTAATGACCAAACTGTCTCGCGAACCCTCTTTATGATTTAATTGAAATTAACATTTAAATTAAGGTAATTTTTGGTTGGATTGTGGGTTTTTTTTTAATAAAAGCGTTTTTATAATAAAAACACTTGTCATCGGAGAAAAACTATCTAAAACTCCCCCAATATCGATAAATTATTCAGGATATATATGTGGAAATGTAACAAACACAATCATTTTGTAAGTCGGGGGGGCCAAATTCTAATTAAAAAAAAAAAGTCTTTCGCCCGCTTCAAAAAATAATAAAATAAAAAATTACTGCCAGTTCTTCGGATTTTCTAACTGACAATCATGACTATATTTGCCAACGATAACCTTAAGAGCCAGACACGGCAAAGTCGTTGAATTCCAAGCAACTCGTTTCCACATGAAACTTCCTCAAAGAAGAGGTTTTCAAAATATCATCATTTTTTTTTTTTCCAACAAAAACCTAGACATTATGAAATAAGATAAGTGTAAATCCAGCAAATATCGTTAATTATGAATACTTTGGAGCATTCATAATTCCAAAGTATTCATAATTAAAGATATTTACTGGATTTACACTTATTTCATTGTACCATGGATCCCAGCACAACAGGCCCATTTATACTTAGCCTAGAAATTAACTGTCGACTTACGGCGGCCAAATCTTATGATTTTACTTCCGATTTGTTAAACTGCTAGGTTTGCTGACGTAAATGATCCCTCCTGCTTAGAATAACCATGCACTATACCGTAGTGGAATTGGTTGTTTCTACGATGGCTCGAAACTGAGTTATACAAATTTTGGGAAGTATTCCATGAATGTGCTTTGGTTCCAGATTACCATATGCTACGTGTTTGGGGTGCTGGCTTTGAGATTCCCTTTGTTGGATTAACTTTAAATTTATTAACCAATTTTAATTAATTAAGTTCATTAACATTAAAATAAATGAATTCATAGTTATAATTCGTTAATTTTAAATGTGTTAACCAACAGTAATTAATTAACTTTAAATTTTGAAATAAAAGTCTGTCCTAAGACATTTCTTATTGTGAAAGGAATTATGAGACGAACCTTTTTTGTTAACCTTGAAAAGAGGGATCCATGGTTAGTATCCAACCTATCCAGTTAATCCAACAAAGATCTTAACGTGCCCTGGGCATTTTAATAACAGTTATTTTAGCTCCAGGCAGACAATTAATCCCACAGAGATAATCTCAAACCCCGGGAACTTTGAACTCTCCACCACAACATTTCGAAATTCGTCCAATGAGAGTGCATCCACAGAACACCTTACACTTGCACCTCTCAGTTCTCCAGCATACTGCAAGAAGGGACTATTGTGAACAGACGACTTTCTTCAAAAAGGTAAAACTAAAGACATGTAAGTATTTTTTTTGTTTGTTTTAATACTATTAAGTAAAGAATTTAACAAAACACTTTAATTGATTTATTGGTACAATTAGATCCAAACAAGCATGTCGAGCTGAAAAACTGTTTGGGTCTAGTAGTATCAATTTATCCTTCCATATGCTGGATAAATTACCAATAATTAAATACAGTAAGTATGTGTATGTATATAAAAATAGAAATATTAATAAAGAATAATGTTACCTAAAGTAGTGGGTCCTATAGCTTTAACTACTTCTTCAACCAGAAAACTATGCATTTATCAGACCACGTAAGAACGTTCATTGCTGAATCGAACGATTTCGGAATAAGTTTCGTTTTTAACTCAAGAGTAACAACATCAATGCTTTATGAAACACCGCATTCACAACTTATTTTTAGGCTAGTTATTCTATTTAAGAATCCAAATGGCAGCAGCATATGTCTTACTTTCATAAACTTATGCCAAGCAGAATTCTTACAGGTAATATTTTGTATTATCGTCTAATATACATTAGGTCTCTGTTTATCTTTTACATATTTCTGAAGCCTTAAAACCTTAGTTCCTGTTGAAAATTTCATACTGGGAGGGACAAGAAATAACTGGCACGCTTATACTTTACTTAAAAATATCAATTTAATAGAAAATAAGAATAAATATAATGAACATAGCTAAAATGACTTACATATGGGTGAGTAAACTGTATACAGTACTTCATTGTGAAGTAATGTATACTTCACTATGTGATGGGTGCTCGTGAGATACGTTTTGTATGGGAGTACTTCTTAGCGGGGATGGGTGAATGAAAATAGTTAACTTGTCTACATTAATACAAGAATCTATGCGAGTATTCTGAGTCCAAGTATTTTTAAAGAATTGAGCAGCTGTTCCAAATTTATAGCAACCTTTCTGTAGGGGGGGGGGGGTTGGACTTAAAACCTTCCCAGCACGTATTGAGCCGGTGATATACAAGGTGTGGTGTTAATGCAAAATCGGCACAGGATCCTTTGGCCGAAAAAAAAAAAAAAAAAATTCATATTGTTTATCGATCTGACTTTTATGTGATTAGATATTTTCAATTAAAGATTGATAACGTTACATCATAAAATGGCGATGCTGATTGTCATGTACACATTTTGAGCAAAGAACCTCCACAGTTTGTTATGACTGCATGGAGCCGAGAACCTAACTCTTCCAAGCTTAAGAAAAGATCTAAAGGATTTAGTTAGGCGATCTGACTAGCCCGGCTATTGGATCGCAACGGCCTGTCCATCCCTAGGATGACGGAAATGAGTTTTGGTGTGGATTTTTTTAGCGCATCTCAAGTTATATAATGTATTGGTTAACTGCAGAAGCTTCAAGATTTTATTTTATTTTTTCTCTTCGACGAAATTCGAACACAAACAGTCATGGAAGACGGGTGAGCCGAACAGTAAATAGCATTGAAATGCGTAGGGGGAGAAGGGGAGGGGGCTATCGTATTGTAACTACAGTACATTGTACAGAATCTGGCCAGGAACACGTTACCTAGTAAGTCCAATATCACTGGAATTACGGATTATTAAAATAATTATACATTGATATTATATTAACTATTACTTATTGTTACTCTATTTTACTTTTTTCTTATAATAAGGTAAAAAAAATTTCCGTTATTTTTAATTATCGATACCTATACGCATTGTTTTTTTAATTAGTAGTTTGTACTAATTGCTAATGTTCGATATTATATTTTCACTAAAATTTTAATTTAATTAAAATTTTAATGAATTCTAAATCCGTTTATAAACTTTTAATTTAGAAACGGATAACACAAATATTTAAGCACATTTCTCAATATTTTATTCATCTGCATAAACTGAACAAATTTATTAATTAATTATTGCAAGTAATGCAGTAAATCCTTTACTGCATTACACTTAATTTCCCTATTTCGGCTAATATGCGTAGATTTTTTAGTGTCATACGCAGAAAGATCCAGATATCTATCTTTCTTCGGCGGAGAAGAACTTAAAATTGAAAGTGATGTTCTTTGTTATTCCGTTTTGAAGTAGCTTTAAATTTTAAACGAAACAAAACAGTGCAGTGCAGTTATAATAATAATCTTAGACAATATTAATTTTGTCGATAATCCTTTAGTTAAAGGAGTAAGGACATTAAAACTGGTTAAAATTAAATTGCATATAGGAAAGTGCACCCTTCTCAATGCTCGTCGTATGGGTTTCACTATACAAGATCAATGATCTTATACATATATATTTCAAATAACACTATATCACTGACACACACACACACACACACACACACACACATATAGAATAAACTTTAAAACTAAATATGCAAGAGGCAGAAAAGGGAGAAGAAACAAAATTAGTGTAGCAAACAGCAGTGGCTGTAGTACATTATTCATCACATGTTGCTTATAATAAAAGTAAATGAAACAGGTTCCAATGGCACTGCAAACCGGTAGAGCGAAAATTAAAAAAACTAATACACAATAAAGCAAAAAGGGGAGGAGAATCAAGTAAAGGGTATTGTAGAAGGAACGCTCATAAATTAATTTAGAAAAACCCAATTGAAAAAAAATACCAAATAACATACATTTATAAAATGCCAATTAATTCAAATTTAGGGGCTCCCAGAAGATAGCACCAGTACAAATTACGCGAATTATTACCAAAATAAGACACGAAAACCAACTGCAATATGTAACCAATAAAATTAAACAAAATAGACTGACCATAATGCCTCCTCTCGTCGGAGGACCACAAGGCTAATAATGGTCAGGGAATCACTGCATTTTGAACATTAGACAATCCATGCATCGCCGATATGATACACCGATCAACCCGTAAATACAATGAACCTGATTAATAATGGTGGCCCTTATACAGAGAAAAATTACAATAGAAGAGATCCAAGCACTCATATTGCAACCAAACAACACAACCAATCAATGTTAAATAAGAATATATCCCGAAAAAAATTAGGGCATGTATGGGTATATATGTCAGTATGAGCGCTACATTACTCAATACTAAACGTATAACATAAAATAAACTTTAACTAAATATGCAAGAGAATAGAAAAAGGGAAAGAAAGAAAGAAAATTAGTATATGAAACATCAATGGCTGCAATGCATTATCCACCACATGTTGCTTATAATGTGGTTATAGTGATATACAGTAAACATGTACATATACAGTAAACCATCGCTAATCCGGAGTAATTGGGGGAGAGGTCATCCGGATTAAGCGATAATCCGCATTAGTGAAGCAAAAGATAGCCCTACAAGACAAAAAAAAAAAAAAAAAAACTCAGAACACAAATAAATGGAAAATTTAATGATATGTTGCACGCCAAGCCACTTGATCGTTCTGTGAACAGAAATACCACTTAAATACAGCTTCTTCCAGCAACACTTCTTTTGGCTTTTTAACGTCTGTCTATTTGATAGACTGCTTTTATCCCTCCCACATCGAAGTTTAAAGGAAATGTCTTTATAGATTCTTTTTGTTTAATAATATCTGACACAGCCTGTTGGCCAATACCAAATTCTTCGGCAATTTTTTATCCCCAGGAACACCATTTAAGTCGTTTTATCACTTTTGAACTTGTTAATGATAGTTAAAGTAAAATGTTTTTTTTTTATTTTACATTTTAATTCTTTAGAACTCCTAATTATATAAAATATGTTAACTTATGTACATACGTATAAAGAAGTACGCAAATGAAGCGATTTAAGCAGCAACATCCGTCCGACTCAGAGTCGACAACGGTGCTGAACAACACGCAAGACAATGTAATATACGTTCTCTCTCTCTCTCTCTCTCTCTCTCTCTCTCTCTCTCTCTCTCTCTCTCTCTCTCTCTCTCTCTGTGTGCGCGCAGTCAATTACGAGCAGTAAGAGTTACTCATCTGCCTTCCTAAATCTCATGTGTCTTTCGAAGTACAGTACTTAATTGTGAGCAGAGTTTTTAATATTTCGATCTGGATTAGTGAGGGTTTACTGTATACATAACCAGATCACTGGAATACTGTATATTTCACTATATAAGATCAGTTATCTTATATCGTGAAATACATACACCGATTAGCCAAAACATTATGACCACCGAATTCTTATGAAAATCGAAGTAACTGCAGGTGAACTACGGCACGGGTCGGGAAACGGTATAAAAAACATCTGATACTGAGCTCCGTTAATCAGTGTAACTCTTGTTCTTCAGATGAGAAAGGAAGCGGACTTAAGCGAGTTTGACAAAGGACAAATTGCAATGGCTAGACGACTGGGTCAGAGCATATCCGAAACAGCAGGGCTGGTGGGATGCTCACGGTCAGCCGTGGTTAGTACTTACCGAAAGTGGTCCGAGGGGTGCGAAGGCTCTCCCGGATGGTACGTGGCAAGGGAAGGGCGACTATGGCGCAACTCGCCGGTAATCTGCTGGGATACCCAGTCATCCATGTGCCTGGCACTCTTACGTCCACCTCCTACCTTCTTCTTCTTTGGTCCTTAGCTGGCAGCTGGGGGAGGCGGTTGACCACGCAACCAGTATGCTGCTGTAGGTGCCGCAGGGTTCCGGACTTGCTCTGTGATGTTCTTCCATACCTTACGATCAATGGCGTCAGTCCTGGCCTGGTTAAGGTCGAGACGTCGGCTCTTCAAGTCATTTTCCACTTGCTTGGCCCACGTTTTCCTAGGCGCGGTCCGTTGTATGCTCCATTGTGTGGGTCGTTGTCTCCAAAGGAGTCTGGATGGTATTCTGTTCGTGCCCATTCTACATACGTGGCCAAACCATCTAAGCCTTCGCTTCTGGATTTGGGTCGGCAATGGTTGGTTGCTGTTGGCATCTGGCGCGGATGGTATCATTAGTGATGCGGTCGCGAAGAGAGATGCCCAAGATCTGCCGCAGGCATCGCATTTGGAATACCTCAAGTTTGTTCAAATCTAACTTGAGAAAAATCCATGTTTCCGATCCGTAAAGAAGAATGGGCAGGATCAAAGTCCGGAAGAGTCGGATTTTAGTCTTTGTGGAAATGTTGGTCCTCTTCCACAGACACCATTTGAGCGAGGCGAACGCAGTGGCCGCCTGTCCAATTCTGCTGTGGATTTCCATGGTGGATGCAACTTTCTTCTCCTGGACCAGCGACCCAAGGTATTTAAAGTCCTGCACTTGCTCGATCTGGACGCCTTCGAGATAGATGGTGGCTTGCTACCCATCTGTTGTCAGGGCCTTTGTCTTACCAGCATTGATCTTCAAACCGTATGGCCGGGCAATGCGGGCAATGTCGTAGAGGATGTCCGTGGCTTCAGCGTCGTTACTGGCAAGGATAGCACTATCATCAGCAAACATCAGGTCAGTCACATAGTGATCCTTGTCATATTGTATGCCCTGTCTATTTCTGAATGCTTGCCTCATAATGGCGTCGACCACGATGTTGAAAAGCAACGGGGAGGCTACATCCCCTTGGCGGACTCCAGTTTGGATGGTAAATTCCTCAGATAAATCGTTCTGGATGCGAACCTGGCTGGTTAAACCGTTGTATGCAGTTTGGAGGAGTGTGATGACTTTTCGAGGTACATGTTCAACCTCTAGTAGTTTCCATAAGGCAGGCCGGTGGACACAGTCGAAAGCAGACTTAAAGTCAATGAAAACAATGACGGTTCGCTGTCCACACCGGATCCTCTCCTCCATCAGCTGACGAATGGCAAAGATTTGATCACAGCATCCTCGCCCGGGTCTAAATCCTGCCTGTTCTTCTCGACTGGTTTGCTCGCGATGTTTTTGCAGCCTTGACTGGATGATCTTCATAAAGACCTTTCCGATGATGGAAAGGAGGCTGATGCCACGGTAGTTCTTGCAGTCCCGGTTATCACCTTTCTTGTGGATCGGTACGATAATGGCTTTCCTCCATGTTAGCGGAATTTGTTCAGTGCACCAGATGGTTTTGAGGAGCGAGTGTAGTCGGCGAAGCAGTACATCTCCCCCGGCTTTGATCGCTTCTGTGGTGACTTGGTCCACTCCTGGTGCCCTGCCATTCTTCAGGGATTGTATGGCTGCTTTCACTTCTACTGTAGGCTCAACATCGACCATGGAAACCTCACCTCCTACCTAAACATCATTGCTGACCAGGTATACCCTTTCATGGCAGCGGCCTTTCCCTCTGGCGGCGCAGTCTTTCAGCAGAATAATGCTCCATGCCACACAGCCAAGATTCTTCGAGACTGGTTCGCAGAACATGAGGAAGACTTCCAGGTATTGCCCGAGCCTATTTGGTTTTTAAAACTCACTTTCACCGCACAGCCCCACGTCGCGTACTATTAATACTAACTTGCTAAGTATCACTAATATCAACCTCGATTTATTTATTTATTATAATTATTATTATTTATTTATTTTTTTTATTTTTTATTTTTTTTTTTGGTCCCAGCCACTGAAATCCCAAGAAAGTAAGTGGCAAGACCAGCCAGAGTACAAATATTGGTAACACCCGGCCAGCCTTCCCTGTCGCAGGTATTGGTAACGTCGGGTCTCACTAGGGGCCCGGCGCCTAACAGGCCGGATGAACAATGCGCACAACAAACTACACAGTACATATCCCACACACTTTTAAATCTCTGGCTTGTCCGATACAGAGAACATACGCGGAGATGGGAGAAATCCTAGGTGCCGTCAGACCCCGAACATACCTAATACCTAATATTGCCCGAGCCTCCAAATTCTGCAGACATCAATCGCATCGAGCATCTGCGGTTTGTGTTGGAACAGCAACTCTGATCTGCGGCCTCTCAACCACTGACCTTACAGGAGTTAAAGGATCTGCTGGTTACGTGTTGGTACCAGATACCACAAGACACATTTAGAAATCTTATAGCGTCCGTGCCTCGCCGGGTATGAGTTGTTTTGGCTGCATGTGGAGGCCCAACAGCATATTAGGTAGGTGGTCATAATGTTTTGGCTCATCGGTGTATGTGAAGCATTCATAAAGTTGCACTTTCCTCTATGCAATTTAATTTTAACAAGTTTTAATATCCAGACCCCTTTAGTCAATCTCATCCATTAATTCATAAGAAGTTGGGATTTAAAGTAGCTTTTAGACTTGTTACTTGGACAGCAGTCGGGCAAGGATTTAGCTCTGAGATGTCAAAAGTCTGACCAAAGTGGGCATTTTCTTCTCTGGATCAAAGACCATACTTCATAAACCACTGTTAGACCGCAAAATCTGCTCTCCTTCATATCAAACTGTGTTAGATTAAACAGTTTGTTAAAGCTTTACCTTAGGTAGACGTTTCCCATCGATCGCCCAGTAGAAGCAAAAACAAGGTATTTTTTTGGACCTCAAATTCGTAAACTGATGAGGGACTGAGATTGAGGGAACTATGAATAAATGTGCAAAACAGGAATGGATTAGCTTCAGGTCAGTTGTTGAGAACTTCTTAGGAAACAACAAGGATAAAAGTTGAAAATACGTTGGCAAACTTCAAGAATCTTCACACTCCTACATCGACTATTTTCCCGAAGATCTAGGAAGTGTTAGTGAAGAACAGTGTGAGAGGTTTCACAAGAACATTAAAGACAAAGGTGAGGTACCAGGGGAAGTGGAATGTCAACACGATGGCTGACTATTGTTCAATGCTGAAGAGGGACGGTAAAGTAGAAGGATCTGGAAGAAAATCAAAGAAATGAAAATTGTCCCATCGTATATCAGTTTTTAAAATGGAGGCGATTGTTCAGTGGACTTTTTACCACATTACCCTTTTTCTTCGGACAGTAGCTCAGCTGTGATCATAAAAGGTATTGTGTTATTATCATAACACAATTCCGTTTGATTGGGAAAAGTGATCACAATTGTGACTGTGATCATAATCGGTATTGTGTTATTATCATAACACAAAACCGTTTGATTGAGAAAACTTAGAATTATTCAGAATGAAGAAAGATTTTGCTCTCTCCGGATGGTGTGTTGAACTCCTTTGCTAAGCTTCATTTTCGAACATTGAGATTATCTCTAATTTTGAATACAATGTAGGTAAACATTACATTACAATTTACCTTCATTTAGATACAGCATTGCCATTAAGTGGCGTACTCGTGACAGTGACCATACCGCTGTTATCCTACGTTTTTTTTTTTTTTTTTAATAAAGGCTTATTTTCTTTCCAGCGGACGGGAGAAACGTGTTTTTTTTTTCTATTAAATCGTAGCAGCTGAAGTTTTTTATTCTGCAGTCTGATCATAGACAACACAGACATGACATACATAAACCATATTGCATTATTTGCCTCGGATCTGCTCAACAATCACTAATTTAGTTAAATTTTTTTTATTCATGAAAAGTTAACTACCTTTTTAAATTTCTTTTTTATCCATGTATCATCCAATATCTTCATTGTATATCTTTTTAATAAATAGAATAAACCTTTCCATATTTATTCTTTAGAATCTCTGCATAGTTGTCAAGTTGCGCAAAACTTATTTCCTGGTATGGATCATTCACTGATAAATGCTGATGAAAGTATGGATTCACTGATGAATGCCGATGAAAGTATGGATTCACTGATGAATGCAGATGAAAGTATGGATTCACGGAACAAATTTTCCACTGACAACATAAATTATCATCTGGATGAAACTGCAGTTTCGTCTACTACTGTTCCAACTTACAATAAAATTTATGATGAGATTCTTGAAGAGGAAAATGAATCAAAATCAACGGAATCCGAATCTGGTAACAGCAAACAGCTTAATGAGAAAGTTCAGATTAGGTGTTTCAACTGTGACGGTCCTCATAATTTGCGCGAATGTCAAGAGAAGCTGGACTGGAAGAGGATTTATCAGAACCGCCAAAATTTCATGTCAAACAGCGAGAAAATTTGTCGCTACTATGAACATAGTAATGATTTGCATTGTGCAAAAGCAGGGGTTATTAGCAACACTCTTCGTGAAGCACTTAACTTAAACCCCAACCAAGTTCCAATGTTTATATACCGCATGAGGGTCATTGGCTATCCTCCTGGTTGGCTAAAGGAAGCCGAAGTCAGGGATTCAGGGATTGTCCTATACGACGGTAAAGACAAAAGTTTCAAAGAGGGGCTCCATCAACCGAATAATCTGATAAATTACGATCCCAATAAGTTGATCGATTATCCCGGCTTTAATGTACCCCTTCCCAGTGGAGTCAGCGATGAGTGCAGAAGATTTCAGCTACCAATGCTTAGCGGCCACCATCTGAAATCTTATAAGACTTTTAAGAAATCATGTTATTCACACGCACTTCAAAAATATGAAGAAAAAGGAAGAAAAAAAGAAGTTGACCTGAAGAACTCTAATCAATTTGGAAAAGGCCACACTGAAATGCTTACCGATGCAGCAGGATTACCCTTGTGTTCTAAATCTGGCAGCATGCATAACAATCAACCTGTAGATGCCCCAGCTGATTCTCTCATCAGTTCTAAGAAAGGTTGTTCAAACATTTCTCAAACCTTAAATGATACTCTAATAACAGATGAAACTCCAGTGATTCCATCTACAAGTCTTGAATGCAAATCCACCGGAATACATTTGGGAACACAAATTGTTTTGACATCTAACGAAGTTAACCGACTGCCAGACTACAAGAACTTTGCTAAGGATATTTCGGAGAACATACCTTATGAAAATCTCCCTGGAACCACAGGAGCATTCGAGAATATGAGGAACGTTTTAACAAATATTCGCTCGACGTCTGCAGTTTTCAAGCATAAAACCACTTAAAACAATTGTTTTCTGTAGTTGTGATACCAAGAAGCAGCATCATATCTGTACTTAGCAAAATAAAATGCCAATTATTTAAATTTCTTGTTTTGTTTGATATTCTGGGAACAGTAGATCAATAGCATGATACCGTGTAATCGATATATTGATATAATAACTGCAATTTTTCTTTTTTTTTATTACTTAAATTATTAGGAGCAGGTAATGTTAGGCGTGTGTGTTAAGCACCAAAGCAAGTAAGGATAGGCGATGTCAGCATATTGCTTGTAGTAGGGTTCCTTGATGGAAAAACCCAAGTTTCTGGCAGGAAAAAAAATATGCAACACATTGCGAAAAAAAAAAATCCATAAGAATTTCTCGCTTTATAGCCCAGACGTTTACCATCTAGTGTAGGAGGGCAGCAATTATAATCACTTGCTAATTATGAGGGACATAATCATCATCATTTTAAACATATAGCATCACCCAAGCTAAAGCTCATAGATGGTTAAAACAATAAAATTTTGAATTAATCTTTGCCCCTGCTGGAGGCGGGTTTCAACTATCATAGTATTTAAAACTTAAATAATTGCATTGCAATTTGTCTAAAGCTCCATCATGAAACTGTATACATATATACAATCATATTTACAAATATACAATACAGTATAATTTAAAACTGTTTCTTCATTAAAATTCTCAGTGTTTTAAAGCCTCGTTTAATAACTCCATATAAAATTCTTTATTTTCGAATATATCCGACAGACACTCTAAGGAAGGGCAGTCCATTTTTTAAAAAGCTACTTGCTTCAAATCATCAAAAGCCACACTACCCAGGAGGACATGAAGGCTGTCCTCTACCTCACCACACATACACTTTGATTCCTGCTCTACACCCAGCTGAGTTAGGTGTACATTCATACCATGACCAGTGATAATCTTAGTCTGTTCAAGTTCTAATCCTGGCCACTTCATCCTCTGCATATCTACTTTTGGTATCATTTTATAAGTCCTAATTCGGAATCATTCCATCGTTTTTGCCTTATTTCTAAAACCTCTTTCTTTCTTCTTATATTCATCTTAGTATACTCTCTTGAAATTAATGGGCATGATCTTATTCCAAAAATTGTTCTTGAATGATTCCGCCCAATTATACACAACAAACTCTTTACAGCAACAACCAAGCCAACGGGCTCCTTGCCTGCAATAATCTGCAGCACATCATTCAAGACAGTTCTACTAGTCTTCGTCAGAGCAAACCACTGAGCTGATATCAATTTCCTTTTCATATGTGAATTCTGAACCGCTGAGCCCCAAGCACCATTCTCAGAAGTCAATGGGAATGAGCATACACTGTAAAGAACATCCAGCCCTCTTACGTTTAGTCCGCATTTTACTCTGATTATTCTCTTAATTTTAGCATATATAATGTTCACCTTGTTCCTCAAAAACTCAAAATGTGGGATGAAGCTAGCTCAGCCTCTCTCCAAATATGAAGGGTACCGAAGGGTACCTCATGTCCGTAACAAAACCGACGGTCTTTTCTTCCAATTTAATCGTAGGAAATTCTGTTGCACTAAATTTCCCCTTTCCTTAGATTGCCCTATCATTAGAGCCTCGGTAGGAGAGATGATCAGATTATGGGTCTTTGTCCATTTTACAATCTTATCTAGAACCCATTTAGCTTTCTGTTCCAAGGCAAGTCTACAATTTGCATACACCAGGATAACTATATCATCCACATATGCCATGAGGTCATTGCTTTGCAGTCTTGTAGCAATTCATCAATCATATAGCACCACATAAAAGGTCCCATAATGGAATCCTGTCTCTTTTGTTACTTCTTTACTAACTTTTATTTATTTTGTTCGAACCATGACCTCACGCTCCTCTAATTAATCTCTGATTATCCAATACAAATTATTCGGACACCCGACTTTCCATAGTCTTCTTAGAACATTCTCCCACCACAATCATCAAAGGCTCCTTGAAAATCAAGAAACACCTCAACGACGTACTTTTTTTTTTTTTTAAGGAAAGCCTTATTCTTTCCACAGCTTCAAAAATCGCATTCTCAGCAGATTTGCCCTTTTTAAATGCAAACCTATTTCTGTATAACAAAAGTCTTTCATAAATCTTTCCTAATACAGATAAGAGTGCCACTGGTCTATATGAACTTGATTCCTTATCCGCCTTTTTTTAGTAATAACCTGATTTCAGCGACCTTCCAGCATACTGGAAACATGCACTCTTGCAAACATTATATGTATCAAGCAAGAGCTCAGGCATCTGTTTAGCCTGGTGTTTTACAACTTCAAAAACAATCTTGTCCTTTCCAGGTGCCTTCTTAATTTTACATTTCTCGACATGAGCTCATAGTGAAAGGTTCAATATTATCTTCACAGGAATAATCTTCATTTTCTCTTCTAATACTGACTTGCTACCCAGTTTCATTATCATCTTGGAATAATTCTCTCAGAATTTGCTGCATTGTGCCCCTCCAGCCTATCGTCGCGCCGCCTTTCAACTGGACAGTGCTCAGCACTTTCTCTATTTTCATTTTTTCCATTTTATAAGGTAAACCACATAAATTGGTTTCCTTCTTGTTGAAGAAAAACTTGCTAACATTTACTTATATTCTTAACATAATCTCTTTTTATATTTATATATCCCTTTTATACTCTTCGATTTCCTCACTAGTACTGTTCCTTCTTGCCCTCTTTAAGCGGTGTCTGGCCTTTAGGACACATTTCCACAATCTAGCCAATTCTACATTCCTATTAGGGTATTGAGATGCAAATTTTCCTGCCCTTCCTCATCGATCCATCAGAAATTCGAATTAAAATATCAGTTAGTATTCTCACTCTCTCAGGAGCCAAGCTGCTGTCCCACTTATTCTGAACTGATTTTGTTCATTTTTCATCAAATTTCTGCCAGTCAGCCGAGGACACCAGATATCATTCCATATCTTCTAAGGTTATATCTATCTCACATCTAACCACCTGGTATAAAATTACTCTGTGGTCACTGGTAGACCAATCATCCACCATACGCCAGTTATGCATTTTATTCACCATGGATTGACTGCAAACAGTCACACCAATGAATGATTCCCCCGGTGTAGAGGCAAACGTGGGTAATTGTCCAGATTTATTCAAAATCTCTAATCTATTTGAAGTTATACAATCTTCAAATAATCCTCGACGATCACCTGTCTCAATTCCGCCCCATAAAACTGAGATTCCATTCGAATCAAATCCAATAATAAAAAATGCTTAGTCAGCAGTTACTGACACCTTGTCAATATACTGTAGGTATAATATTGATCCCACCCTAAACTGACAATAGACATACAGCCTTCCAAACGTTCCAATCAACTCGATGCGTGAAAGTTAGAGAGGACACCTGGGTCACTGCTATATCAACATTCCTAATAATGACATCCTTCATCATGCTGCGCTACTCTAAAACCAATTGGATATCTTTAACAGGAGAGATTGCTTCTACAGGGATGGGATACACTTAAATAGAAAGGGTGCAAGAATATTTGCTGATGCTATCGAGGCAGTGTTAGGTGGGTCGGAAAACTGCTAGCTTGGGGGGAGACAAAGACCAATAGATTGACAGTAGCCACTGGCAGAGGTGAAAGATTCTTGCACTGCTTCTATTAGAATGAGCAGAAGCCTGAAAAACAAGATGCATGTTATTTCAGAGACTGCTGGGAGCCATTGCGGTACAAGTAAACATATGGGTTGTGTTAGGGTAGCTAAGAATAGAAACAGGTGCAGGTATACTTGCGTGTATACCAATGCTAGGAGTTTAGTAAATAAATTTGATGAATTTGAGGTATTGCTCAAAACATCAAAGGCGGATATTGTTGGGATATCAGAGACGTGGTGTCACACAGATATAAGGGATGCAGAACTGCAATTTGGGGAGTACAACGTCTACAGAAAGGATAGACAGGATAGGAAGGGGGAGGGATTATGCTATTAGTTAAGAAACACATAAAAACCAAGGAAGTGAAGCCAGTCGACATCGCCGGACAGTGCAGTGTTGAGTCAGTTTGGTGTGACATAAGCATTGGGAGATCAAAATTGAGAGTAGGAGTGTGCTATAGGCCTAATGACTCTGATGAGTATAATAAGGAACTGTACAGGGAAATAGAGTGGGCCAGTAAATCAGAGAGTCTTATAATGGGAGATTTTAATTTCCCAGATATTGACTGGAATTTGGGGGCTGGTTACTCACACACTAGCAGGGCTTTTGTGGATTTATTGGATGATTGTTTTCTACATCAGCATGTTCGGGAGGCAACTAGAGGGAGTAACACTCTTGATTTGATTATCAGCAGTGATTCTTCATGCATTAAGAATCTGCAGATAAATGAACCACTAGGTGGCAGTGATCACAGTGTGCTGAAGTGGGATTTACTCAAAGAGGTAACTACCATTAGGGGTAAAGGGAAGGGTTATTGCTTCCGTAAAGGCGACTACGGTGGACTGAGACAGTATTTAAATTCTATACAGTGGGACCAACTGATGATGTTATCAACAGCAAATTCAAAATGGGAAGCATTCAAAGAACTTATCTTGGGAGCTACTAGGCTTTACATACCAACTAAGAAATATTGTTCAAGGTTTAGGCCAAAATGGATGTCAGATGAACTAATGAGGCATATGGCAGAGAAGAAAAATGCATGGGATACTTACAAATTAACACATGACACAGAAGCCTATGATAGATACAAGTTGATATGCAACCAAGTTACAAAGGAGGTTAGGCAGGCGAAGGCAGATTACGAGAAATCCTTGGCAAGGGATGTAAAGAAAAACAGCAAAGAGTTCTTTACTTATGTAAACTCTAGAAGGAAGGGGATGAATCAGATTGGTCCACTTGATATTGATGGCTCAACTGTTGATGATCCTGCTCAGGTAGCTAACAAACTAAATGAATATTTTGCATCGACATTCACACATGAGGCAAGGGGAATGCCAGAGGTGTATTCAACTCTAGCAGTAAGCTACAGAATCTTGAAATAACTGGGAGTAAAGTGGAGGAGAAACTGTTGAAGATAAACACAAGAAAGGCACCCTGTGTGGATGGGATCTATCCAGTTATATTAAAGGAGGCAGCAAAGGAAGTAAGCAAACCCTGAGCCATAATTATGAGAGCTTCCTTGGACTCAGGGGAGTTACCCATAGACTGGAAATGTGCAAATGTGACCCCAATTCACAAAGGAGGATCAAAGGCTGACACAAGTAATTATAGACCTGTGAGCTTAACATCTGTTCCAGGAAAATTAATGGAGGCACTGGTTAAAGAAGCACTGCAGGATCATTTAGACAAGACTTCAGTTATAGCTCAGACAGCATGGTTTTGTTAGGGGAAGTCTTGCCTGACCAACTTGATTGGATACTATGATGCAGTCACAAAAGAACTGGATGCAGGGAATAACTTTGATATTATATACTTGGATCTTAGAAAGGCTTTTGATACTGTTGCACATGGAAGACTGCTACACAAATTGGAGCAGTGTGACACTGGAGGCAAATTGCTGCTATGGATAAAGGGGTGGTTGAGGGGGAGAAGACAGAGAGTGGTAATCAATGGACACTGCTCATCATGGACTAATGTTATTAGTGGAGTTCCTCAGGGCTCAGTGTTGGGTCCATTATTGTTTTCTGTATTTATAAATGATATTGATGATGGTATATCAAGCTTAATGTCCAAGTTTGCAGATGATACAAAGGTTGGCAGGGTTGTCAAGGACACTACTGACACTATGCTGCTGCAACAGGATCTGGAAAGGTTGAGCAGATGGGCTGAGAGGTGGCAAATGAAGTTTAACATTGACAAATGTAAAGTACTACACATGGGAAACAGCAACCCCAGAGCAACGTATCAACTCTGTGGTACTACACTGACAGTGGTAGAGAATGAAAGGGACTTGGGGGTGGTTGTGCAAGCAGATATGAAGTTCTCTGAGCAGTGCAGACGGGCTGCAAGAGTAGCTCATGGAGTATTGTCAATGATATACACGAATTTTATCAGCAGGGATAAGGAGGTGATTATTCCATTGTATAAGGCAATGGTCAGGCCACACCTAGAGTACTGTATACAGGTCTGGAGGCCTCATTTCAAGAAGGATGTAGAGCTGCTTGGATAAGTACAGAGAAGGGCAACAAGATTAGTGAATGGAACAAAGGGGTGCTCTTACGAAGAAAGGCTTAAGTTTTGCAAATTACAGTGTCTGGAGACTAGGCACCAACGAGGTGATCTGATAGAGGTGTATAAAGCCTTGAATGGTTCAAGCATACTCAATGCTGATGAGATTCTTCCTCTAGCTCAGAAAAATCACCTGAGAGGGCATAAATTCAAATTGAGGAAAGACAGATGTAGGATAGACGTGCGGAAATTTGCCTTTAGCCAGCGGGTGGTTGGTTGGTGGAACAGACTTCCATCCCTTGTGGTGGAGGTTGATAGCCTAAATAAGTTTAAGGCTCAGCTGGACAGGTATTTTGAACGAACAGAGGGGTGAAGTAGAAGTGGGTTTTTTTTTTTTTTTTTTTGGCTGATGCTGCATAAGCTTGCTTTTTTGCATCAAATGCCTCTACTAATGCTAATGCTAATCTTTTAGTTTTGCAGGCCACAACATTACGGCTCCTGCACCAGCAGAACGTAGCAGTCTTCTACAACCATACTCTCTCCTAATTGAAGGGCAACCTGGCAGGATCACTGTCCATTCACCTTTGCAATTCTCTTACGAGGGACATTAGGAGAAAATATGGTTTCCCTAGTAAATATAGCGTCAGCCAGGCTTTTTCTGTTTGTAACGTTTTAACAGCTGTATTAATAAAGTCAGAAGCAGAGAAACGAACAATGGTAGACCTGTCGACATCTCCTTGACCAGATTGCAATTAAGTGGAGTACTAACAATTAGCTGCACATAATTTAACAGAAATTCTTTCCATGTAGAGAGCTCTTAGAAATAGACTACAAACCGTTAAGAATGCAACTTCTTACATGTCCATTATTTAAAAAGCTGTAAGAAGAGCATTTCTTTCCAGAATTTTAATTTCTTAGTGAACTGAAAGTTATGGAGGGGATATTTATTTGCAGGCATTTCACAAAGGATTTGAATGAAGTCTAGAGACTTATTTCCAGGAAATAATTAGTATGACAATGGCTTTCAACGGAATCCTGTTATGAGATGTAGATTTTGAAACATTAACTCTCCGGTTATGGATTTCCAAGTTGGCTCATTAATCCATAGCATTTGGCTGAGAGCGAATTCTTAATTCAGGTCTCCGCCGAAGTTGATCTTATGAAATTATAATAAGCGCTTTCTGTGTAGAAATTGCTTTACTGCGAATAGCAATCTTAATTATATATTCGGAGAATTTTCAGCCACTGATAATTAAGTTTGTTTGTACCGTAGCTTACAATGAGTTTCCTCGTCTGTCTAATGAACGCATTTACGATTTAAACAACAGCACAGCATATGCACTTAATTAGCCTTGGTATTTCTCTCAAGAAAGATGTCTAACATATTAAATAAATCTTACAGTATTAACATGTAATCCACTAGTAACAACATTTTGTTGTCTTCGCATAGCAGTCCAGCACCCCTCACGGTGATTCCGCTAGAGAGATACAGAAAAGTCAAAAGCTGTTATTTCGATGTTAAATCCTTCCGGCTTCATTAATTTTTCACCGTTTTAATTTAATTATTCCGCTGTTCAACAATTATAAAAGATAAATATGATTCCTTCTGCGTTTTCTATTCAACATTTGTAGTTGAGAGGGGAAAGTACGAACTGTAGGATACTTTCCACAGGAGGGAAAGATTACAACTGCTTTGGTTAAGCTGAATTGCACAAAAGTTCTTAGCAACTTAATGCAGCTCGCGAAACTGATGGAATTTAATTAAAACTTACTGAAGACGGTTTCTTGGTTCTACACGCTATACTGCATTTATTTAATAACGCGGGAAACATACAAATTTGTATATGCTGCTCTACCATTAATATCGAGACACTTGCATATCTGCAAATACTTTATTTACAGGAAAACTAATAATATGCGTTGAAATCTTTAACCTCAATGCTAGCCTCTGCTGTCCGTGGAACACTGTCCACCAATATATATTTTTTTTCCTGAGACATTTTTCGCCATTCAAAACAGCAACCAGTTCAACTATGTTTTTTGGACAGTCTCTCCTCACAAGCACGCGACGATACAATTCATCTCAGAGGTTAGGGCCTCTGAGATGAATTGTACAATGACATCGAGAGTTACCCTGCTTATAGGAAACTCCGAGCTTCTCCGACGTGCTGTCATAATGCAGGTAACGCATTAATATCCAGGACGTCTATATAGACGCCAGCATTCAGGGTTTTGTCCAAAACAACCAATGATCCCACGGCAAACCATGAAAAACAGCTCCGCTGCCCCTGTCTAACTTAATTGTCCGAACGGCTGCCACGATGTAGTCCGGTAGGTAGCTTTCTTCGGGCATCTGCCACATCCAGGCATGACCGTCTGACTGTAAGGTCACGTACCGTGACTCATCGCTCAAAGGCACAGCTTGCTACGGGTCCACATACGGTTCAAGAACAGCAGCCATTACAATTCAGAGGGTGTCCGGAATTGGGGTGATGAGTGGCTTGCGAACGGCTGCTACGATCGTAGTAGCCCATATCATGCAATGTCCTGGTGCTGACATACGTTCCGATCGTCTCACTGAGGATTTGTGTGCGCTGAGATAACGTCGACTTGCGTTTCGAGCGGATGATTCTTAGGTCTCTTGTCAGTTCCGTCATCCTACAAGGTTTTTCGGGCATTTCGTGATGGTTTCGGAACCAGTGCGCTTTTATTTGTAGATTATATCACCGTATTAGTCTTGATTGAACGTAAAGACACGATACAATGCACCCATCACGGCATGCTGCCAGGGGTTTCAACATGGTTAGTAACATAATAAAATAAAGTAAATAATGATAATAATAAAATAGCAAAACTGAATGAATAAAATAAAATCCACGAACAGATATCATGTGAACCAATACTCCATACGTCTAGATTACAGGATTCTTGGTTCACAGAATACAGTGGCACAGATTGATTTTTTTCAGAGTTAACAGATAAAATTTACAGTTTAGATTTTTGTCATCCTACTGGGTGGGTAAGAAAAACCACGTGCTTTCGTTAGGATCATTCTCCTGTACTGCTTCTCACAGGCAAACCGGTTCGGATCCACATCTAGCGATTGTATCGTCGTTAAGATTTGTGTGGGTAGAAATCTTTCAGACATATGCAGTGTCCCATGGGTCGATCACAACTGTGGCTTTGACCTCAGCGCACAACAAATCTCGACCTAGGGATCGTGAGTGCTGTTGAAATGTCATGTAACGATTGCTCATGTGGCATTATTATCATTCCCCGCATCTTTCACTCCCAATAGTACTACTGTCCCCTTGAGTTACGATCATATTGTTACTTGTGTCTGACACGTGGTGTTTGGGTAGGTAGTAACCAACTATCATCGGAGGAGTATTAATGGTAAGCAATGATCGCACGCCCTTTATGCCCGGTTAGAAAGATTTCACTCACAGAGATTCAAGTTCCCATTTTAAGAATGCTAAAATTTCACTCGTTTTTTTTTTTTTTTTTTTAAACTTCCATTAAGCTCTCATCTTATCTCATTATAATAATGAGCGTTGTCGTTATTTTACATTAATCACGCGCTTCTAAGGCAACAAAATTAAAAACTGTTGCTAATGATATTTGATGTTCCTTTTCACGATTTAAAAGCTTAATTGTTTGTATTTTTCATTCTTACTCGCAGTAATTTAAAGTTCCTGCTTAATCTCCTTTCCTTCATAATTAACGATGCATTATAAGAAGAGGATAGTCACTTGATGTGCGATAATTATACTTCAATTCATTTAAAACATTACCGACTTAAAAAGTACAATTTCGTTTGCTACAACAAATCAAACAAACTGTTCGTTGGACTACGTTTTTCAACGAATAAGGGGATCTCGATGTAGTAAACCGTATGGATAATCAAGCAGTTTCTTTAGCTATGTCAGTAGAAGTCAACTCCCCATTCAGCACTGCTACAAAAATCTCTCCGTTCTTGTCACTGAATGACCATGTTTGCGAAACACACCCAAATGCTTCTGGAAGATATGAATTTCACCATTAAAGAATGAATGCGTTTTTTTTTTTTTTTTGGATTATTTGCTTTCTGCAATTATTCCTCACTTTATTATTCGAATTAATTCCTTCAACTCAAATTGACTAATTAAAAGTTTTATTAGTAATATCAATTTATTTCCAAAGTTTATTACGTCAGGAAAAAACATTTCGCTTAGCAAATACAAATTACCACGAATTAATGAAAAACGATTTTGCATTGAACAAAAGAGTATATTTGCCACCATCCTGCATTTTAGAATACAGAGATGGCACTGACTGTGAAATTCGCTGTAGCCAAATACAAGGGCACCACAGCACATGCTATAGATCTAACCATGCCGCTAGCCCATGATTGCTAAATACGGTGCTGTTATTTTATTTTCTGTATCTCTTAAAACTCCTGATCGTGACACTCCTGGAGTATAAATAGAAAACGTATTTTAAATAAATGTTTCAAGTGATTCTAAATTTAACATTAAATTGATTTTGTTCTTTTCAAAAAAAAAAAAAAAAAAGTATGAAAGGCGCGTTTAGGCTTTGTGTACAGAGAATTCAATTGTGCATTTACGCACAAATTCATCCCCCCTTTCCGAAGAAATGTTGCTATTAAAGCTCCGAAAGCGTTAAATTAGCCAAAGGAGCTTCTATCCCACACAAAGAAAGGTTGATTTCAAATACGTTGTGTACGGAAGGCTTTCCAGTCTTCTCCACATTACATCAAACAAACCAAGCATAACCCAAAAAATAAATAAGCAAAGTAAATACACCACTGGCTAAATTTCGACAATGTGTTTTTTTGTTCACTGCAGAAGGTTATGAGGAGTCCCTATGTTGCGTTTCTAAGTTCCGTGTACTGTCTATAGGTCAGTTTACCGGATAAGAGAAATCAGTTTCGAAGAAGAGGATATGCAGCACGAGTCCGAAACCACTGGCATTAGGTCACGAAAAATGTCCATAAATACACTGGGTGTGGCAGGATTTCAACCTAGGCCTTTTCCACACGGTCTCTGTAAAACTGTGCTACCTATAAAGGTAATTTAGACAAAGTCTGATGAAAAAAAAAAAAAAAAAAAAATTATAAACTTCAACTTCTAGTTGAGCTTCTGAGAGCATTAGTACCGCCATATAGCGCACGGAAGCCACAGGCTTTTGCTGTACTAGCCAAAAAAATAAATCAATAAATAATTAACAACAAAGGTACGGCAGTGCAAATATGACCGAGCGCCTTAATGGCACGACCGAAAAGTTTCTTTTATTCCGACATAATACCGAACCATAAATTTTAAACAAACATTTTTGTAGTAGAGAAAATTTTTTTTTTTTTTTTTTTTAGTGATCTCGCTTTAATTTTGACCGTGCAATATAGTAACTTCAAAATGGATTATTCATGCACAGAACAACTAGTTATTATGGTTCCATGTAATAATTTATTACGTTACTTCTCCGCTGCACTTCCCCCCCCCCCCCCACACGCACTCCCCGTGACTTCCTGAACATCAGTTCAGTAATGTGCAATGCAATTTCGGAAAACAGAAATTGTGTTGCACGAGAAATTTAACGACATATAACGTCGCTAAATTCCTGGTGCTACGGGAGCGAGACAATACTTGCTAGTTTTGCAACTGTTGATGCAAATTTGCTCTGGCAGGTTATACGTAAGGTACGATGACGTTAACCTAGTTTTTCATTCACGCTTTCACACGCAATTGCACAACGCTAAAGTGAGAGAAATCCTCCAACTCGATACCCACGCATGTACGAAAGAAACAATTTTCTGTTACAGAATCGGCATTTTCATGAAATTCGATTCCCGTAGATTAGGCGCTCTGGTATTTTAATCAAATCGTTACAAACAACGAGGATTCACTGTTGCTATTAAAATTAACTTTTGATTTCAGAAACTGTAATAATAATTTAAAATCTGAATAATTTAGAATTTTACAAATACAATGTATGGACGCCACGATGGCCTCGTTCGCTCTAGTGCAAATCCACCCCCCCCCGTTTATCGGACCTATGGAGTCCGAACAGTATCTGAATCAGCACTTACAGTTTTACATTCCTTGGGTGTGTGTCCGAAAAACGGAACCACGAGCGTACAGTGGCAAGAAGTCAAGATTGCTTGTTTTAATAAATTGATATATCAATCTCGTAGAAGAGTCTAATAGGGAAACTACTGAAATTGAGCAAAGGAAAGGTCCCAGGCGTGGATGTTATACATCTTCTTAAAGTATAAAAAGCTGTATGTGAGCGCATCATGCCTTTAGAAATGTTAATGGGATCATCATTAGACATACGAGTGTGCCCAATTATCAGTTATTGCCAATACCACTTATTCTCATCTGTTCCATCTGAATCCGAAGAGCCACAACTCTGAATTTTGGTTTATCTGGTAAAATTTGTTGGTGGTATTGCTTGCCAGATCTGTGATCAGTTATAGAATAGAATAGAATCTTTAATTGCAGCAATGATACATACAATTAGTCCCGTCACGGCATGGTGGTGCCAGGGGTTAACAAAACATATTTACAAAAGAGATACACATGAGAAAAACAAATTTTATGGTAACTTGCCTTGTGAATTATAGGTTTGTATTCAATATAACGAACCTGGAGTTGTTGTGAGAATAGGTTTTAATTTGATTTGGGTTTTATTGGCGCATTAGCAACTAAGGCTATAATGCGCCAAATCCAAATAATGGGAATAGGTTGTTTAACGGCAAGATCGACACACTCATTTTCCGGAATGTTCCAGGATTCAACAAAATGTTACTGATTGATTGGATTCGCTGCAGGAGAGTAACTGATAGTGGATGGCTTTCAGTGTAAAATTAGAGGAAGAGAAATTTTCCTTTATGGCAAAGATCACACAGAGTCAGTGCAGATGAAATGGAAAATTCAACAATGTGGTCAAATGACAGAGTTCGGCAGTAAAGATACTGCATTCAGCTGGTAATGAAGCGGTAAATGTGAATGTAGAAAAGACTGCCGCAGCACCTACCGCATTTTCATTTTTCGATCCATCTGCGTATATTGTACGGGCATTGCAGTTCAGGGTAGCGTGAGGTGCGTGCAATTGTCTGATACTGGAGGAAGATAAAACATTCTCCCCATTAGCGAAAGTAGTCATCATGAGAAGCAGGAGAATGAAACCAGGGTGGAACAGGTAGAGTCGGCGAGGCTCTTCAAACATTCTAAGTTTGAATTTCAACATTCAATTGTTGATATCCCTTCTTCCTGAATATGGGATCCAAAAAGTATGTTTTGAAAGCAAATACGAAAAGAGAATAGGCGAATAAAATTGAGTTATCTGAGGGAAATACCCCTTAGCCTTAGATGGTAAAGGTCTATAATAATACCATAATGCCAGGTAAAATCAAACGTCTTTTCCATATTATGTCGGAATAAAAGAAACTTTTCGGTCGTGCCATTAAGGCGCTCGGTCATATTTGCACTGGCGTACCGTTGTTGTTAATTATTTATTGATTTATTTTTTTGGCTAGTACAGCTAATTTTTTATTGGCCATGACTAAATGTTGGTTAATGACAAAGGCACTGCGAATACTGGATTCAGCTTTGATGAGTAAGTCGAGAATGGATGTTTCTCCGAAAGCCACACTGTTGATCTGATAAAAGATTCTGTTTCTGAGATCCATGTAAGTCTCGCATGTGGCAAAATTTGAAGTTGTTCTTGAATGTTGGGATGGAAATGTTGAAATAGTGCTGGTACGCTCTATTTGAAGCTTTATTTAAAAAAAAATAATAATAAATTGCAGCCATTATCAACCCACTGCAGGATGGAAGCCTCCTCAACAATTCATGCTAAGCTTTATTCAAGAAATCCTTAAGTTCTATTAAATTAAACGGTTAATTGCATGAAAGTAAGAGATGTGTGGAGACGTTTATTTGTCCTACCAAATATAAATATATTGATACACTGGTACATGATAAATTCCCTACACAGCAGAAAATTTCAGGAGATTAATTTTAAGTTAATTTTGTGGCGTTCTGCATCTGCCTTGATCCGTTGAAAGGAGACGGAGTAGGAAGAGGAAGCAGATATTGTACAGAGTGATTGTGCTAACGCATTGACGATTGCTTTAGGTGCAGACAGATCTTTCCCATTCCAGCGAGGTATTTGAGAGGGTGATCGAAAGAATTTTCAAATTAGCGCTTGTATTCTTCTCCAGATGAAATTGTGATATGTGGGTCAGTATCTTTGTTAGTAGTTGAGGCAAACGCGATCCAGGGGTCTCGTTTGCCTTTTCGCCTAATCTGCCTTGCTTTGGCTTTAAGTTCTTTATATCCGATAAGATTACTGGTGGTAGGAAACTTACAGAAGTTGTTCTTAGCACAGTTTTTCTCGCGTTGATCAGAGAAATCTGTATTCCAACGGTTGTCATGGTGGAAGCACTTGGGAGGTCGTGATTTCGGAATGGAATCTTTAGCTGCAGTTACTATTTGATTGGTAATTAAAGCAGTTACATCGCTAATCAGTTGTTGTTGAACAAAACTTCTGTCTAACTGGACCTGGGTGGATTAACTGTCTCTGTTTGCCTTCTTGAATTTCCAGGTGGATCGAGAGTTGAAGTTATCCGTGTTTGTAACGAGCAAATGATTGAAAAGCGATCGCTGTTTGGAGGATGGTTTATCTCAGACCTGTCATATTGGAAAACTTGATGGTGAGCAGATTGATAAAACTATTGCAGAGGCAGATCCTGTAGGTAGGTGAATATAAGTGGGAGATCCAAAGTGTAATATAGTTAAGTTGTTATTATTCATGAATGTTTCGATCAATTTGCCCTTGTATCAATCGTATGCAATCATGGATGGTAACCATTGAAGTCACAACAAAAGCGATGGGAGTAGCATAATAAGATTATCAAGTCCTGTGTTGGAAAATGGTTAAGTAGGTGGAATATACAGTATATATAGAAGCTAGTGTTATTGAGATACTGATTGAAATACGCGCTGCCACGGCTTCTAGATGTATTTTCTATACATCGTGCAATTTGAAAATTTTTTTATGGAGCTTGTGATAAGAAAGTTTCCTGAAGACATACTCCTATCGGATTGAATTGAATTAGTAAATCTCTTAAGCCGTCAGAACTGCTGCTTAGTCCCCTGCAGTTCCACTGTAAATCATTAGACATTATTTAGGTTTAATTGTGGTAGATTATACGACTGTTTTTTGAAAGTGGAGCATTTCTCTCTCGTTTTATTGTCATTTTTCAGGAAAAGAGGCGTCCAGTATCCATGGTGCATTTGCATGGAGTTCTAAAATGGCTTATTATTATCTAAAATCTCGTCTACATCCATACTATTGGAGGAAGGGACTGATGGAGTATCACTAAGGATGCTGATTGCGGTATTTGTAGCTTCGCTAGTTTTCTTTGGATGATACCTTTTTTAGATATTGAAAGAGTAGACTCTTTCACTAGAGAGGTGTTAGGCGAAATTGATACATCCATTTGTGCGGCAGTAGAAACAAAATTTCAAGTACGGGCTACATAGGAAGACTACTAGGCATGCTCAACTTAACTTGCATACGTGTCTCAAGAAACGTGACTCCATTTTCTATTTTGTATTTTCTTTACAGTTATCCATAGTTCACAGGTTTTGAAAAAGGCCAGGTAGCTTTCCTTTGTAGTTCGGATAAACAGTGATTGTGCAATCTGTTTGAATGTACTCTAGATCAGCAGATGGGACATAAGATGTCACCTCGACATGCCTGCTCGGAATGACCGTATTTCTGATATTTAAAACAACGAACGGGTTTCGAAATGCAAGATCGAATCCAATAGTTTAAATAGGTAAAGTAAGCTGCAGCCATTATCAACCCACTACAGGATGGAAGCCTCCTCAACAATTCATGTTTGATGGGAATGGACCATAATCTACCACACTGGTCCACTGCAGGTTGGCAGATCGACCGTGTATTTAGCAGTCAGGGACTTGAACGTCTACTCAAAGTGCGTGTGCTACTGCACTCCCGCTCCTGACCACTCGGCTACGGAGTCCTTATAGTTTAAATAGACAGTTTTAATTGAGAATGGTAAATTTGGAGTCTCGAAAGCTAAAATGATGAATCATTTTAATATTTAGGGCTCCAGATTGGTTGGAGTCCTGAATGATCTAGTTGGAGCGAAATTTACATCTTTTTTTAGTCATGATCCGTTTCACATTTATTAATTTTTAAATGCTGAGTTTCTAGAAAAGTTCTTCTTCGAAGATTGTAATTAGGTCCCACTTGTTGATGACACTTTTTGATGAATTAAAGGTTTTGTGGGGAGTAATTGATACTTGCAACCCACCAAATGTTTTTGTCTTTAACAGGCGCTCAGAATGTTTTTAGGTGGCTGTTTCAATCAGGTGGTCTACGGATTGTAATCTTTTCACTAATTTCGGTGATCAACCAATACATTCCAAATATTTCTGGATCAAGAATGGGGATAACTTGCCCACAGTTTGGGTGGATAGAGAACGTATTACCAGGAAATTTGGTATGTCATCATGACACTATGCTTCTCTTCGTACCCTTTTGGGTTGATTGGAATCATGGTCGCTGTCAGAAGTTTCTGGTCTTGAAAGCTATATAGGTGGATAACTCTGTATCCATGATGGCTCCTTTTGGCACTGGGGATTTATCTTTACCACCCTGGTTACTGGCCCCACCACGGGATGGCTGGTTGGTTGGTTTATGGGTTTTACGAGCATCGGCGACTAAGGCCATGTTGTTCCGTGTGATTGTCTGTAAATTGAGTGTTCTGAAGTAGGTTTTCTGGACAGAGTTTCGGGGAATAAAAGCCATGCTACCCTCGCTGAGACCAACTAACTCAGTCACGTTGTGAAAAAGACCCATAAAATTCGTTCAGTCATCAACAGGATTCGAAATCGGGTCTTTTTCCGCCCTGTGTGGGGAGGACGGCAATCCTACCAACAGTTTTTTTTTTTTTGGTAGTTGTTGGCGCATAGGCTTCTGTGGCCATAATGCACCGCCCAAAGTTTTTGCAGTACTTTGATCCAAGCCCGAGGCGGGAATCGAACCCGCGACCTTTGGGTTGCCAGGCAGGCACTTTACCCACCCGGCTAGCTCGGTCGGCACTACCAACAGTGCTACCTACTAGGATCCAAGGGAAGGGAAGAGCAGTGCCGCTTGGGGGCCTATTGCGGAGGTTAGTATAGTTAGTAGGACTAATAAAATTAAACAAAAAAGTATTTTCCTTTTTACAGGCTCTCTTGTTAGTGCTTTTAAGAAAGTAGAGCTGCTTAACAGAAAAGTTTAATAATTAAGAGAAAAATAAGGAAAACATTCGGAGGAACAAAAAACGCTCTTTAAACACACAAGATTCGCTTGGCCACAGAAGCATATGGCACCTGGGGTAGTCGAAATGTGAAATTAAGAAAAAACTCAGACATTTCATTCAACTCAGAAAACATTATTTCCAATCCCTTTCTTAAGGGCAGGAATGCTTCGTGGATTCTTTTGAAACACTGTCTTTGATATAACCCTAAAAATAAAGTCACATGGATTTAAATCAGTGAACACTGGAGGCCATGGCATCCCTCTGCCACACAACTCAAGGTAGCGCTTAAAAACTACTTGTCAAAAGACAATGCCTGCAGTGTAATGTGCCAACCAAATGCAAATCTCCAAACCTTTCTCTACACAATGATGATGATACCGTTGGTACGAAAAATTGGAAACGTGCGAAACTGCAAAGAAAAGAAATAGTATGATGAATAAAAAAAAAAAACACTTTTACTGTTATTTGGTATACTTCTTTGATCTTACAATGCCGTCTCGGCGTATAAAATTCATTTATTTATATGTAAAGTGTGACCTACTGTGGTTAGAAATTGCCTTTTGTGGTTGATTGGTGAAGTATATAAGCTTTTTTGTATCATGTTTGGTTATACATTGGCCTATTAGACAATGGACTCTGCAAATGCCTTTTGCGAAGAATGTTTTCATGTACTACATACTTCTCTCCAATCAGAATGCCTCATGGACTTGTCTTTTGCCGAGAGAGAAAACTGAGATTCGTTGGGCACTGTTGTTTCCATAAATTCATGTGGAACTAGAATATCAAAATTCGGGGCTTTTTATGATTTATTGTTGAGTACTAAAAATCATATGTACTGTTTTTAGCTTCTGACAACTTACAGAATTAATCCGGGGATCGGCTTTCACCATAGCTGGAGGATCAGCAATATTGATCTCAGTCGATCGATTAAAGCTAGATCAATTAGACAGATCATGCTTCTGAAATGAGGCTTAGATGACACACAGGCATTCTGCGTGTTATCAGACACTCAGTCTAAAACACTGATGGATCCAATATCTTTCCATTTTAGAAGATTTAGGAAAATTCCGGTTGGCCTTCCTCACTAAAATACACTCATGCACACCTTCTTGATGGTAAGCCCTGTTACGTCACTTTGGTGACAGCGAACATGTAGAGGTGTTTCTTCAAGACGCCTGGCCAGCGTGAAGAAGAAAAGAACGAACCCTCCAGCATATAACACGACGAGACAAATGGCCCTCAGTCCCCAGCAGCCTTCACTCTCCCTCTTACAGCAGCGAGGGCATCAGAGCAGAAGCAGTGTGCTAAAAATATCTGGGTACGACCAGGTTGCCATGTACGGAAACTGAACTTGACCTGGTACAACGTAAGATCCCTCATCGGTGAAGATAGGATATTAGAACAGGAAAAGGAATTAGAAAATGTGAATTGGAATATCATCAGCTGGGCTTAAAGAAGAAGAAATGAATCACTTATAAGTTTATCAAGTGGAAACCTTCTGTACACCGATGGAAACAATGAAAAGGGCGAAGATGGAGTTGGCTTTCTGGTCCATAAAGATATAAAAAAACAACATTTTAGAATTCAAAAATATACAACCAAGGGTGTCAAAACTACCACTCAGGATTTCTAAGAGGTACAAACTAAAGGTTTTAATGATATATGCACCAAAATCAAGTCATGATGATGAACAGGTTGAATAAATGTACACCGAAATTGAGACTTATAGATGAACAGAAAACTCACTACACCTTATTATGGGAGACTTCGATGCTAAGGTCTGAAAGAGACAAAACAACACAGAAAGGGAAACTATAGGAAATTTTGGAATTTGCAGAATCACGAGGAACGTCGGTATTGAACACTTTTTTTCAAGAATAGGGTGGACATGGAAGAGCCCAAATCGATTAACAACTAATGAAATCGACTTCATCCTCACTAACAGAAGATATATTGTGAACGATGTTACCGTCTTGAACAATACAAATGTCGGTAGTGATCACAGAATGGTAAAGTGCATACTTGATATATATGTAAGAAAACAAAGGAAAAAACTGACTCGAGTAAATAATACGAAGGTTTTTTAGATAACAGAAGATAAAAAAACAGTATGTACTGGAACTTAAGAAGTTTGATCTTCTGAAGACCCTTCAGGACCAAGATATCGACAAGGAATATAATAGTTTTCTTAAAGTGATGAAGCCCGAAAAACCTATTGGTAAAAAGAAATCCAAAGACGAAAAAATTAGTCAAGAAACACTTATGATGAAGCGAAGACGACAAATGAAGAGCAAGATAAACACTGACAAAGACAAAATTGAGTATACTGAGTTATGCGAAGCCATTAGAAAGAGACTCAGGGAAGACATAAGAAGATCTAACGCAAGAAAAGTAGAACAACCATTAAGGGAAAACAGAAGACTTAAATGAGCAATAATACAGAAAGACAAATGATATTGAAATTGAAGAATAGTGATGGTGTGCTTATAAATAGCAGACGACTACTATAAAAAATTATATAAGGAGTGGGGAAATGATGCAAGCAATGGGGAAGATGGATCACAAATTAGCAACAGGTAAAACCTATCCGATATCCTGGCGCCTCCGTAGCCAGGTGGGCAGGAACAGCAGTGCGTAGCACACGCTTCTTGATTAGACCGAGGTTCGAGTCCGTGAGCCACCAAATACGGAGGATGCAGAAAGGTCAGGGAATGACCACCGCATATCCCCGGAGGAATATGGCCTTAGTTGCTAATGCTCCTAAAAACCAAATAACAACAACCCGATATCCTTCCTGATGTAGTAGAATATGCATTGAAGAAAATTGAAGATGAGAAAGCCCCGGGCGAAGATGAAGTTACTGTAGAGTTGTTAAAATTAGGAGAAAGACATGACACAAACTGGCAATCCTGTTCACAAAATACATTACGAAAGGCGTCACGCCTAAGGAGTGGAATAATGCAATCATAATTTTGCTGCATAAGAAAGGCGATAAATCAGAAATTAGAAATTACAGACCAATTAGCTTGTTGTGTCACATCTACAAATTGTTCACAAGGGTCATTACTAACAGATTAAAAAGAATACTTGACGAGAATCAACCAAAAGAGCAAGCTGGCTTTAAGACAGGATTCTCAACTATGGATCACCTTCACGCAATGTCTCAGCTAATGGAGAAAGTAAATGAATATAAACACCATTATGCCTGGCATTTGTGGATTATGAAAAGCCATTTGACTCCACACAGCATAAGGCAATGTTTCGGGTACTGGAAATACGAGGCATAGACACCCATACATTATGATTTTGAAGAAAATATATGCGACCGCTACCTCCTTTATTTGACTACACAAAGACAGTACCAAATTTAAAATTGAGAAAGTAGTTCGACAAGGAGACACAATAACCCCGAAGTTGTTTACTGCAGCCCTTGAATAAGTTTTCAGAAGATTGGAGTGGTCGCCGAAAGGAGTCAATGTGCATGGAGAGAACCTTAACCATTTGCGATTTGCAAATGGCACTGTGATCATAAGCCACGATCCTAAAGAATTGGAGGAAAATCTTAATCAGTTATGCAGAGTTAGTAAGGATTTCTTTCGAACTAAAGATGAATGCGACTAAAACAAAGGTAATGATGAACAAGTATGCCACAGAAAGGGAAATAATGGTTGACGGAATACTAAGTGAAAATGTGGATATGGGAGAATTCATTAGCTGTAATAATGATAAGTGGCTGGAAATCCAGAGAAGAATAAATTTTAGATAGATAGCACATTCAGGAAATATAATCACATACTGAGGAGAAAAATCCCAGTTTGTCTGAAACGTAAAATAACGAACCAATGTATACTGCTCACAATGACTTATGGAAGTAAAACTTGGGCACTCACCAAAAGAATGGAAGAGAAGCTGAGAACTACACACCGAAGAATGGAACGAATTATAGTAGGAATCAGACTGTTAGATAAGAGAAACACATGGATTAGGCAGAAATCTCAAGTAAAGGACATTCTTATCAAAACTAAAGAACTAAAATGCTCTTGGGCAGGACACATAGCTAGCTCGAAGACATGATGGCAGATGGACTAAGAAAACAGCAGAATGGTAACCCAAGAGGAGCTAAAAGAAAACCTGGAAGACAACGACGGAGATGAACAAATGAAATTCACGAGTTCGTGGGTAGTAAATGGATTGCCACTGCACAAAACAGAAGGAATTGTAAAGTTGCTGAAGAGGCCTTCCTGCAGTGGATTGAAAATGGCTTATGATGATGACTTTCAAATTTGCCTCTAACACTTCTGAGCATCCAAGGTATCTTTTTCATAGCAATTTTGTCGAACCATTAGAACAGCCCTTAAACCCTTCTTTAACTCACAGAGCATGTATTTTCGTAAGTGAATTTCACGCAGAAACTCCTATTTATGCTTAAAGGAGAGTGTCCAACTTTTATTTTACAAGAAACATGAAAGACAAAAAGAAGATTCATTAACTCTTGTTTTCAACGTGAACGAACGCATTTTTTTATACTTAGAACTATTTATTTCTCATTTCATTCTTTCCAACATATAGAGTAATTCCTAATGGTCAATTATATCAATTAAAAAGAGCACTGCAGTTAGCATCTCCAGTGCTCTTTTTAGCACTGGAAATGCTAACTCCAGTGCTCGCATCCATCGCATAGCACAAGTAAAGAAAAGAAACAGCTGACTGTAACTTTGTTTTAATTTTCTGTATATCCAGTGATAAAATAAGAGAAAACTGATAACATTCCTAATGTTTGAAGTTTCTACTTACAATATGGCGATTCCTGTCCACGTGGATAGAATTAACATTTTTTTTTTTCTTTCTCTTCATAAATACGTCATGTTACTCTACCATATTCACTCCTAGTCGAATCCGGTCCTTTTAATACGATACAAATTATCTCAACATGCTCACCTTTAAGTGGAATCAAGTGCTTCCACACCACCCAACAATTGTATTCAAAGAATCTATTAAGTTCATCCGAGGTTTACTCTGGGATGCTGTAGACCCTTTGCTGTTTGTGCGGCTCCCCGCCCTTAAGTGTTACCATCTTTCATAAACTAAAAAGGTCAGCCATGTGATAAAGGAACCGGTATAGCTTCAAAACAATTATACTACGATAAAAATTAAGTTCTTAATGGAAATACCAACAGAGTAAAAACAAACGTCCGTTTAAAGATAGTAGCAACCTGGTTTCTCTCATTTGAATCACTCGGCATTACTAAATACTGATCAGCTATTTATAACAAAGCTAAAACTAAATAAATAATATTGTAAAAGATTATATTTAAATCAAAATGATGAACTAAGTCTAATGAAAATACTGAGAATCTGAAACAAGCGGAAGCCGTATTTGGTCTCGTTATGCTGTTGTTGTTTTGGTTTTTAGGAGCATTAGCAACTAAGGCCATATTGCTCCGGGGATATGCGGTGGTCATTCCCTGACCTTTCCGCATCCTCCGTATTTGGTGGTGACGGGCTCGAACCCCGGTCTAATCAAGAAGCGTGTGCTACGCACTGCTGCTCCTTCCCACCTGGCTACGGAGGCGCCTTCTCGTTATGCAGTGTACATGGAGTAATGGCCCCTCTCGCTCAGGAAACCTTTATGTTTATTCATTTAACTATTCTTGAGAACAAAGATGATTAGCGTAGAAGGCCCTTCTGTTGTCATGTAACAAGTCTCGACGGCGTTTGTTCACTTTTTGAGAAAGCCTTACTGTTCTCGCAGTTCTTTAGACATTTTCCACTACTGAATCAGAATCGCACATTCCATAAAAGTTTTGTAGTCGGCTGCCTCTCCGCAGAACGGTGGAATGACAAATATGCTCCGGTTCAACAAATCATCATTTGTCATAAGGGAACAGTCGGAAACGTTTTCCTGTATCGCGCGCCATCAGCAAAGTTATTTACCTTTGATGTTTCGGAAGGAAGTAACCGAAAGTGCTGGTCACTTTTCCCTCGCTTGGTCATTGGACTCATCTTGATTGCCTTCCGCACTCACGGTTTTCAGTTCGTGACCTTCCCGCTGAGGCAATCAAGTCCACTTGTATACTCTGCTGTGGAAATTGCACAAGCAACGTGAGCTGAATTAAATTCTTCGGATGCTGCTCGTTCATTCCTTCACCGTCTTGCTTCTGTGTGTGCAAGCGCGCGCGAGCAGGAGCGCATTCAGTTGTGTTCGTTATTTGCTGTTCTTTGTCCTCCTACATGTTGCCACTCATTCTCTGTACGCTTCCATCGCTTAGGGGTCCAGCAGAACAATCTAGCGAGCAAACGTCTAGCAATAATGCTTGGTTCTGTTTGACTCCGTTCTTTCAGTCATCAGATTGTTATAGAAAAACCGGTAAAAGGGTTTGGAGAGAATTGTTGTATCTTTGTGTTGAAAGTATTAAATATAGTCCGAGTGTGCTTACATATGAAAAGTATCATACAAACGACGCTTGAAAGAAGCAGAAAGAAGAGTTATATACAATATGTAAATGTGTGAGAGAGAGAGAGAGAGAAAACTGCAGTGATAACAAACAAAACACAGAAGACTCCGAAGTAGAGAAAGAAATAGAAATATAAAACAACAAAAGGCAAAGAAATATAAATAAGTTTTAGAAAGTTCCAGGAGAGAAAGAAATAAAGTAAAATTTCTTTATTTAACACGAAAAGTGGTTTATTACAGCATATGTTCGCCAAAATGCAATGCACTGTTTTTAAAGCAAGTAAACAATACCACAGACTACTTTGGCGAGGCAATTTTAAATTACAGCCCGAGACATTTTAAGACATTCAAAATGAAAACTTTTTGTCCTATAGTTTATCCACATGGTGTATGAATAAACTATAAGCTCTAAGTGAAAAAAATAAGCGTCCGCAATGCAAAAAGTATAAGAAAGAAGGGAGAGATTAGATAATGAGACGGCGCGTCCATCTTCCGGTCCAAGTCCTATCGAGCCATACGAATTCGTTTCCTGAATGGTCATAATTATGCTGACTACATGAGAAAAGTTAACACGCAATACAGAGCGGTTGCGACACGAGATATTTTCCCTTTATCAGCAGAAGACAAGTGCTAGATTACTTCTGTGCATGTCTCGACTATCTACTAAGCCGAGTTGCGATCTACACCGTTAATGGATAGCTGATCTTTTGAAGGAATCAGTTAACGCGTTTCAGTAGATTAAACACCAAACTTTAGCCTAATTAATCAATTCACTTGTGTTCTATTCAGCTCCTCCACCTATCAGAGTGGTGAAGGGAAGAGTTTGCCTCGTGTGGTTGAATGATGAATGGGTTGTCATCGGGATAGGATCTGATACCGAGTACCTAACGCTGCAAAAGTTACAACCGGCAAATTCTAGCTTCTCGAACAATGGATGGACGAAGGTCTCTTGATACTCAGCGACATCTACATCAACGAACTTCGAATTACTTCTGTAACAAATTCCGCTTTGCTGTTTACTGCATTTTATACGTTGGTCGCTAGCAAACAGCGAAAACAACTCACGGTTTGCTGAAGTGATTGAAAATAAATCTGTAACTAGACGCAAAAGGAACTTTAATCCGAATCCAGGAGAGATAGTAAGCTTAACTACGACCCATATTTAGTAGTTTTACGGTTATCACAGTTTATTCGTTAGAAATCAACTTACAGAGGAACAGATTCATATTGAATATACGGAACGGTGATGTGTTATGAAAGAGGCAAATAGTACAGTACTTTTGGCTATTCCAATAGTCTACAAAAACATTTTCTTCCCAAGTTCACTGCAGGTGTGTGACACCAGCACGGAACTCTTCTGGCCTCTGCCGTATCGAAAATAAAGGGGAATTTATCTATCTGTTTTTTGCTAAGATAAGCAAAAACCCCCTCTACATTCGACATATTATGAGAAAAAAAGGCTATCACTTAGGGTTCTCGAATTGGAGGATAATTTACTACAAAAGGAAACTGCATATTTTGGCATAAAACGGCCTTAAGTACGGCTAACCTCGCCCACTCCGCCCTAACTTAATAATTTAACCGTATTAACATTAAATTATTATTAACCGAGTATACCTAAATGATTGATCATTGTATTGATCTTAATCAATAGATCGTGACTGGATCCTGAAAGTAACACATAACAGGAACCATACATATTCATCCTGTTTTCGAGGCAAAGTTTATCCAATACGAAGACTGCTGGAGATCAGTTAAATAGTTGTTAACCTCCACAGGGGTTGCTGTTTTGTGAATTTTTGATGCGTGACTATTTGCTCATTACACCAAGTCATATGGCAATAGTTCTTATTGTTTCTTGCGTATTATGTCGGTGATATATGTTCGTTCATGTGCCAGTTGGAATACTGAGCAGGCTAAAAAGTCCGAATAAATACCTGTGGAAGCCCAATTCCCTGCTTCTCAAGTCAGCTAACTAGTCTCGATTGAAGAGGAAACAAAAATTCATTCTATGTACGACTGCATTCAACCGAGTAACCAGTGGCGAGCCCAATTTATTTTCACGGAAGACTCAATAAGCATTTGACTCACATGTACAGGACTGAACTGTATCAGCCTCCACATCCGTGCATAAACAGGTATTATTTGCCCGTTTTCTGAAGATGAAAATAAACGGGATGGGTGGATTATCAGTCTACTTCTCATTTCCCAATCGTAATCTGCGCAATCTGACAGCGATAGCAGGGGGATAACAAGCGGTTTCAAGACGCTGGTGAATGTCCAGCTTATCTGCAATTTGACAGAAGGTTATTGGGCAATCTTTAATCATTTAGTCTATTTTCTCTTGGTTCTCGATTTAATGGGACGTTCAAAACCCGTTAAGAACGTAGTTTGTCCGATAGAGTTTGACATGCATATGATGGAGAACCTATTATAGGCATATTGCGTTTCGCAAAAAAAAAAAAAAAGAGGCTAAAGATATAATTCAGCTTTAAAAAAAAAAAAATCCTGGGATATACTTGCATACTCTTGTGAGATAGCCGCCAGGGATTACTCGTCCTCAGCTTTCACCTCCCTTACCTCGTTAGTATTTTTGCTACTTATAAGCTTATAATACTCATAAATCAGCACCCATGACAGCCCCCTGAGATGTAATAGAGGCATGTGATGCAAGAAAGAAAGCGTATAAACTTATGTAGCATCATCAAAAAAAAAAAAAAAAAATTTTCAACAACCATTCCCTTTAAAAGTTTGCCCAGTTCCTCCTCGAATTTATTTAAGTTAGCAACTTCCACAACGACAGATGGAAGTTTGTTCAAGCAATTAACCACCCGCTGGCTAAAGGCAAATTTACGCACATATATTCTACAGCTGTCTTTCCTCGATTTGAATTTATGCTCCCTCAGGTTCGCAATCTCAGCAAGCGGAAGAATCCCATCAGAATGCAGCGTTCTCAACCCATTCAAGGCCTTATACACCTCAATCAGATCATCTCGCAAGTGTCTAGTCTCCCGCCGCTGCAGTTTGCAGAATTTAAGCTTCTCTTTAAGAGGGGGATCCCTTCGTTCCCCTCACCAATCTAGTTGCCCTTCTCTGTACTCGTTTAAGCAATTTTATATCCTTCCTAAAAGAGCCCCCCCCCCTCCGAACTGTACGCAGTACTGAAGGCGTGGTCTGACCATTGCCTTATACAAAGGGATAATCACTTCCTTTTTCCTGCTAGCAAAATTCCTGTATATCATTGACAAAATCCCATGACCTGCTCTGGTAGCCTGTCTGCATTAATCAGAAAACTTCATATCTACCTGCACAATTACTCCCAGGTCTTTTTCATTTTCTACCACATTAAGTGTAGTACCACATAGCTGGTACGTTACTTTTACCCACATGCAGTACTTTGCATTTTTCAATGTTAAACTTCAGTTGACACTTTTCAGCCCATCTGCCCAAATTTTCTAGATCCTGTTGCAGTAACACACTGCCATTACCGTCATTAACAACCCTGCCTACCTTTGTACATCTGCAAACTTCGATACTAAGCCTGATATACCTTCAGCAATATCATTGATAAATATACAAAACAACAGTGGGCCGAACCCTATGGGATTCCACTTGTAACATTAGTCCACAAAGAGCAGCACCCGTTGATTACCACCCTCTGTTTTCTCCCACTCAACCATCCTTTTATCCACTGTAGCAACTTACCCTTAATACCATTCTGATCCAATTTGTACAATAGTCTTCCATGCGCAACAGTGTCAAAAGCTTTCCTGAAATCCAAATATATGATATCAAAATTATTTTTTGCATCCAGTTCTTTCTAACCACATCATAATATCCTATCAAATTTGTCAGACAAGACTTTCCCTTAAGAAACCCATGCTGTGTCTGAATTATTGCTGCAGTCTTGTCTAGATGATCCTGCAATGCATCTTTAACCAGTGACTCCATTATTTTACCCGGAACAGAAGTTAAACTAACTGGTCTGTAATTAGTCGTGTCACCCATCGATCCCCCTTTGTGAATTGGGGATACATTTGCACATCTCCAGTCCGTTGGTATCTCCCTGAGTCCAAGGATGCTCTCATAATTATGGCTAAGGGGTTGCTTAGTTCATTTGCGGCCTCCTTTAATATAACTGGATAGATCCCGTCCACCCCAGGATCTTTTCTTATTTTTAACTTGAACAATCTCTTCCACTTTGCTCTCAGTTATTACAAAATCATTAAGCACCATGTTACAGTTTGATAAACTGTCTGGAATTTTCCTGCCTTATGTGAATGTGGATGCAAAATACTCATTCAGTTTGCTAGCTATCTCAGCGGGATCATCAACAGTCGAACCATCGATATCAAGTAGACAAATCAGATTCATCCCATTGCTTTTAGCATTTATATAAGTAATGAATTCCTTGCTGTTTTTGTTAGCATCCTTTGCCAAAGGTTTCTCGTAATCTGCCTTAGCCTGCCTAACATCTTTAGTGACTTCATTACAGACTAGCTTATATCTACCATACGCATCTTTGTCGCATGATAATTTATATGCATCCCACGAGTCTCATTAGTTCATTTGACAACCATTTAGGCTTAACACTTGAACAATATTTCTCAATCGGCATGAAAAGCCTAGTAGCTTCCACGATTAATTCCTTGAATGCTTCCCACTTAGAATTTGCTGTTGGTAACATCACCAGTTGATCCCACTGTACAGAATTTAAAAACTGTCTGAGACCTCTGTAGTCACCTTTAAGGAGGCAAAAACCCCTTCCTTTACCCCTGATGGTAATTATATCTTTGAGTAAATCCCACATCAGTATCCTGTGATCATTGCAATTATTATTCCTTGCATCATTTAGCCATTATAATACAACTTTTCCTTAAAAGCCCTCTGTATCACGGTATGAGGTTCAATTTCAAAGGCAGTTCGTTTCTCAGACTTCAGATGACGTTGCGTAAATGTTTGTGTAGTTAACGTACGCGCCCACAAGACGAGTCCGGAAATCCATCTTTCTACACAATGAAGCATTGACAGAAGTGCACACTGCTATACACAGCTGCTCGGTTGAGTTGAAGCACCCGTCTAATTACTTTCTGAACGTCACGCATTTTATTTACCTTTAAATGTTCTAGTACAGTTTGATGAATGGCTACACTATTCGTCTTCTATCGGAACTGGTTGAATGAATTTATACAGGGTGTTTCAAAAATGATGGTCAATAATTTAAAGGTGAACTGTACAGACTACAATATGCAAAAAAAAAAAAAAACCTTTGTAAACATGGGTCCTTAAGTGAATCGTTTTCGAGATATTGCACATTTCTAGTTGGGATCCACCACTGACAAGGTGAACTGTACAGAGCTGGGATCCACCACTGACTTGTTTGTTTAGGTTAGGCTCATTCTCTCCCTTTCCCCTTTCTATTGAGAAAGAGGGGAAAGGGAGAGAATGAGTAGAGAGGGAGGGAGAGAGAGAGATGTAGCACTTATACTAGTACTTGTCAAAGGATAGTCAACATGAAAAGAGGTTACAGCAACGAAGAGTATGCGGACATGAACTTCATGTATGGTAAAGCCAACGGCAGTGTGCTCAAGGCTGCACGTTTGTACCAATAAGCATTTCCCCGCCGAAGACAGCCCAACAGGCGCGCATTCATCAGGGTGCATCAACTCCTTAGAGAACATGGGCGCATCGCACATGGAGTACAAGCAGGTAGGTCCAGACGCATAACACCTGATGTTGAGGCAAGGGTGTTAGAAAGAATATGTGGATATGTATAGGGCGGCACCTAGAACGTCTGTTCAACTTTGCCTCGTGTCTCTGTAAAGAGCAGAATCAACTGTAAATGGGCCAGAAACGTGTTGGTGTAGGGTTGTGTGCATTCTGTGTGTGTGTTTTGTTATGTTCTGGCCGCTTGGTTATCCAGAAGCATCGATCATTTGGACAGATTATTCTGGGTACTCGTCCCCACCACGGGAAGGTGTGGATGAGTACCAGTTCCAGTAGAGCACGTAATATCTCAAAAGAAACGCTGACCCACCTAATGATGATAAAAGGTGGGCCATGATCCTCTGGGGACCATACCAGAGGAAAAGAAAGGAGCGAGAGAGGAGGAAAAAAAACACGGGATAAAAAACTAGTTAGAATAAATAACAATAAATAATAAAATTAAAATAATAATAAACAAATAATAAAAAAGAAAAAGGCTGGTGCTGGTAAAAAGAAAAAAAAAGTGACTGGTGCGGGATGAAAAAAAAAAGAGAAAAGCAGTCTTCAATATGTACTCTCCAGGATAAATCAGATGTGGAACTGTTGACCTTTAGGATCACTGCAATGAAAATTCTTGCGTACATGAGCCATAGAAGAAAATATATCGAACTGTGATGCGATTGTGCTTAATTCATGAGTAGCTCAGCACTGCACAGAAATTTGAGTGTTCCCTGAAAGTACATGTTTTGTCATCCGGGATAGCAGAGAAGCAAACTATTGTCCTGCTTACACAGGTGTATTTGGTGAATTGTTTTGGTGCGCTACTCCGGCGTTGCTTCTCTTTCTGTGTGCAAACACCTTGGAGGCAAAGTTCTGAAGAGCTGAGAGATGATTCTTATTGTTCAGAAGCATTTCCTCCCACCCTGGAAAGAGATCTGGAACGTCAGTTCGGAGCTTCACCCTAAGATCGTCGTAGATTGCACAGTTAAAGAGCAGGTGACTCCAATCTTCTGTATTCCTGCAGCTACAGAGATCGGTGTGATGCATGTGAAACTGAAAGAGTTTTTGATCGAGAGAGCCATGTCCAGTTACCAGAAAAGAAGTTTACGTAGTTAAGGAGCACTAGGTTTTAACCGATTTAGAGAGTAAGAAGGCCACATCAGGCAGGAATTTTATTCTGGCCACTCCAAGTGGGGTGGTGTCCTACCTGGTTTGCCAGATGCTAATTAAAGCATTTGGATTTCTCTTTTTTAGGATCTTAATTTAAATTTAGCTGGATACCAAGTAATTCTGAAAGTATTTGTTTTTTTTGTGTCTGAAAGCAGAGGCCACGATAGATAACAAATAAATCCAACGGAAGGGATCTCCACAATAACTTGCACTGCAGCGGTGGAAACTGTTCTACAGAGTCTGAGAATAGAGAGGAGCATGCTCCGCTGGATGGAATTCAGTTTTAACCTCATTTTGGAATTGGTGGCCCGATGAAACGAAGCTCCTGCTGTATAGGCGACTATGCTTTATGGAGAGAAAGAATGACTTCCTGGAGAGACTCTACTCCCCTCTGGAAATTCTAATAATTGACCCTGTGAAATTTTTTGATTTTAGTACTTATGAGAATCAGATGAGGATAGAAGGAAAGCTTATGGTCAATAATGACTCCAAAGAGTTTTGCCCCAGTGACTATAAGGAACCGCTTGCCAAAAATTGACTTGAGGACGCCGTCTGAGATCCAAAAAAGCATCATTTTTATTTTCACTGGATTAATTAAGTTTGTTAGCTAATGACCAAGTGGAAGGGTCAGTTAAAATCCGGTTTGCATTCACCTCTAACACCGCACGAGAACTGCCTGAGACCACAACTGTCAGGTCATCGGCGAAAGCAAAAATTTTACAATTCTGGAGATAGCGGTCCAGCCAGTCTTGAAGCACAATGTTCCAGATAAGGAGGTCCCAGGACTGAACCTCGGAGGCATCCTCGAAAGACCTTCCTAGAGACTTGGAGAAATTGACTTGACAATTATTGAGCGGTCGGAGGGACAGCTTTGAATTAATTTGTACGTATGAAAGGAGCATCTGGCAGATGTTCAAGGGCGCTGTCCCACCAAACAGTGTCGAAGGCGCCCTCGAAGTCGACCATAATAGCTAGTTCAAATTTGGATTTAGAATTTACAATGTGTCAGACAAGGCCACCTCGCAAGAATGACCTGGGGTGAAGCCATATTGACAGGAAGAAAAGATTTTGTTGTTGAAACAGAGCTGTTAGTCGAAGAGCCATAATGTGCTCCAAGATCTTCCCAAAATTAGCAAGCAGCGCGATTGGTCTGTAGGTACGTGGATTTGAGGCAGGTTTATCTGGGTTTTTGATAAAACAGAGCAAAGAAACCTTCCAAACATAGGGAAAGATGCCTTTCATGAGGCATTTATTGAAGAGCAAGAGCAAGTAGAGAGCTCTTAATTTTAACAACCGGAGAATGAACACATATTCAATCATATCCATTCCTGGACACTTCTTCACGTTGATCTTCTTAACCACCAAGGTAAGTTCCTCTAAAGTAAATGGCTCAGTACGTTCTTCAGTCGTGGTGTACTTGTTATTTGCCTCCCGAATTACCATATGCTCTGGAGAATCTTCAGAAGGATTATCCATAGGAAATAAGTTGTCAAGAATTTGGTTGATAGTCTGTCCAGCCAGAGGTTTCATGAAACTCAGTAGTAACAGGGGCAAGGACATCAGAGGTAAATGTTCTCTCACGAGCTGTCTTGTAAATGAGGCCCTATGGATTTTCTCTTGGATTATTTTACAAAGACTCTTTTGAAAGAAGACAAAGGTTTCTCCTTTTCTCGTTGCAATTGCTTTACTAAAGGCATTCTTTTTGCCAATGTAGTCATTATATAATCCCATAACGTCGTCAGCCGGCCAGTTGCGGTGTCGCTGATATAACCGTCGAGCGCGGTGAACTGATTTGCGAAGCGTAGTAAGGTACTGGGACCACCAGGAGCGGACTTTAGAGCGGATGGTCTTCTTCTTTGCTGATTTAGAGGAGACTTTAATAAGAGATTATTGAATACGTTCGGCTAGATTTTCTGCAGAAGTTAAGCTAGGTTGTTATTTGATTTTTAGGAGCATTAGCAACTAAGGCCATATTGCTCCGGGATATGTGGTGGTCATTCCCTGACCTTTCCGCATCCTCCGTATTTGGTGGTGACGGGCTCGAACCGCGGTCTAATCAAGAAGCGTGGGCTAAGTACTGCTGCTCCTTCCCACCTGGCTACGGAGGTGCCTCAGAAGTTAAGCTGGAGCTGTCTGGAGCGTTTAATGGAAAGCCATTAGTGATGGAGGCATCAAGAGTCCCAGTCAACAGTTTTTGTGCAGAACTGGACGACGTCTGGTGTTCTAGGTGAGTTTCAGTTGGTAGGTGCATCGACAGAGATGCGAAACAATGGCTCTGTGATCGCTGATTGTCTAATCTGGGATTGTAACCCAGCCACTGATCCGTGAATTTAAGTCACTGGTGGTGAGTGTAACGTCAATGTTCGACTCACCAGTTGAGCTGCAACTGGTGGAGAGTTGGACTTTGATTACGGACTGCAAGATTGTGACTTAAAATGAAGTCCTCAAGAAGAAGACCTCGGGGGTCAGAAACAGCACTGAGCCAGAAATGTCACTTTGCATTGACATCCTAGGTAATGAGGTTATTCCTAGAGCGGAGGAAGTTAAGCGCGAGCTCCAAGAAGTTCATGTTAGAAAGAATATCGTATCGTATTGTATGCGAACTTGTCTTCGGCGGCACCCAGGTTAATGTCCATCTCCATCTTGTATCTTGTTTATTCGAGTGGATATTACACATATAGGCATGCAGTGTCAGTGTAAGTGTAGGGTAGTATAATTTGCAGGCCACTTAGCCACTAGGGAGCAGACGCCACCAGGACATCCGCTACCTGGCGCCCCTTCCTGGCATGAGAAGCCGAAACTGGGTCTACTAAACTTTCTGTGCTGTAAGCACACAATCTCGCACCCACCCATTAGAAACAATACTGATGGGTGCCTGCAATCCCGCTCCCAGGCTGCCCACACCTAAGGAGCCAGCAAAAAAAAAAAAAAAAGTGTTTAACAAACCCGCAAGACCGATAACCCGCATCTGCAAAATCTGCCCGACGCCTGCAGGGAAAAAAAAAAAACATACATGCCCGCAAGAGTGCAAATCATATCAGTATTATTTTCCTGATACTTAAGAATATAAAGACTCGTGCAAATCCGTTAAACACAAAACAACAACAAAAACTCTCCTACCCCCAAAGAGTCGGTCATCAATCTGGGGGTACAACCCCTCCCCTAGACAGACACCCAATAAGTCTGATCATGAAACTCCAATTTTAAACATGAATTAATACAGACAATTGTTTCCGTTTATGTAATACTCTTACAATAATCCTAAAGCAAAATTGTCAAAACTAGACATCCATTGTTTCAGTACCCCTGTTAAATTCAGAAAAACTAGATATCAAAATACTTGTGTATTCCTCATAAATCGGGCAGTCATACAAGACGTGCTCCCAAGTTTCTGGAGACCGAAAGAACACAGGGGATCTGTTTCCAACCCTAAGTCACACAATTTGGATTTTAACGAACCATGCCCAGTAAGCAAGTACGAGGTTTACATCGTTGGATAAAACCATTTATTACTTTTACCCACATTAAAACCTACATGTGGAATGAACAACCTGGTGACTGCTCCAGTATCACTTGTATTCCATCAGTCTTGCCGTATTTCTTGTAATTTTAACAATATGTTTTTCCCTCAGTTTTTCTACCAACCAAAATATTATTTGTTATACCCATAAATGTGATCTGTTTACCTCTTCTTCAAAAATAACTAAATGCCCTATGTACGATAAACCAATCTAAAGGTAAGGCATCGGCAATGACTTGCAACGCATTTGTGGATACTGTTTTACATACTCTTAAAATAGTTGGCAGCATGGATTTTTGTATTGAATGAATTTAAGAAAGAATAAAATAAAATCCAGGAATTTCGACAAGGAGGGTTGCTTTGCAAGAGTGTACTGAGTCATAGCAGTGTGTGGCGAATTTTACATCGCCAATTACTGTACCCCTACCATATCCAGTGTGTACAAGGTCTCAGCAATAGAGACTACCCTCCCAGAGTGCTCCCATAGTCAGTGGCGGATCTTAACAGGAAATGTGCATTTTCTCAAAAACGGTTCATTTGCGGCCCGACGTTCACTGGAACTTTTTTGCTTATTTTAGTTTGTAATTTTCAACTTTAAATTATTGACCATAATTTTTGAAACACCCTGTATAAACGCTTCCAAATTAGATCTAGAAAACAAAACATGGAAATACTTTATCGAATGCGCAAACCATATGACATGTTACAGTTCATCGCAATCTATATCTCTTGGGGTGAGGAGCAATAAAACCACGACAACAACCATAATCGCCAAGGATGATTTAACTCAATAAAATACAGAATACTGGTGACTCAAATTGCAAAAAAATTCCACGCATTTCAGGAATAAAATCATCAGATAAGCACTTTTATTATACTGGAAGGTGAACTCACACATTTAAAATTTTATTTTTATCTTAGGCATAGTTTGAGGTCAACTAATCTCACCTTGCGAGTAGATATAACATTTTACAAAATCAGAAATTAAGAATTTCTGTGCAGGATCTGCCTCCCAACAAACAGGAAATGCAATACGTAAAGATATATCTCTCTATACATTAAAAAAATAATGTTTTATTCCTAGTGATATTTATTCGAGCAAATGGGAGAATGCGCAGGTAAATAATTACATTGTTGACCTCCATTGAAAGACAGCTGCCTCCATAACGTTCACCAACCTCGTGCTTCACTCTTTAAAATATGATCACGCACAGCATCATATGATGTTCCATTGTAATATCAGCTGATGAAGGGACCCGATATAGTTTGTATATTTGTAAATAGTGTAGTATTTTGTAAATATTTTAAATATTGCTATAGTTTGTAAATAATTTCGCCCTGCTCTTTCGTATGCAACAATATTCCTCCTTCATTATTGAACCCGAAGCAAAATACTTTTTCCTAAGTTACGTATGTAAACGCAGGCAAATAATTACATAAGTGATATTTATTCGACCTTGAGAATGCCGCGTGGTGAGGGGATGGGACAGCCAATGGGAGAAGAGGATGAGGTTTACGTGATACAAGTTGGCGGAAAAATTGCGTCACTACAAATGCACGTGTAAATAATTACAATCATTTCCTGATTAGATATCGATCAATGCGTTTCGACAGGTGCGTCTTTTGCGTAGAAAGATTTGACTTACTCCGTCATACCTCTATTTTACGTAGAAAAGCGAGCAGGGGACGAAGCCCCCTAGTGTGTGTATGAAAAATAAAAGAATAACTATCTTCTAGACCGCTAAATGAACCGGAAAAAACAGTCCAAATAACTTATCAAAAATAAAATAAGAAACAATATTTAAATATACATCAGTAAAATGCAACAAAAGTCAAAAATATGATATTACACACACAGACACAGATCCAGGGGCTCGCTGGGGATGGTGTCACATTCCAACAGCATTTTTCCAAGTTGAAAACAAAAACATAATTAACGTGGGCCATTAAACAAGAACTACGGGAATCAATTGGCAATTTCATAATGTGTAAAAAATGCATTGTTCCTAAGCCTGAGTTGCCAGTGGGCAATCCTCTTATGTAAGAGATGCATATCCTGCTATGTTAGCAATATAATAAACAAATCCACGATGCACACAAACAAAAAAGTTACGCTCTAAAAGCAATTCATCACGGGCCACAATATTGAAACACTAGCTCAGCTCCTCTTCTAAGTCCTCCCCCCCCACAAAAAGGATGCTCCCAAGACCACTGGCATTGCCCTTGCACTCGTCACATAGTGAAAGTGTATGTAAATATGAATCAATTTTTTCGAAGTACACTGGACAAACACATGGAGAATTTTCCTTCAAATTCATACTGAGAGGTAGGTGAGGACAAAGCCCACAGACGCTAGGAAATGGAAATGTCCTCCCCAGTTCGAGGTATACAAATATATATAGCAAGATGTGTTAGTATTCCATTTAATATCATATAAAACGTTGCCATCGAATGGGCCAGTAACAGCCAGCACAGACACGGAAGCAGGATCTGAATGCATTGTAATTATGCATATTTGTAAGTTAATCAGAACTATAAGTATTGTAAATAGTTTATGTAATACAGCCTATATATAGGCGCTCATGTAAATCATAAGCTGTTGTGATAACTTACGTCAATAACCTAAATTTTAATAGCAGCTTACGAAAAATAAAATTAAAATTGTTGAACAATCAGCTATTTAATTTCCACATGTAATATATTGCATATGTTTGTACAGAGGTGATCTGATATGCTATTAGAAATCACTCACTATGGCACATACTAGGGATTTTGCCTATAATATCCGAAACGCACATTCTATTGTCTCTTTGCAAAACATACCCTTTATGAAGAAGTGAAATGTGTGACCTCATAAGATTGATAACAGAAATTAACAAAGATAAGATTCAATGCATAAATCACTTTTTGTTCTGAAATAAAAGGCTCAATATAAAATCAACATAACTGCTTAACAACGGCAACACACTTTACGATACTAATACCGATACTTAATGCCAAAAGGATGCTATGATTCTTATATCGTACCCTTTCAACATATGAAATCTGACGAAAACTTACCAGTTTTATTCTTATAAAAAATCGAACTATAACAGCTCATCCATTCGGCCAACTTACATCCACTCCATCTGAGGAGTAATCGGAAAAATGGCAGATAGTGGCTCCACACACGTGCACCATCTGATAGAATCCAAGGAACACAACCGCACGTCAGGTCGAGAGACATAACGTGGAATTGACCGTTAGAGGGCTGTAAAGTTGAATGGGTAGCTGTTTAAAAATGGAATCCAGAGGCAATGTGATCTCATTACGGTATTTCCGACTAAATGATTATTTTATTTCCTGTATTCCATTTATTCGACTCGTTAATTAAAGGTCCTTTGCATCGCAAAAACAAATAAATGCATTCTCTTTAGAAGCGATATTCAAAGAGTGGTGCAAAGGAAAGCCACCCAGAAGATTCTACATTCTTGAAATATTCTCCCACATAATTTGATATATTTTGCATATAGAACGCACAAGAAAGTTTGGAATCTACATGCGCCTAAGTAGTTCGGATATTTATGCGCTCAGATGGTTGGATTCCCTTGGTTTAAAATAACTGGCGAAGTTCCATCACCGTTTGGCGAGGAAACCCCTAAGCGGTTGAACAAAATGAACAATTTCGAACTACAGAAGTGGTTGAAAGAATTGCGATTTAAATACCCACATCAATCGCAATGATAAATGCGTGGAATACAGGAGAGCTAGTGTTTATCGTTCGTGTATTTTTTCCTAATATTTAAAATAAAGGCAAAACATTTGGCTGTGTAATGGAGTAATGGAGTAAAGTTAAAAACAAACTTTCCCCCATAATTATAAAGAATACAAGTACTGTATAAGTAAAAATATATATAAAAAAATTTCTTTTTGTAACCCGAGAGTCATATATAGGATCAAAGGATTTATAAGGACATTACTGTATTTTGTGGAGAGGAACACAATGTGCTTAATGTTGTTCTTGCACTTTGATCCCCAGGTATGAAATATTTCGTTGCCAACTGCATATTTCATACCTGTTGCCCAATAGAAAGAACAGTAGAAATCTGGAATAAAATGTTTTTTTAATTATACCGGAAACATAAGAAAATGATATTTATGAAAATATGCATAAGAATTTCGTTTATTAATTTTCATACCCCATCTGAATTTTAGTGCACACTATACAGCTCCTGAATGCAATGTGATTTTGATGCTCATAACATAAGGAATCAGCAAAGCTAATATCCAATATTTATTTCGTGGAAGAGCCGAAATATTAGTTATAAGTTCGTCAAGAGAAAAGACATTAATCCCGACAAGAGAAATATCAGAGAACAACGTTCGTTAATGCGTTATTTTGAAGGGAATATAAAAGTTTAAGGGAGATTGCAGCTACGTTCACAATATACTGTACTGTATATACAGTGGGGAATTTGTTGTTGCTGCTAAATGAACTTGCTGAATTCCACAACTGTTTATGTGATCTTTTCATAAAAGAGGAATTATCATAAATGATAATAATTATTTGCTTGTTTCCACTTGCCTTAGTTTTAACAGAAACGCAGTAACAGCACTGGTTGGGAAAAAAATAATAAATAAAAGCAGAAATTTTAACTGGTCTTAGATTAAACTGTGAAATAACCTACACCATTTGCCTTGACTGGCAAAAGGAGTAGGTTATTTCCTTGGTAAGGAGGCCTTTCAGAAAATCTCCAGTCGACAGTTGTTTAGATAAAAAACATAATGGGAGACTGGACATTAATATCTGATTAATTATGGTAAGAGAAATAAAGAATTATTTAGAATTCCAACCTAGACATCCCATATTGAATGAGAAGTGATAATTCTGCTACAGTCATCGAAGTGCTGTAGTGGGTTTCCCAACACCAGTTCTCCATTATATTGCTGAAAAAAGGCTTATTACAATGCTAACAGGAAAGTGGAAAATCTTCTACCTGGAGAGAGCTATGCTGTATCCGTGGCAGGCCGATAACTTTCCCTTAGTTCAGATATTCTTCGCTTAGGGCTTATATAAAAGCTTAATTAAATTTGTCAAAAACAAGCGCTGCGTGCTGGAAATTACACTCTTCCCGGCTGATGCATTGCATAGCGGGTATCCAAATTGCAAGCAAGTGGAAATCTCCCATATTGGTCAAGCTATTTAAGTGTAATCATTAATGCAGTTGCACATGTTGTCGACAAAACGTGCAATGCATCAATTTTTTTAATGTTTCGTTTGTATACATATCATGTAATTTAATATTCTCTTTATAAAGTAATGTGTGTGTAGCTTTTGAATTTAAGCAAAATGTTATTTAGCAATTCTTCGTCCTTTTGTTTATGTTCATATTATTACTGGACCTCCAATAGCTAATATCTTGATAACCTTCGCATCTCAGCTCCCATTTTTAAACCACTCTACCAGCAGTGAAACTGAAAATTCTATCTGTCCCCTTGAGAGATTCGCAAAAAGATTGCCATGCATGCTATTTCGCAACTAGGTACGGTAAACCCACACTGTTGTCTGCCATACTCCAAATCTAAGGCCATGATAAAAGACATTGCAATTGTTACCTGCAAAACACATTGCTTTTCATTGGTACTGCCTTTAACAGGCACTTGGCATGCATTTAAAATGATCAGTTTTCTAAATGCATCTTAATATAATTCAATCATTAATGAGTCGAAGTGACATCTTAACTATTATAAATTTAATGATAATACAGTACAATCCAAACTTACCAATTCATGATTAGATTATGTAACATTAAAACCCTTTTTCACATGGAAAAACTGTATATACCTTGCTCATGGAAGCATCTACAGAAAAGGAATGCAGCAGAAACAGTGTATGAGAGAGAGACTGTAAGAATAGGGTCATTAATTAACCTGACTGTTCTCTCTCTCTCTCTCTCTCTCTCTCTCTCTCTCTCTCTTAAGTGGAGTTATGAAGTTGTTTGAAAGGTCTTAGGGTCACTACCCAAGCTATGGGAACATTATAGCTATTTTGAAGAAAAGTAACGCCAAGAGCGAAAAAGAAAACCTAGTTTTTCAGATGCAGAGGAAACAATATTTGTGCTTGGCAAAAGCGCATCATATTTGTGATGTCCCGAAAGGAATTAGAATTTAGAGTAATCCCTAATAGAGATATGTGATCTTGTCTAGAAGTCGAAGATGAACATAAGGAGCAGTAAGATCTCTTTTATTGCAAAAAAAATAGGACTAAGATTTAACAGGATTTAAACTGCATTTTCTTCGCTCGATTGAAAAATTACCTGAATATCAACATTTAAGGAATTGGTAGTGGCTATTCGAGAAGTTGAAGCTGTTTGAGCAGGGCAAGTTTCTCAAACTTGAAGGTGGAATGTAAATTACGCTAACGTCAGAAAAACTAGGGAGGAATTTCCAGTCAATGGAAACAGGCAATTAATATACAAGAGGGAAAATAGTGGGAGAAAGAACTGAACCTTTGAGAACACCAGGATTAGTGGAGAAATTAGAAGACATAGCACTGTCGACTATCACCTGCAGATAGCATTCAGAGAGAAAATTCAATTGCAAAAACAGTAGACAGACCATAAAATGATCAAAATATTTGGATGGACGCTTACGGAATCCATAGTGACGATCATTGATCAGATGGAAGGTTTTGAACTGAGGTTTCTCTTAGGGGTTGCTCATGCCCAACCAATTGCTGAACAGATGGACAAATCCCTCCCATCCAATTATCGCCCCATTACATGGAAAGAGTAGAAGTGAGCAACAATGAGGTGATAATTGTGCTGGGAGAATTTGTCCATTTTTTTTTAGGAATTGGCTGAATATGAGCAAATTTTTAAGGTGAAGTAAACACTAGTAGAATAAGAACATCTAGAAAGGCGATATAAATACAGGAGCAATCCTTAAAGCTCCTGCATCTATATCACGACAATGCATTTCTGTCAAAAGATCACGAGAGACTGAGTGAAGTGTGTTGATTATAACAGGATCAAGTCGGCTTTGTCTGTAACTGACGATGCAATAGAACCATCAAGTTGTAACTGAGGTGGGGGTGGTACTGATAGACAGAAGTTGTAGCTGTAGGTTGTAACTAAGTTGTAATTGATTTACAATTATTGAAAGCTTTAGTATAGGCAAATAATGAAGCTGGAGATCCGATGCTAGTCAATTGTGATATGCTCCATTCTAATCTTTAAAAGTATTAACATATGTATAAACCAAAATTTTAAAAAAGGAGCTAGAAGTTTGGAATGAGGAATAAACGATTTCATCCCTACAAGAATAATTTCACTGGCATGATCTGAACAAGCATTGGTTTCAGAAGGTTTAAAACAATACTCCAACAGAGGAAAATAAGAACAGAAATCATCATACAGATCATCCCATTTTGCACTTTTGTAATGCAAAGAAACAAGAGTCTGAAAACGGTTATGAGCGAGAGAGCGATTCCATTGGCGAAGAGATCGCCATGTGACCTGAAGTGCCTAGGGAACCATTAGCATGTGTGTACTTCGAAGGATTGTTAGTGAGAAAAAGATCGAATGGTGTGTGTGTGTGTGTGGTTAGCATTGGCAGGTATTCTAGTAGGCAAATGAACAAGCAGTGTGAGGACATTAGTAATTGCAAAAGCCTTTGCATCTTCACTAGCTGAGTCCGAGCAACTGGAAAACTGAAGGCAACTACAGTTGTGAGAACATTAAAATCACAAAGAAAAAATTAACTTACTGTTATGAACGTTAGAATGGAGAAAGTCTAGTTTCAAAGAAAGGAAATTCAAGAATTCCAAGTGATTAGTAGAGATCGAAGAGGGATGCAAGCAACAGATGAATTTGACAGAGTGGGGCAGCGAGATTTTAAGGCAGGTGCGATAAGAAAAAGAGGATATTCCAAATTAAGAAGTCTCCGACAAAAATATAAGAACGGACGTAAGCAGAAGTACCACCTTTGAAAAGAAAGGTATCAGAAAACGAATAGTTAGGTCAAATCGGATGGAAAGTATTGAGACTAATAATTGAGATTGTGTCAGAAAAAGTAAGTGGAGTTTGACAGTTTGTAGGTGGAAATGTATATCATTGAGGTTGTGAACCGAGACCACGTATTTGTGAAATATATGTGGAAGATTTTCGGAGATTTAGCCCTTTTCGCAGATAAGTTCGGGGGGGGGATAATACGTTGTAGCAATTAATGAAAGTTTTCGATATGGTATGCACACAAAAAGAATATACACTGTTCCTTGACATAACGTGGCCCCTCGACAATGCCCTCCTCGGACTTCCTGCAGTCACTAGCTGGCAGAGTAGAGGCAGCAGTAATATATACAAGTTGATCCGGGTGTCTTCTAGAGAGCTCTTAATAGGACTCTCAAGCTTCCAACCTATGAATACCATTTTAGAGCTATATTCTCGAAATGTAAGGAATACTGGGGTGCCAATCATAATTCAAAAGACATCACTCTTATTACACGATGGAAGAGACAGGATTTGCTAGAGCGTTGCTCTGGAGACTAAACATGGCTTTGCTACTTCAAACAAGGACATTCGTAACGTTGCACTGTATGCTGAGCGTTATCTCTGCTACCAAGCAATACTTAGTAGCCATCCATCTCTGCTACCAAGCAATACTTAGTAGCCACCCATCTCTGCTACCAAGCAATACTACCTAGTATTGCTTGGTAGCAGAGATGGGTGGCATTTCTTCGCGTGATGTGGACGCCACACCTCAACTTCTGCTTATGTTGGTTTAGACGTTGATACTCACCTCCGGTATACTAGGTGCAGTACACTCAAGGTTACTAACAGTCCTACCATCGTGAAGGTGCAAGTAGAGGGTTTGTTTTCGCACAACGATCAGATTTTACAACCGAAATTCCGTTCACCGGACCTGAAAATAGGATCAGAGTATCAATGTTATCAGTATTTTAGATTCAAAGGTAGCAAGGTTCCAGCCTGTGATATGGTAATCCTTTCAAGTCAGTCGACTGGGCTAGCCAGGTGGGTAAAGTGCCTGCCTGGCAACCAAAGGTAGCGGTTCGAATCCCGCCTCGGGCTTGGATATCACGATGGTGCCGCACTATCCGGTTGAATCTCACGGCCACGATACACGAAGAAAGCAGGAAAAAACTGGTCCCTTCGTGTATTGCTCACATCATACGATAAAAAAAAATTTCAAGTCGCTGGAAAAAGAAAAATATGGACAGAGCTCTGCAGTTCAGTGTCATTTTCTAGTTTCCTCCACACTGCAATGTAATAAAACCTGATGATAAAAATCTATGCTCCTGCTATCAGAGGATAGTGAAACACTGTTGTCATAGTTAACCTCCATAAGATAGCTAGCTGCTATTTGTCCGAGCCCACAGGTTCTCGCACACGCGCAAACCTTCGAACTTAATATCTTCGTGCTAGTTAAGGTGCACAGTCAAGAACACTCGTCTCCGTCACAGGACTCTGAAATACTCCGTCGTACACATCGAAGCGTATTTGTGACCACCCAGCAGCAAGTATTCTTAATATATCGACACATACAGATTTTATTTTCTTCTCTACTTTCCAATCGCTGAAACATTCATCGCTAGTGACGTATTCGGCATGGGAAGATTAAATCCTGGAGGTGGCAATTAAGAGCCGTGAGCTACGAAAATGATTACCAGGGTTGAGGGAACAATATTGACCACAGTTTCCATCATATTTTATTACTAGTTCATTGTGAACCGACAAAAATCAATCTGACAGCAATGAACACGTGAAAACTTCAGTCCTTTCTGATATTTTATTTTACTCACACTTTCGTGGCAAGTGCCACGAAAGCTTCAACAAAATGCTCACACATGTCTTTGAGCAGTGCAGTTACTGCCAATGTTCCTGCGTGCAGGGCAGCCTACCACAATGCCAATTATCGAAATTCACCAGAAATATCCGTTTGGGCGTCTGTGAACTGCTTAATGCCAAATAGGACGCATAGATAAACTAATTTTCACTTTTAAATATGCAAAACTTTATTAAACATACACTGTTATTGGTTTGGTTTCATTGTTGTGGCTTTTTTTAATGACAACACTTGGACGCAATTTATGTCGTATCCTGTCTAGAAATGTATGCGACTGAAATCAAACTGTATCCTTGTTAGTTTTGCATTATCGTCGAAGTGTGAAAACCTAAATGGCTCTTATTAGCTGCCAGGACGGTTTTAATTACTTTGTAATAAAATTACAAGGTAATAAACCGCACGGCCCAAATATTCGCCGGAAACGTAAATGCACATCTAGTGACAAAACGAAATTACTATATTTATTCTGTAATAATCCCATCCATGAAAATTATCTATATTTACTTATAAGAATATAATCAGTTATTTGTTCAGGATATCCACTGTCTTGTAGTCTGTAAATTGCATATGTTCTTTTGCCTGTTGATAGGATAAAAAGCTAGTTTCTGGAAAGACGGATACATGAAGCCCTCGTCTGATCCTGGCTAAATTCACTATGGGATTAGTTAACAAATTACTATACATCCAAACCTATATTATTATTCGGACATGGACGTGTGCAGATTACCAGCTTTTATACAAATAATTTACTTCTTAATGTCGCTCCTCCAAAAATCCCTTATTCCCCATAATAACTCCTGAAATAATTGAGATACGTACATAGATATTTCTAGAAGGATTTAATTACTTCGCTTGACTTATTTCCTGAACTTATCACAAAGGATATTTAGCGTGTCTTATAAGGCGATGTTGTAGTAAAGCAAGAGACGGTCTGAGAAGAGAAAATAAAAAAAAAAAAAAACTTTTCTTTCCCACCCCTAGCTAGACTAACGATAATTCCTTGGCACCTGCGACTTCCCATAATCCAGTTAAAAACCACCTGAGCGCACATCCATAATATAAAGCACTCGTGCTCAATACGCAGAGAGAGTTTTGTTCCCTTTAAGACTACTTAAAGTGCGAAAAGTTTTGAGAAAAGCTCCCCGGAGCAATCGATGTTTCCTGATAAATATCGTTCCAGCTACGTGAAGATTAAGAGATAGGAGGAACTGGAGAGAAACGACCGGTTCCGTTATTTCCGTTGGAGTAGTTACGGACACTTTATGGAGAAGTAAATAACCGAGACCCGATGTGCGTTGCAAGATTAAGATGTAAAGCCGCTGATAACACCGCACTTTCTACCTCCTGTCGGAATTGCTTCTCGCACACGTGGGGAGAGAAAGAAATGCACTCACGAACCTGAAGAGGCGGTGTCACTACTACGTGTCCGAACGATCGGTCCTTACTCTCCGTGAGAGCTTCTTATTTAGAGCGAAATCTCCGAACCAGTCAGATTTTCTAAGTAAGTTTTCTGCATCTGAGTCAGCCACTTTAAAATTCGCTTTCTTTAAATGCTCTCAAATATCCTGAGTATATTTTACATTGTTCAGTGAGCTTAAAGGAAGGAAAAAGGGAAAACAGTCAAAACAACATCCAGAACGAGAAAAGTCAATTTATTTGGAGAATCAAATCGATTACACCGTTATAACCATACTGTTACATTAATATACTAATAATTACCGTTTTATTAGTCCACTATTTATTCATAATTGAATACCAAATGGCAGAACTATTAGGCACTTTTTTTTTTAACTGCATTCCAAAATATATTTTGTTTATATAAATATTTATACGCAGTATGTATAATTTGACTTTTAAAAACCCATATAAAACAATATGAAGAATTCATATTGTTTTATATGGACGTTATAACCACACTGGAATTATAACGTCTTCTCGACGATGTTCCACCTGTAAGCCCAACTTCTTATTCTCATGATCTTTAAGTCCTCTTCTACGTCATCCTCCACTCAGTATCGAGCCAGTCCGACTCTTTCGAGGCAGTTCTAGTTACGCTAAAACCTAAAAACAATAACAGCCAGAACAATTCTCTCGACATTGTCGCAGTGTATATCCCACCGGTTCCAGACGCACAAGTAGTTGATGAACTCCTCAATTGGTTGCTTAACCATCTCCATTCATCACTGAAACACGTCGTGTGTGGGGATTTCAATCTCCCGAATACTCAGGGAAACCTCAGGAGGAGACTGAATCAGCATCTAGGTATATTAGGTCTCAAACTGGTTAGCACACCACCCACGAGGGGCGAAAGCACATTAGACCTTGCGTTCGTGTCAGCAAATTGTGTGGCTAATCAAAATCCTACAAGCAACATACAGTCTGATCACAACCCCATCATTCTCTCTGTGCAAATAGAAATGCCCATCATTTCTGGAAGAAGGAAAGTCACAACCAAAACAATTACAGCGCCCAAATACCTTAATCCTGAAAAGTGTGTCTATGCGGCTCAAGCAATCCCATGGGTTGTCCTTGAGGAATGTGATCCCGAACTCGGGATTGACTTGATGACAAGATGGATAGCCACTGTTTCTCTTTATGCTGCAACGAAGAAACTAACCATCACAGAGCATTCAAAGGCCTGGTGGAACCCAGAAGTCTCTGAAAGTTTCCACGTTAAACAGAATTTGCACAAAAAGTGGAAAAACTCCGGCTCACCTTCGGACAGAACTGCCTATTCCCGAGCTAGGGCGCTTTTTATTCGGAACAAGAGGAAGGCAATAAAACTTCACCTAGAGGATACCATAAATAAGGGGAAGCCCTTCCATGGAATCCAATCAGAGGATGCCATTGACTCACTCAATATGAGGAGCTGGCTCGACCATATAACTAGGTTCGCTGCTCAGCCAGAATCCACTACACCAATGGAATTCCCAATCAATCCGATTTCGATAGACCCTTTAAATTCAGTTCACCTCACCAGAGACCAGCTGATCGACGTAATGAATAGCTTAGCACCTACGGCCGCATCAGGTGCCGACGGAATTCCTCAGTTTATGCTGAAATGCCTCAGTACATTTGTTGTTGATCCAATCCTGTCCTTATTTAACAAGATCCTTAATCAAAACTTCTTCCCGCCTACGTGGCCTGTCTATCTAGTAAGACCGCTGCCGAAAACACGCTCTGCTTCTCAGCCCAGTCACTTCCGTCCAATTTCCTCTGCATCATGCCTATTAAAGCTCTTTGAAAAAGCTCTTCTAAGAACATTAACCATCCAAATTATTCCACAACAGCTACCGCAGATCCACTATGCTACCCGGTCAAGATCCACCGCTACAAATCTAGTCACCACCACTACCAAGATCCTCGAGGCATTTGAGCACCGTTCGGAAATCACCGTTACGTATATCGACGTCCAGGCAGCATTTGATTCCGTATCCGTTCACGCATTGGCAAGGTTACTACGTGAGTATTACCTCATTGGTGGAGACGTGCTCTGGTTTATTCAGAAAATGCTCGAGAACAGGACCATTAATTGTTCGCGATGGCAATCTGCGCTATACCAGGACTATTACAGCTGGAGTTCCACAAGGCGGGGTCCTGTCCGGAATCTTGTTCTCAGCTATTCTCGTGCCATTTGTGATAGGCCGAACTGACATCCTCACCTTTGCCGATGACATAAAACTGTTTACTCCTATCAACCCTGGAGACACTGCTGAATACATCAATACCTTAATCCTTCAGAAAATCCAGAACCTTGAGGCCTTCCTCTCCGGTTTCGGACTTCCAATCAATCCTGAGAAGTCAAAACAGTTGACTTTCTCTCTTAAACGGAGCCCAACAATAGTACAACCCATTTTAAGAGGATGCGCGATTTCTGCCGTCCAACAACATACAGATCTGGGCGTTATTTTTGATCAAAAGCTCTCCTTTGTACCGCACATAGACAACTTGCAAATAAAGTTCTGTCGACTCCGGTGGATGATTAAACAACAACTAATGCACGTCCATGACCAGGCTGTGGGGTGCAGATATATTACGACATGTGTTTATCCGGTAATATTGTATGGCGCCGAAGTCTGGACCTCAACTGCTACGACCCATCTTAGACGGATTTTCGCGGGGGAATTCTGGCTACTGAAGTGGGCCATATGGAAATTTCGGCTTCCCTCTACACCAAGGACCACCCAGATGGCGGCAGCTCTCAACATGAGACGTCTTCCTGCCATCATTCACGAGAGAAGACTCGTCTTTGCCATCAAAATGATGGTCGGCATTATTTCAGTGCCAGATTTCTGGGCTAACTGTGGATGGAGGATCCCGGTCCCAAGCCTTAGGGCTAATCCAATCCTACAGGCCATTCCAAACCGGTTAAAGCTAACTGAGCGGTTCCTACCCGTGCAAATGCTGCAAGACATACAGTCCTTGGACGGCGACCTCTACAAATTCGCAGTCGACAAGGAATATAGGCAGAAAGTACTCGGTCGACTTCCTTCCCAGGACCACGTTAGAGGACAGTAGACCCTGCTCCCGGAGACCTATTCATCACTGCCCTGAATCCATCATCACAGTGTACAAACTTTTCAGGAGTCATAATGCTCTTTTTTTTTTTTTTTTTTTTTTTTTGTGTGTTTATTGTATTATATGATTTCTTTTATGTAAACCCCTGGCTTGTAGCCGTGAAGGGAGTTGTATACAGCAATGTGCTTTCTGTATATAATAAAGAATTCTTCTTATATGAAGAATTTATGTTATATAAAACAACATATACATATAAAAGAAGTGAAACTTGTGTATTCTGTTCCTAGTTATCTTATATTTTATTCGTTTGGTCAATAATTTAAAGGTGAAAAGTACAAACAAAAATAAGCACAAAAGTCCCAGTGAGCATCGGGGGGCAAATGAACCGTTTTTTTTTTTCGAGATAATGCACATTTTCTGTTAAGATCTGCCACTGACTGTGGGAGCACTAGTTTAGCAAAAAGCTGTGAATCCTTTGCTAAAAGTAGTTTTATTAAATATAAGATATATTTTTAATTTTTTGTTTCAACACCATAGGATTTTACAGATGTTACAAAAGGTGATCAAAATGCTGTCCTTGCATCTTTGTAGTCTTCTCTGCATTGAGTTGCGAATCCTCTCGAGCATTCCTAGGTCATTTCTGATTTGCTGAAAGGCTCCTTCAACCCGACGCTGCAATTCTCACCTGTGTTAATGTCAGAAGTGTACACCAAGCTTTTTAACATGACCCTAGATACAAAAATCCATAGGATTTAAGTCTGGTGATCTGGGAGGCCACATTACAGGCCCACCTCTACCTATCCACCGTTGACCATACCTTCTAGTTAGATACCGAGTCAACTCGAGCAAAATGTGCCGGTGCACCATTATGCATAAACCACGTGTTCTGGCTTTGCTGAAGTGGAACATTATCATCATCAAGAAGGTCTGGAAGAACATTCTGCAGGAACTGAAGGTACAGCTCTCCTGTTAGTCTGTTTGGCAGAAAGTGTGGTCCTATTAGACGGTCTCCTAGTAGTTCTGCCTAGACATTCAACGAGAAACGTTGCAAATGTCGTGACTCCTAATGCAATTCACGAGTCACGACATCAGCAACGTTTCTCGTTAAATGTCGTGACTCGTGAATTGCATTAGGATTTTCGTCGGACCAAACGTGACAGTTATGAAAATTAAAAATACCATCACGAGTAAACCCAGCTCCGTCGGTGAACATTTTGATCACTGACGAAGCTGTGAATTTAAAAATTGGGGGTTCAGGACACACTTGTTGCATCCACTGGCAGAAGTTCACTCTGGGAGAGTAGTCTGTATTGCTGAGACCTTGTGCACGCTGGATATGGTAGGGGTACAGTAATTGGCGATGTAAAATTTGCGCACACACTGCTATGACTGAGTACACGCTCTTGCAAAGCACCCTTCCTAGTCGAAATTGATGAATTTCGTTCTATTCTTTCTAACAGCCTTTCTTCATCAGGTGTTATGCTTCTTGGCCTACCTGCTGGTACTCGATGTGCGAAGCGCCCATGTTCTCTAAGGCGTTGATGTACCCTGATGAATGTGCGCCTGTTGGGCTGCATCGGAGGGGAAATGCTTCTTGGTACAAACGTGCAGCCCCGAGTGCATTGCCATATATGAAGTTTTTTTTTTTTTTTTTTTTTTTTTTGTTTGGTAGTTGTTGGCGCATCAGCTTCTGTGGCCATAATGCACCTCAAGGTTTTTGCAGTACTTTGATCCAAGCCCGAGGCGGGATTCGAACCCGCGACCTTTAGGTTGCCAGGCGGGCACTTTACCCACCCGGCTAGCCCGGTCGGCCATATATGAAGTGCATGTCCGCAGAAACTTCGTTGCTGTAACCTCTTTCCATGTTGACTATCCTTTGACAGGTACTAGTATGCCTGCTACGTCTCAGAGCATTGAGAGAGGGGAACGGAGAGAATGAACATAACTTAACCTAAACAAACAAGTCAGTGGTGGATCCCAACTCTGTACAGTTCACCTTGTTAGTAGTGAATAACAACTAGAAATGTGCAATATCTCGAAAACGATTCACTTAAGGACCCATGTTTACTAACTTTTTTTTGCATATTGTAGTCTGTGCAGTTTACCTTTAAATTATTGACCATCACTTTTGAAACACCTTGTATATATAATTTTAGCGTCGGTCAGGTTGTTGTGGCCGATACAGTGGGATCTTACTGCGACAGAGGTAAGATTGCAGCTGGGTATTCACTGCAAAAGTACAAAGTTATTCATGGTGCATGTCCGAATCCACGGGATTCCACAAAATACAGTAATAATAAACATACGGTTCTTATGGGGGAGGAGGTGGCAACTCTTCCACATTTATTTAATTTAATTAATATTATTCCAGAATTATTTGTAATGTACGCATACCACTGAAAACACTTCTTAATTTCATTCGCCTTCCCACTTCCGCGATTTTCTTCTTGTCTTTATTATCAAGTCTTTTTGTTATCATTATCCCTATTCGATTTTAAATAACCACGACTTCCCTAATCTCAGCGACATCGTAACTCAACAAAGTTAAACTCTTTTGAATCTAGTGCTCGTAATAAACGATTTCAGTTTAATTACATGATTGGCCGCCGACCGGGCTAGCCGAGTGGATAAAGTACCTGCCCGGCAACCCAAAGGTCGCGGGTTCGATTCTCGCCTCGGGCTTGGATCAAAGTACTGCAAAAACCTTGGGAGGTGCAATATGGCCACAGAAGCCGATGCGCCAACAACTACCAAATCAAAAAAAAAAAAAAAAAAAACATGATTGGCCATCTGCAATCAGATTACTTCAAGGATGTTCTGTTTTCATATTGCGTACTCTTTCTTGCCCGTTATATAATGAATCTCATTAAGAGAGAATTAATGGTTTCCCTCTTCTATGGTGGGCTGCTACTGATAAGCCAAATCACTTCCTGTGCATATTATCTTTCGACGATTGGGAACAGCATGCTACATTTTGTAAATATTTTACAAAGACGTTATGATCACAGAACCATATGAAAATAGATGGAAATACTTTTTTTTTTTTGGGTAACCAATATTTTTTTACAAGCACTTCAGGCGGTTGTGTTTTGTTTAAATTGCTGGTAAGGTAATTATGCCTATGATGCGCTGCAAGATGAAGACCTGCAGTTTCTTAAACCCATCTAGCCAAGTTCACCAACTTAATATAAGGAGAAAATTCCAAGAAAAACTTGCGCTAATCATTAATGACATTCGAACTGCAGAGTTTCCCAATTAAAAACTAGAAGCCTGCTACCTAAGCCCATGCTTTCATAGTAATAGCTGACAGCACTGATCTCTTATTGCCTATACAGTTCTGATAACTTAAGAGTAAAACTAAATAAATGCTTACAGTGGGCGTTCGCCATTGCGATACAGAATTTATTTTCTGCCTCCTTGTTGGTGAAGCATTTCATTGGCGGAGAGACCTCGGTAAGAAAGTGTGGGATTTATTTACCGAGGCAGGCTTTCTCACCAAGAAAGTATTATCTCTTCTTCCCAGCTGGATTGGAAAAACTCTTTAATTTGCTTAACGGAAGCGCCAGACAAAGGCAAGCAATATAAAGTGGCGTAGTTAAAATGGGGATTGCGTTTGTAGCTTATAAATTCTGGATATAAATCTGAAGATAAAGCAAAATAGATAATGATGAGGGAAAGTCTCGGGGCTAGTAAGGGTTTCAGTAATAAGATGAATGTCAGTAAATAATACCCGTTGAATTAGAAAGCACATAATTGCATAGAAAGTTTTGACAGATACACACGGGAGAAAATAAAGACAAGGAGGGAACCGGGGAGTAGTTTCTCAGGGTGGGGAGGCTGACGATAAATTCTGCTTATGTTGACATTGTTTCGCGTTTTATTTATTTATTCCATGGCAGAATAACGGTACATTGTCCAGGAACGCAAAGGCAATGCTTCATTATTTTTTTGTAAAGAAAAGTTATGGGAAAATCACGCACGTGAAGGTGATGACGATTTGTTATAAAATTACTTCTTAAGGAATTTTTACACTAATAAAAAAGGATATGCGTCTCTGTCTCTCTTATGGAATTATTGTGCACTTCTTATACTATCCTTTGGATGCCGCAATTAAGAAATGCTGTAGCTTACCTCGCTGGGAAATCATTCCTATGTAGTATTGAAAGGATTTGGACGAGAAGACGATCGGAGAAATTCTAAATAACTTCTCGCCCTGAAAGGTTGGATGCAAGTCCCGTAACCACGTCGCAGTTGTGCCTATCAATAAGCCCCAGAATATCTGTATTGCGAGGGGGAATACAGAAAATCAAGGTAAGTAACTACATGTGAATATCGTTGTTTATGACATGCTAAAACATGCTTTTGGAATAATCAGGGTGGGTAATTACCCACTTACCTGAATTCTTGCCCTTGAGCCGTGATAGAGTTCCTCAATTTTCAGAAGTGGGTGGCTTTTGTTTCCATCAACGCCCAAAACACGCAGTACGACTACTGAGTATGGGCTTTACCAGATACTATATACTGCCTCATGGCCTAAGTTGCATCGGCATTTACACTAAACAGCTCAATCAAATCCCCGTCTCTTTTATAGATAATTTTTAGATTATTCACTTCTTTTTCCTCTCCTATAGTCGGTTTTTCTTAATCAAACTTTACTCTCTGAAAAGGAGAAAGTTATTGAGACGGATCTTTTTTTACATTTCGTTTAAGACTTTTTTCTCTCCCTTATTCTTTGTTTCTTTGATGTCATCTGATTTGAGGATGGACAACAATACCTTATCAACCGAAATCGTTTCTGAGGAGAACTGGACTCAAAGCGTTTTCTTCTCCCTTCTAAGATGTCGTCGCACTCGTACTGGTTTGCATTTATTAATACAGGAAAATATAAATTTTACACATTTATATTTGCTAATAGTGGAAGCTTAAATTCTCACTTTCGAAACGACTGTTTATACAGCAAAATGAAGGATGCCACAATAAATTTTTTATATAGTTATGGAAATGTTCTCTTATTGCTAGAATGTGGCTTTATGTTTAATCAGATGAAATACGGAAAAAAGTAAGGATTTCGTAGTAAATAATGCCTAAATGAGATTTTCTCGGCTGCTGAAATCCAGATTAAGTCAAAATGATAACGAAGGTATTTGGAAAGAAGAAAGTCTTATTTTAAATCAGTTGAATGCAGAACGAATGCAAATCCCCATTTGCCAATATGCATTCGTTTTGCACGTACGTATTAAATGATGATGTCGTGCAAAGTCAATACAGAAAGGAAAACGTTAATTTTTTTAATATCACATATTTTGAATGCGATTTCTGGCAGAAACAGTTACTTGCTTCAAGGCATGCGCTCATGTTAAATTTTGTGAGAATTCAAGTAAAGCTGTGATGCATAAGTGCATTGTGTTTGTAAATTGCGCCTATTTTATAGTCGGTTTGCTTATTTTTCTGGAAAAATAACTAGAGTTTCCTGAAGGGTGGGGTCAATGCTCTCCCGAGACCAACTATCTCAGCCACAGCCTGATAAAAAAGCCGAAAAAATTCTTCCCGTTTTTATGGGATTTGAACCAGTCTTTTTAAGGCGGTGTGGAATGACAGCAACTGTAATCAATGTGCTATGCACTTGGAGGCATACAATATACACTAAGTGATCACTGAATTATGACCACCTACCTAATACTTCTTAGGTCCTCCTTTTGCCCTCAGTATAGCAGCTCTCCGACGTGGCATTGATTCAACAATGATGTCGGAAGCGTTCGGGAGGTATGGCCAACCAAGCTGTGTGTAATGAGGTCAGAAATGCAGGTATGGAGGTGATTGGTGTATCCAAACACCTGGTACGCCTTTTCATAGTGTCCCACAAGTGCTCTATGGGATTGATATCAGGGGAGTTCGGAGGCCAATCGATATGCTGGAAGTCGGAACTGTGTTCCTCAAACCATTCCTGCACAACAAGTGCCCGATGGCTCGGCGCATCGTCATCTTGGAAGACGCCATCGCCATTCGGGAAAAGGTGTAACACAGCAGTGTGTAGACAGCCAGCAAGCAGTTGCCGATAGCGGGGACCACTGATACGTTGTTTAACATGCACCAGAGGTACAAGTTCCTGCCAGTGAAACACGCCCCACACCATACATCCGCTTCCACAGGCCTGCACTTTTAATACCATGCATGATGGATCAAGAGCCTCATGTTGTTGACGCCAAATCCGTACACGACCATCCACGGTGTGGAGTAAATAATGTGACTCATCTGACCAGCACAACTTCCATTCTTTTAACGTCCAACTTGCATGCTCTTTGCACCAGGTCAGTCTTGTACGCCGATGAACCTTGTTTAGGATAGTATGCTGTAGGGGTTGTCTGCTGGTATAACCCATACGTGCGAGCGTGCGAAGCATGGTCATGCCAGATATTGTTCTGGGTTGGCCCATGTTGTATTGGGTAGTCAACTGTGCTGCGCCTGTTCGAGTCGTCGGTCCCGGCACCCAACTCTAATATCAACCTTTCGCTGACCTTGGCAGTTTTGCCGTCGGATAGCTGTTTGACCATTTTTACGCCAGTCCTGGTACACTTTAAAAACCCCACCAGTTCAGCCGTTTGGGAAATCGAGCCACCAGCTCGTCGAGCTCTCACAATCTGTCCTTTATCAAAGTCCGATAAATCCTTCCTTTTACCCATCACGCTCAGAATTTTACTACCTACTGAATCACTGACACATCTATGCTACGTAGGTGGACTAACTGCTCACTCTCGTACCTCATGTGGTCAACGGGTCGCATTCAGTTTTCATAGGGGTGGTCATAATTCAGTGATCACTCAGTGTAGGTGTTTTTAGTATTAGTAGAGTATATGGTGCAAGGAAGCAAGTTCATTCAGCAATAGCAAAAAAAAAAAAAGTTACCCATATCAATTGCCTATCCTCTCTAATAGTTTTTCTTCTTCTTTAAATTTATTAAAATTACCCACTTCCAAACACCAGATGGAAGTTTGTTCCAACAATCAATTACTCTGTCTGAAAATAAATTTTCGCATATCCATACTACAACTATCCTTTTTTTTTTTTTTTTACATTTAAAAACGATAAGAGAAAAGCATTATTGTACTGTATATCTAAGCGAAATTGAAAGCACACTTTTAACCTGAAAACGTCTTTAGCAGTCATTGGTGAAGGTTGGCGTTACATCCTCATACAATTTCGTTATCTTAAAACAAGTTTTGGAAAGTGATATCAACTATCTGAAATAATTCTTGAAAGATGAGCGTTCTAAATAGAATCAATAGAAAAATGCAGTTTCCAGGAAGTTACTTTATCTACAGACCACTTTTTCATCCAACAGTTTCGTGTCTGTATCGAGAAGATTTTATGAATTCGACTGCCTTCTTGTTTTGTAGAAGCTAGGAGACCGAATAATTTATCTTTAAAAATATAAACAAGTTTTGATAAATGGATGACTAAAGCATATGATATGTTGAAATACCGAGAAAAAGAGGGGCAGCAGGAAAAGTTGAAGAAATATGACAAAAAATAGAGATGATAGGGAACTAAGATTGACAAACACACATCAAGAAGGCCGATACAACAACAAAAACGAAACTTTTAAGCTACTGGAGTTCCGAAAATTTGCCTTTCAAGTACACCAAGAAAGGTAGAAAATTTAAAGGCATCCAAATTTTGACTTCTAAAGGAAGCGTTTAACATGTATGCATTCTACCGCTTTCTTTCTACTCAACCATTTTATGGCCGATTTTGCCGTAAAGTATAAGACGAAGGAAGAACATCAGCTGCATCACCTCCTTATTGGCCATCGTGCACGATGACTGCAAAAGTAGATAAAGTGAATATTTGGAGAGACTTTCGCTTTCCTTATGTTATGAACGTCATTCGCTTGCGAGACTGACAGAAGAGGTTCTCGCTCACCTCTTTCGATAAAACTGAAATAAAGTGAAAAAAAACTTAGAAGACTGAAACACATTCTTTTTCTCTCTCTCTCTCTCTCTCTCTCAACAGTTTTACCAATTTGTATCTTCACATCTCAGGTATTCCTCTTATGTTTTATAACATTTTCTTTTTCGTGTTTGTAGGCTGCTCCGTCGATCTGGCTGAGGTTTAAAAAGGAGGACACTTATCTATAAAGCAATATTCATCCCAATTACCACTTATGATGACAATGCTTGGTTCTCTAGGTCTGTGGCGCCTCCGTAGCCAGATGGGCAGAAGCAGCAGTGCGTAGCACACGCTTCTTGATTAGACCAGGGTTCGAGCCCGTGCCCACCAAATACGGAGGATGCGGAAAAGTCAGGGAATGACCACCGCATAACCCCGGAGCAATATGGCCTTAGTTGCAATATGCTCCTAAAGACCAAACAAACAGCTAGGTCTGTTTTGGTTAAAGGCAGAAAAAAAATTAGACTCCATCCAGCAAATCATATTATTGACCATAACAAGGGCATGCCGTACTGTCAGTACGCCTGTTCTGCAGGCTCTGACAGGGGAACTTCCCTTGACCTAAAGGTCAAGCCTCAACTACAGGCTCGAGGCAAATCTCCACTGACATCTTACGGATCACAATACACACTGAAGCCCACCCGAAACAGAAAAGAAAAAAAATTCTATCCTCGCTCTGCAAGCAATGGCAGAGCAGATGAGATCTGACAACCAAAGGGAAAGTCAAAAGGAAGTTCCTGCCTAAGGTAACCCTAGTTTCCCCGAACTACGGCCTTGGTTTTCCACAGGACTCTATGCCACGTTTCTACTTACTGAGCATGGGTCCCTGAATGCAAAGTTTTGCCAACTGGGACTCACCCAGGATCCTAAATATACCTGTGGAGTTGATGAGGATTGGACCATGTCCTATACAACTGTCCCAATTACCATCCCCGCAGATATAAAACAATATAGACATTGGTCTACATTATAAAAAGATGTAGACCAATAAAAAAAAAAAAAACCTGTACTTATGTATGGGTAAGTATGACAGCAGACGGTTTGACTACATGTAGAGTGTGTGTTGTTCTGAGAGGCTCTCCCATTAGACTCTGTGAGAGCAAAACCTACCAGGAAATCCCGCAGCCTTAGTCTGAGTGTGTTTCTGACGCTGGTTTCAGCTGGCCTGGCCAGTGTGGGATTTGAAATAGAGAAGTACTGTAAACTATGTTTACAGTGCGATCTTCTTCCCTTCCCACACAGGACGCCCTGGTCCATTGACTTCACTCCCCCTTCAATACCTGTATTCCTCCCATCTAAACCTTTTCCCTGGTGGATCCTACAGCCACAAATCTTTCCCTCTTCTTAATAGCCCCCCCCTCTTGTGAAGAATGGGCTCCTTCCACAGGGGTGCCCTCTGTCCCTTTAACTTTCGTTTTCTAGTTGGAAGCCTTCCTATCACCAACCTTCTTTATCTTCACTTTTTCTAGAATAATCGAACACTCTCCTTTTACAATTAAACTCACGCGCTCCTCATCTGATTAAAAACTTCGTTTTTTTTTCTTTTTAGGGGCCTCTCTGAGAAGCTCAGGCGATGCCCAGGGTTTGCCCCAGCCAGAGACTTTATCTGCACTCTACACCCGGCCTACCTCCTAGTGGTGACGGACGGAAACAGGAGTCCCACCAGGGGGACCCGCGACTAAGTTGTTGTTATTTGGTTTTTAGGAGCATTAGCAACTAAGGCCATATTGCTCCGAGGATATGCGGTGATCATTCCCTGACCTTTCCGCATCTCCACATTTGGTGGTCATGGGCTCGAATCCCGATCTAATCAAGAAGCATGTGCTACGCACTGCTGCTCCTACCCACCTGGCTATGGAGGCGCCTTACTGCAGTTGTCTCTTAATGACCCTCATATTGCATGATTGAGTAAATATGCTGAAGTCATTAACATAGAGGGTACTGTTTACAGTTGGAGGAAGTTGTTTGGTAATGGAGTTTACTGTAATGGCAAAAAGTGTAACACTTAAGACAGATAATTGCAGCACCAACTCCTCTTGGCAATCCGCGACTAAGTGGCCAAAGAAACAACATACCAACACTAACCTGCGCAGACTACACTAAAACTTGCACTATATCTGGCCTTTACGGAGTATATTTATAAAGTGACAAGGTAAATTATGAAGAGAAGAGATTTTATATTGAATCTAGCTGAAGAAAATAATATACAGATTCACACAGAAAGCAGCAGGTGAAACCAATTACAATGGCGGCCATGTCAACCTCTCAAAAGGCATCAATGCGAAATTAGGCGATGCAAGGCAAACAAAAACTACAGAAATGTGCACTGTGTGCAAAAAAGTATGAATGAAGAAAGTGTACATTTGTTTAAATTGTGCGAATTAATTTTTAAATTTCAGTTTATTTCCTAAACAAAAAAAAAAAAAGTTTTATTTTCAAATTTTTGCTATCAGAAATATTACTTTTACGTGTATTACCATAAGCACAACATTGTGTACTGTTGAAAGTTACTTTATATCAATGCTTATAATAAAATATTAAAAACACAATTTAAGTCTATTTTATGCAAAGCGGTCAAAATGACCGGCAACGGCAGTTTCGGGCATTTTTCGATAGCCGGCAGATCTAGTGTAAACGTCAAACTTTAATATATTTTTATTAAAAATTAAACACTTGGCTCTACGTTATTTACACTATTTTTAAATGTTTTTTTTTTGAGTTCCCAAAGTGGAAATTAGATGAGCAACTTAAACCTATTTCTTACCAAAAGACAAGCCCGATATAATAAATAATACAGTGTTGTTATCGCCGTTTTGGATCCGACTTTGGCCATACGTTATCGAGACAAAGTTGAGCGGATATACATTTTAATTTGATAAAGTTACTCATATGTCACAACTGGCTTCTAAAAAACACAACACAAAAAGGCCAGTCCTATAATCCGTCAATCAAGTAAAATAAATTTTCTGTTTATAGTCCGAAACGCCCACAGAGCAGTTCACAAGATGGAGAAAATATAATAAACAGCAAGGTGTATTACGTCCTCTTTCACTTGACCACCCGGCTACGGCAGCCTGATGAATCTAGACATCGCTCTGCTCATTTAGTGCGTTCCCTGAACACTAAAATCATAACCAGACGAAATGACCTAAATACTTAATAAACGCTGCGAAATTCGATTTGAGATTAGTTCTTCTGCTGGAACATTCTATTAGAAAGATGAAGATCGTGACGTCAAAAATATCTTTAATCTCATAATATAACAATAAGTAGTGAATATTCTTTTCGCTTTTGTATTCTCTTTCTTTTTAGAACCCCCCCCCGTAATAGTCAATTCTGTTCTCGTACTACCCTGCAGAATGCGTGCGGTTTGATGCGGCGATTGAATACAAAAATAGTGCGGATGTGCGCAGAGTTTGGCTTATTTTAAGTAGACAGTGCATATTTTGCGAGAGAATGTCGATCATTTTAAATGCTAAGAAAAATCAATAAAGTATACAACCAGACTTCGTTCGTGGTTCTTGTTGCCGACCAGGACAACTCGCACTCATTGCAACAGAGACCGAAGGAAAATCTTCATTCTCTCAATAAAATACTGCAGGCCGTCTTTTTAGTTGAAAATAGTCATATTTGATGCTTAATTTGCTGTATAAAGGGAAAACTCGGAAATAAAAATTGTTACACTAATGAAAAGTAAAGAGAAGAAAATGCAATAAACCTCCGAATACCCAGGAGATGCTTATTGCTCCCGATTTTCTGACTCATGGGAGTATTTTGAGAGCATCGGCAGAGATTTTCATCAAACATTTGATGTGATAAAATGTTAGGAAATATGTTTTTTTTTTTTCATCACAGAGGTAGCAGATGATCTTCTTCCTACTCCTGCTGGAGTTCTTGCAACATTTATAGCGCCATTAAAAAGCTCAATGATGAGAAGACTGCAGCAGCACAAACCTGCAGTCTCCTGCTAATCTTTCGCCGTGTTCGGTAGACACAGGAGGAAGTACTGGACTAAATTTCTCCTTGTCATGAAACATGTATGGAAGAGATTAAAAATATCTAATGTACGAGTATTACATAATATAATATATTAGTTAAATACTAACAAAGGTGCTCGGTTGAAAAAATAAAAATTACGCGTAGATTGTAATAACTGCCATATTTAAGATAAACATTTAAATATACTTAACTATCGTTTATTTCGGCGTATAAGTCGCCTTCCATTTTTTATTAAATAAAATCATAAGATAAGCTCTTATGAAGAAGAACTCTTTGTTGCATACAAAACGCACATGCCGTACACAATACCCTTCACGGCTAAAAGCCAGGGGTTATACTTATCTTTAGTGACATTTAGATTTCTAGCCAAGACATCTCTATTAGGTACTATCCTCTCAATCTCTTTTAGAATAAGAATATCACAAATATTGTCTCTGCATCTGGAAAAAAAAAAAAAAACTGGGTTTTCTCTTTCGCTCTCAGCGTACTTTTTTTTCTAAAAAATGTCTGTACAAATCTCAAATCCGCATTACCGTGGAATACTGTTCCCCCATCAGGGATGATGCCCCACCCGAACGAAACCTTCCCTAGGCTTCTAGACTATTCACAAGATGGCAGTCAGGTTAAATAATGACCCATCTCTTACAACTTCTCTCCACTCTGTCTCATACTGTTTTTGCCCCATGCCTTTTCTCTAGGTATTTCTACGGACTCTATTCTTCTGAAATAGCATCTGCAATTCCACCGTTCTCTCCCAAAACCAGTCTAAATACGTTCGCTACCATTCAGCATCCATTTACTGCCCAACTTCAAACTCACAGAACCAACTTTTCTTATTCTTCATTTATCGCTCCAACTTGTGTTTTATGGAGAAACTTTTCCCATGTATTTTTTGAAAATTGCAATTTGCAGAATTTCAAGTTCAATGTTAACAAGAATAATGTCTTCTCAACCTTCAACCTACGGACGGTACTAAGCACTACAGGTTCTAATACCCTTCATGTTTGGGGGTTTCATAAAAAATAAATACGAGAAACTGCTGTGGAATGACAGTTACGAGTATAAAGTATAAACAGTTGGGTTGACCATGATCACGTACTTTACGTGCCTGTTGTAAGTCCATCCGTATATCCCTACTAAAAAAAAAAAAAAAACTATACACGGTCCACTGTTAACTGGAGGGTTTCTTATATCAGCAGCCTTTAATCAGTTAAAATGGTGCAATAAACTCATCTGGCCAATCGGTGTCCTATCAAGTGCAAAAGGAAAATCATTTATTTAAAACTATTCTTGAAAGGAGAGTTGAAATCAAGTTACAGAAGAAATAACAGGATACAGATGGGAATTAACTATCCAGAAACAAGATGTTCAATAAGCAGTAATGACAAAGCACATGCTTTCTTAATTTGTCCACTTTATGTAGTCATTTGCTGCACTGAGATTCGAATTTGCTTATTTTCTGATGCGGCCAGTATGATAAATATTCGACGTAGTAGCTTGTCTGCGCTTATTTTGATGAGAAATTCGCTTTCTGAAGTATAATCATGCAATTTTTAAATTTTAGTTTTTATTATGCCTCCTATAATTTTGTCCCCAGTTGTAGTACTAATGTATTCTTCTTCTTTTATTCATCCTCTCAGAGGGTAACAAATTCAGATCATAATAAACAGCTGCATTAAAGAATGTATTTCGATTACTAAGACGTCTCGTGACTCTTGCCGATAACGATGGTTTGTCAATATCACCATGACAACGACCACGATGCCTCCATGAACAACAGTTGACAAAAAGCAAAAAATAATTAAGGGGTAGTGGCAAATTGCCTATTATCCGGTCAAACAGCGACGACAAGGGAACCCGGGTGGTTAAAGGAAGAATGTGGTTGAAAATGGGAACATAATCTCTTCTGCAGTATGTAAAGTCGTTAGGGTAATAGATTCCTGGCAGGTGCGTTTCTCTCTGAAGATCTATGGTGGCTCCTGGTTCATCTGTGCACGTTCATCAGAATCTACAGAAAGTACGAGAAAGCAAGAAAAAATGAGTAAAAGAGAAGGATTTATAAGTGGATTTTGGCGCAACAGGTGTGTGTGTGTGTGTGTGTGTGTGTGTGTGTCAGAGAGAGAGAGAGAGATAAAAAAGCTGAAACTCTCCTATTCAACTTCACTGAAGTGAAATAAACTTAAAACATTTATGAATAATTGCAGTATTTTATTTCCTACAGAATTTTTTTTGAAAATGATAAAGGCCCAGACAACCAACTTGATAGTTCCGATCGTGATCCGATAGATTTTATCGATGTCTTTATCATATTCCACACCCCAACAATATTAAAGATTTTACGCCATCTTTATATCTTGATTGTTTCAAAATCAGTCCCAGATACAAACATGTAAGCAGTCACCTCATATACGTGGCTGGTTCAGTGGTAAAATTCCCATCCTTCAAAATGGCCTCTTCTAGGCATTTTAACACTGTGGCCGAGCTAGACGACGTAGGCAGAGGGTTGCACAGATTTCTCCCTCTCTGCAAAATAAACAGTAACTTACGTTTCAGATAGGTTATACACAATAAAAGACAAAGAATCAAGGTCGGATCAGCAAAAATTACAGGCTACATTTGTAATTATCTTCTCCTCTTCCGATTAACATGTACTGGATGGTTATGAAGTCCTTCACCGGATTTAAAAATTAAACAATCGAAATCTGTAGGTCATATCGAAAAACTTATTTTTTTATTATAATCAGTATTAGATAGTGTGAATCAGAGATGTAATACTCAATACGTTCTACGTTGATATTAATATTTGTAAAATAATAAGAGGAGTTTACCTCAATATAGTACGTAGAACACTTCCGTCTGATAGTCTCCAGAAATTAAAACGAAAAAATCGAAAACTTACATTAGAGTAAAAAATAAATAATTAAAAACCAATTTAACACAATTCAAATCAATTTAACACAATTAAAAAGAATCTAACGAAAATATTCAAAACCTTTTGAATATTTTCGTTAGATTCTTTTTAATTTTTTATTGCGTTAAATTGATTTTTAATTGTGTTAATTTAGAAAAAAAAAAAAAAAACACAAATGCAAATTTTTCGCCGATCTTTATTGATTATCAAATCTCTCTACATAGAGACCATTATTTTCTGATAAGCAGTCAAGACAGGGCATTGTTATTCACAGTTGTCTTCAAAATTTCTGTTCACTGGTTACCAATGGATTAGAATTTCAAATCTGAAATAGGCTGAAGAGAATTCTTTGTAAACATGGTGTTTTAGGTATTCCAACAACCAAAAGTCTACTGGAGTTAGATTGGCCGATCTAGAATGCTGCCAGTGATGCGGTAAATGAAGACTGATAATTTTCCTTTCCGTGAAAATTTCTTGTAGATGTTGACATTGTCATTTCCGGGTGTAACACCATCCTGCATATTATGCTTCCATGTAACCCACGTCCATTGAAGACCAAAATTATCTCTGGGATAATTTTGGCTAAAGATACCGTATGCGATTGAATGTACCTGTCTCAACAAATTTTGTTTAAAAATAGAGAACATCTTGTCCTCGATTTTTAGTTTTTTTAAAGAAAACGGTTCAAATAATAGAGTATGCCGTAAATCCACACCAAACTGACGTCAATGGATAGAATAATTCCTCAAACACATGTAGGTTTTCTCTAGCCGAAATTCGACATTAGATCCCGAAAGGTTAAAGTGAACGTGTACGCAGGATGCTAAATAACCATTCGGGATCCTGTGCAACCTTGTCAATCATCCTCCACTATACAACACTCTACCAACAGCAGTTGCGGTAGGATACCAGGCTCACTAGTCGCCTCTCGAATAAAAACAATGATCTCAAGACCCATCCGGCAAACTTTGGCCATTTGTTTCCCGAATCGACCCTCAGTCTACTCCAGACGAAATTAGGTCAGAATTCCTGCGACTCACGAAGATAACCGTAAAAGTCACCCTACTTGAAGAGGGCATCCACATATGCGTCCTTCAAAATTATTTGTGATGCAGAAGATATTAATAATGTTGCTGCCCCCTCCTTCTGGTCAGAGGTAACTCTCGTCAGGCCATTTTATCACAACGGCCCTCCGAGAATTAAACCACCACGCTATGTATTTCCTAGTAAAACAACCATAAACTCGCAAGAATGACGCAACAGGCATGAAACTGAGCCATCGCTGAATATCCATGCCCTGTCAGTTATGCTGGATGAGTAGCCTCTGTCAGATCGTCAGTCAAACGTCAATAAAATTACTACAGTAGTCATGGAACGACGCTTGATACATCGTAAGACAATATCTCTTAGAAGACCTACGAGGGCACACATAAAACCAACAGCCATGGGGAAGATATTCTATCAAAATATTAGAAGCATACGTAACAAGTTAGACACGTTGGAATAAATGCTCTTGTCGTGCTCTGCTGATATTGTGTGTCTCATCGAGACCTGGCTGCAGCCACACCAAGAGGCCCAAGTCCAGATAAGACACCATCTTGTGGAACTTCTGCATGGACTGGTTGTTGGAGGATCAAACTGTCTGTATGGATGTAAATGGAACGGCAAGGTAGTAGGGACTTTAGGAACTTCAGCATATTTCCTTTCATTTGGAAGGCGTGTTGCAGCAGACGTTTTGGGCATATACATTCACACTATCGAAGGCGGCCTTTATGTCAGCATATATTATTGCAAAGTCATTTCCGGCTTGGAAAGCGTTCAATATCGAGGTTCGTAATTGTTGATCTGTTAGATATTGCACAATGAATTCGTTGAGGCTGACTGGCCATGATCCAGTTTTCCTGGAAAACTCTTATTAGCAAGGTTATAAAGAGCTTGCAGTGGTTCAGTTGGATATGTGCTGAGACACTTTACGATGAAGTGAGCAATCCAATGGACTCTAGCTGTCTTAGTAGCCTTCAGAGAGCTAATACTCTGTATCAGTTCTTCTTTTGTGATTATCAACTAACGGTACCCAATGAAACTCCATAACTTGTGACTGATGTATGTATCCTGGCGCATTATAGCCTTAGTTGCTAATGCGCCAATAAAGCCCAACAACCAACCAACCAACTGATGTATGCTGGAGAATTTACTGATGCGATCAATCCAAGCTTAATCGTAAATTAGCTAGTATGTGTCATTCCTATGCTTGCATCGGGGCAGCTTTCCTTTGTCAAGTGTATCTTTCATGTAGCAGTTGATTGCTTTAAACGTTGCTTTGGCTAATGAGTAGTTAATTCTGTCTTGTATATTGTTTGATAGTTTCCATTTTCTGCGCAGAGTTTGCTTTAATTTAAACAGGACAGTTAGGCTCGAGTTCCACCAGGCTCTCGATCTTGATTAGATCCTTACAAGTTTGGTAGCCGCAAATTCTGCAACAGAGTTGAAACAACTGGGTTAAGAGCGATGTTACGAGAAAGGCGTCACATGTGAGTAAACAATTGCGTGGGATACAGCTATCAGCAGAAACGGATTCATTGGGATCCAGAAAAGCTGGCTCTCGCATTTGTCCTTAACATTGAAGTCAATATAGGGTAGCATTATGAGCATAGCAACTGGACTGTGATCGGATAGAAATAACTTTTCTGGCGACATTTATCGGAAGATACAATCAAGTCTAGTCTATTTTCACCTCTTGTGGGTTGGTCATTGATAAGAGAGAGAGAGATGGAGCATGGCTGCAGCGGATTTAACATGGTGTCTAGCAGGTTATTGAATTGTGGTGGAAGGTTGAAATCTCCACATTATATAGGTGGCTGACACATGCAGTTGTTGAGAAGCCAGTATACTACGTTATTTATCAGTTGTAGATTAAGGATAGGAGGGATGTAGACGACTGATATATATTTTCTTGGATTTGATCATGCAATAACACCTTCCAGCTTGGCTTTTTTGCTGGTTAATATGAGTAACTTCTGTCGAGCTCTCTCACTGCTGGTAGATGGCTGCGATGATCAGTCTCTAGGTTTTAATGCTTGTGCTCATCTGTGGACAGTCTCTCTTCATCAGTCTCTGCTGTAGCCTACTTGGCAGGTTGTTGTGCTGTAGCTGAGGGAATGACCATTGCACAGTATAGTTTTGTAATGTAAATCTGAAATTTGTATTGTTAACAATTGTATACTGTACTGTACCATTTCTATATGTATGGCGGATTTTACAGGTTTTTTTTTTTTTTTTTTTTTTTTTTTTTTTTTGTGGGCTAAGGGCCGCTCTACTCAATAAATAAAACTATATATATATATATATCCAAGAGTGCAATGTGAACTTTTAATGTGACAAGTACTGCCTTATTAAGCTCTGAATCTGAGATCATCTGAAATCCGTTATCACATACAAACAGGGCTACTCCTCCAACCCCTAGTTCTAATTCTCGATTTGAAGTAGGCCTTGTATCCAGTAGTGTCAACATGACCAGATCAATCATATGTTTATGGAGTTATTCGAGCAGTTAGATAAATTTGGCCTGGCCCTAAATCGCAAAAGACTGTGATGATGGTGTACTCTCTCAAAAAATCACCAACGCTTGTACATCCAAAAATAAATGGAATGTATATTCCAATTGTCACAGCTCAAAGAACTGGGGATAATATTTGACACCAAACTTATGTTCACGTCGCATATTGATTTACTTGTAAAGAGGATGAACTATCTACGTTGGACATGCAAACACCACCTCTTGCACGTGAGACAAGCGACGACAACCGCACGATATATAAGAAGAACGGTGTATTTGGCTATATTGTAGGTGTCAACCACCCCTATCCACATTAGGAGAATACATGCAGCTGAATTCTTGCTGCTGAAGTGGGACAACAATAAGCACCCCCCCCATAAGTTAAGGACCACGCAGCTAGCTGAACTGCTGAAATTACAGTGTTTTCCAGACATAATTGCCTGGAAACGACTGATAACTACAATAAAGATGATGACAGGCGTAGTATCCCTCACCGTGCTTCTGGCAGATTTGTGAGTGGCACATCTTGCCATCTGCCTTAAGAGGCATCAAATCCCTGAGGATGAAAGCAAACGGACTGAAGATGGCTGATAGGTTCATATCAGCCAGGGAGTTGGAATCAAATTGCTGCTTATCTCAAATTGGAATTAACCTCGAAAGGCCAATAGAGGATCCGAAATACCGAAAAAAAAAAAAAAAAAAAACGGCGATGTGGTTCGCCGAGGCTACTCTCGCCTAATAGTTCCGTGCGTTTTTTTGAACAACTGTGTGTACGCAATGGTGTGTATAGTGAACAAGTGTCAAGTTGTCTATAGTTGGTATGCTGAGCAACTTGCAAGTTAACTGTCAGGACTCTAGAGAGAAATGCAGTGTAAGTGTAATCACTATATTTTCTATTCCTTTATATTGTACTATATGTAAATCCCATGGCATTTACTGCTGTGAAAGGAATTTGTCACTCACCAATGTAACACTTTTAGTTTGGTAGGACAAATAAAAATAGATTTATTTATTTGTTTATTTATCCACAAACTCATTCCAGCTTTAACAGTCTTCTTGTTACAATTGATTCAGATGTTTGACTTTATAGGGAAGCAGACGGAGGCCCAATTTAAAGCTTCACGTACTGCAGGGAATATTAGTCATCATACGAAATGTATAGCAAGCACCAGATAATATTAAATAATTTGATCGTGCTTATTCATGTTGCCCAGATTATTTCTTTAAATCACTTTTTGGGACGTTGAGGGATAGCCACTTCTAGGCCTTAAGTAGCATTTTTCGAAACGCCTTATAATATTTAACATGATTCTCATGGAAAAAGGAGATCTTGAGAATTTTTTCTGTCTTTGATACACTTTGGGTGCTATAATATGATTGTCATTTTTGTAATAAAGTTTAATGTAAAGCGCTTCAAGACAAAAAGCATGAACTTGGTTACTTATATTATTAATCATTACTGTTGTCGTAGGGTTTTAGGAGCATCTGCAACTAAGTCCATGTTGCTCCATTTATATTGTTTGTAAATTGCGTATGTTCTGGGGTCTATTTTCTGTTTGCCAGACGAAAAACCCAAGTTTCCCGGAGAAAAAGCCATGCAACCCTCGCCTGAGACCGACTAACTCTACTACGTTGTGAAAAAATGCCCATAAAAATTCATCCCGTCATTGGCGGGACTATAACTGAGGTCTTTTCCACTTGGTGTGTGAAGGATGGCGAAAGGTCTACAGCTTCAAGCTCTGTCTTCATAGAAAAAACCACCACGACAAGCAAAAATTCGAGTTGTCCAATCCCCAGAGTCATTCCTTTCTATAACGAACGCGAAACCTAATTTGTTTATTCACACCAGTACCAATATAATAAAAAATTGTTTATTGAATTAATTTCTTAACTCCCTGGTCACCAAACCTCAAAGAAAAAATTTATTGTCTAAAAAAATCCCACAAAACAGTGCAAAAACACATTTTTCGATATGACAGTTTTAGAGTTACTAATTCATAAAAGTGGGAAATGACGTTGTAGCTACATTGCACATTAAAACTACCTAACAGCTAAGGATTCTTGTTGCGAAAATAACTGATTCACAAAACACTGCTACTTTAGCAAATAACATAGTTCCTGTACTGTTTCTTCCTTTGATGGAGGTTTCGGTTTCAGTGAAAAATTACATGTCAATGAATTTATGCAGTATTAAAACTAGCATTCAAATTAATAAACTGTTCTTCGGATACAGTGACTGAAGTCTTTCCAACACGACGGAAATTCGCAAACGTCAAACTTAATCTAAAAAATCTTCCTTCCAAGCCGCCTATTCTCCCAGACTCTTACAGGCCTATAGCCTTGCTCTCGGTCATCAGCAAGCTCTTCGAGCGCATATTACATGCTTGTCTCCAACATCACTACGATACTGCAGGACTAACAAAGTCCAACCAGTTCGGCTTTCGATAGGGTCATTTTGCCTCCTGCGGAAGGTGGAGAACTGCAACAGAAAATACTTCTAAGTAATCTCTGTGGACTTCGCTGGGGCGTTCGACACCCTTTGATGGTCGAGAGTCCTGGCCAGACTTAGAGCGGCAAATCTTCCCAGAAACCTCTACCAGACCTTACAGAAATACCTATCCAACAGATTCCTAGTAGTGAATTCGCCCTATCAGACCCTGTCTAGAAGCATCACTAGGGCTGCCCGCAGGGTTCGGTCCTGGAACCATTCCTATGGAACGTCATCTTGGACAGCTTCCTCGTCTCGGACCTCGGAGAAGTGGAAGCTCAAGCGTTTGCCGATGACCTCAGACTCGGCGAACTCAAGGGAAAAACTGGAAGAATCTGCAAACTGACCTTGGAGCTACTGCAAAATTGGGCGAAACAGAATCGCCTGAGAACATCACCGGAAAAAACCAATTCAGCCTTGCTGAAAGGGATCCTGAACCTACAACGACCTCCTCAAATTAAGATAAATCAGACGACAATCAAATTCTCCAAACAACTCAGGTATCTAGGGGTCATCTTAGATCACAACTTATCGTTCAAAGACCACTTACAAAACATCCGAACCAAGATTAGGAAATACGCTGCCCTCGTTGCTAGGGTGGCTCGAAGGGACTGGGGCCTTGGCCGGCATACGCTACATATCTTCTACAAAGCCGGATTCATAGCTATCATCACATATGCCTCTGGTGTATGGTATCACAAGGCTACCACTGCAGTCAACCAACGTATCATCGACTCAACCCAAAGATCGATTCTATTATTTACTTCTCACGCCTGAAGCACGATCAGCACCCACGCTTTACAGGTCCTAACTGGGGTTCTCCCCCTTGACCTGCAGATTTTTTTTATATTTATTTATATAAATACAAACACTATTTACAATCATTCGAACCTGTGTAAGAAACTCCAGCAGAAAATGGAGCTTCTCTTACAAAATTTGGAAAACGCAACAAAACTCTGAAAGATTCAAAAGTAAAAGAAATACATGTATGCACACTCAATGACATTTATGTATGTGCGTATGTATGTGGCCTGTTTGTTGCGGCTCCAGGACCTGGGTCCATCTCCGCAAATTGTCTGTCTTGACTACAGAATCTGTGTAAACAGGGCCTGAAATGTGAGCAGCCAACACCTGAACAACTGATGCCTGTCCCAAGGCACGTGGAGCCGGGCATAATCTACTATATGCGCCACAATAGTGCGCTAAAATCGCGCGTCCACTGGATGTAGTGCAATACCAGTGGATGCCAGCAATTCCGTACTCAGGATGCCCAGTCCTGAGTACCAGCAGAAAGTAAAAAATAATAATAAAAATGTGGGCAAAGGATTACTTTACCACCTGGCAAAGGGCACATCAAGGACTTGTCTCGGACATACATACAACTAACCCAGCAAATAACCGCGCCGCCGAAAAGAAGAGGCTCTACGCTCACCTGCTGCAGGTGCGGCAAGAGAGATGGACGAACTCCCACACAGGGGAGATAACCAGAAAGTTTATACCTAACATTGGCAGGGTGTACACCCTAAGTTCCGAACCTGGTTCTCATCTGGACTCCATGCGGCATACCTACTCACCGAACATGGCACCATCAATGCCAAACTTTTCCTTTTGTGAATTGAAGAGGACCCTACCTGTGTCTGCAGCCATCTAGAGAGCTGGCAACACCTAATGTATGATTGTCAGCTTTATGACGACCTCCGCAAAATCCTAATAACAAAGATTCTATATTGTCCCAGAGGACGAGCACAACATACTGGCTATAAAGGAGGAGTACCAGGCTTTCCCCTGTTACACCCAAGAGCTCTTCGCAAGAAGACGAGTGTTCACTGCGATGGAGCGCAACTGAACCCTGCACATGACAACCAGGAACGACAACTGAACAGGCCTAGCAAATGACAAAGTCTATTGTAATGGAAGAAATACCAGCTAGCGGCACAAACTGAGCAAGGGACTGGACCGTAACTGGAACAAGCAAATTCCACCGGAACTGGCCATATATCAGCAATCCTGACAACGACCGGCAACCCTCTGTGACAAAGGCACAGAGGGTTGCCGGTCTAAAGAATAAGGAAAAGACAGTTTTTTTCCCTCACTCCTGAAATCTTAGCAGATACTGCTATTCCCGAATGCAACTTGGCCCTGAAGGAACGTGATCACTGCACTTGTTATGAAACCTGGAATTGACATTGTACTAACTGGACAGGACTTGCCAACAGTGACAAACCACCGGACTTACATTTTCAACACAGGACTTCACTGACTTGACTGAACTAGACGGGACCTGGTCCCATGAATGATATCCCAAATGGGAACACTAACACGACTGAAGACCAACTGCAGCTTCCTGCTAGCCATGCTGGCCCTCAAACCATGCTCCTATCTTTTCCCCTCTCCCCCGGCGTGGGGGAGGGGACGATATTTCCGTCCCCTCCCTTTCACGTCGTTCCTCTCTTCGCCTGGTGGGGTATGGGCCTGCCCCACTGATTATCGGGAGTCGCCTTCTCTATCGTCCCCATATTTCTGTCTGATCCCCCACTCTACCTAATACACTAGCGTATACCCCACGTAAGTTGCAAAATTTAATAACGACTAAATTTAATTGCGTTCATAATAACCTCATTCGGCTTTTCTAGTCACTTTTCTTAACCCCTGAGATGCCAGGAAATTAGGTAGCAGGACCTGCCAGAATAAAACTTAAAGTGCTGGGTACCTGATATGCCTCCACGGGCCAAGTGTGGGCAACTTTGGGCCCCAACAGGGATCCAGCGGCTAAATGGCCAGATGAACAACGACACACAATAGTACACATGTACAATATCCATACACTTTTAAATCTCTGGCCTTTGCAGTGAACTGTACTACACCCGCAATGAAAGCAATGAGGAGAACCCCTAGTGCCGTTTTACATGAACACACTTTACAGTGACTGAAGATGGTGCCAACTCTGGGAGGCTCCATGTGTGCGTATATAATTTTATATATCAAGAGCAAAGTAGAAACCCAATTTCTGTCTAAAAGCAATGGGAAGTACTATTAATTTTCTCTCTCTCTCTCTCTCTCTCTCTCTCTCTCTCTCTCTCTCTCTCTCTCTCTCTCTCTCTCTCTCTCTCTCTCTCTCTCTCTCTCTCTCTCCACGAAATCAGTTTTTCTAATGAAAGGTATTGAGAATAAAATTTACATAAGCATATGCACGCATTACTTTCCTAGTTGCCTTTGGGCTAACAACAATAGCCCACTAAAATGTTTTCAGTGTGGCTTTTTTTCATACTATTTCTATATAGAAATTATAAATACACTGTATGCGTTATTCGCGTAGTGCGAAATATGCTTTATAATACAGAGGCTGCACTTTGGTCGCCGTGGAAAGTGATTTTATTTTGAAGAGGTTTTTTGAGTCTCATAAATAGGACTTTTGTAAAATATAGCTATTTCTGTTCATTATTGCATCCGAATGAAGAGACCTATGTTTTAAACCAAGAATGAGTGAAACTTAAAGACAAGCAAATATTCGCTATTAAAGAAATGCGACTTCTCGTTCCGCCGGACAAACGAAACTAACTCGCTTCCACGTTGCAACTACTAACGAAGCACGCGCTGATCACGGAGTGTTCAGTGAAGATTAACCTAATATAATAAAAAATTAATACGACGCACTGGAGATAATTGAAGGGACGCAAAGAGAGAAAAATAATTGAACATTAGGGATTTAGCGTTAAGAACTGTAACAAAAATAATTAAGAAAAGTCGTAATTAATCTTCCGATTCTTTTACACTTCGGTTATTAAATTTTACTAGTAATCAGTAGATGAGCAGGATGGTATTATCTGAATGCAAGATTTTGTTTTTTAAAAGCACGTGACATCTAGTTATAAAATATTCCACAGTGCAATCAGCGTAAGGAAATTTGTGAAAGGTGGCTTTGAAATTATGACAAAACTGATGATGTAGATAGATTGAAAAAAAAAAAAATGCTTCAGATTAAACATTTTTTGAAGAAAACTGATATCTAAAATCCTTTTACACTTTTAAAAAGTGGGAAAGGATTTTATCATATGTAAGCATTTTTTTAACAATAATAAATGAGTTACAAATTGAACCACCAGTGATGCACAAAATCATTTTTGTTAAAAATAACACAAACGTAAATTTCACAAATTTTAATTGGCGATCAAATCTCCACGTGCCCACCATCATAGTCTAATAGCCTCCGACGAGAAGAATTTTTCAAATCCTCTTCAATCAAACTATATTTAGCGGATCTTAAGCGGAAGAAATACGTGTCCCAATCCGTGAGTTATTACGTTTTTTTTGAGCTCCTATATTATGCGAATCAGTCCACCAAAATACGCTTCTAAAGACACAAATACACTTAGTTATAATGTACTCTTGGGGAATGGGGGTCCGTTAATACTAACATTTATTATTATTTATCATTTTCTAATATGCAAGGATAGAGTTTTGGTTCTTTTCCGATGCATTGCCTTCCGGATGAACTGCGTCCAGTACATCTTGTGATGCTGACGGACGATCACTTCTACGTTTATGTGTGTTTAGAATCATGTAACTTACTTCGAAACGCCTTACAACATTTAATATGGTTTTTCTCAACTAAGGAGGCCTTGAAACATTTTTCTCTCTTTCCTACACTCTGACTCCTGAAATAGCACTATCGCCAATCTTGTAATAAAGTTTGACGAAACTGCATTATCTTCAGAAAAGATTTCCAAAACGAACTTGACTGGATCTGTTACTCTGTGACGAAACTAGATTCCACCTCGCCCTCCTTCCGCTAGACTGCTGAACTATCTCCCAAAACCATCCTCTACAATCATGCCAATTCATTCGTCGAGTCCCTCGGTTGGGTTGGTTGTTGTTGGGTTTTTTTGGCGCAAAAGCAACTTTGGCCATATTGCGCCTATCTATTAATGTTTAGTGACAAGGACATTTATATTTCTTAAATATGATTTATATCTGGTCAAAATATCCTATTAATTTTAAATATGTAAACATATTTTCATGTTGGAGTTATCGCCTAGGATTTGTGATAAGGTCAGAGAATCTTGGAAATTTATAGGCAGATGGAATGCTGATTGTCGCGCCATGTGGTATTGTGGACATTCTATAAGGAAATGTTTTACAGTGAGTTGACAAGAACAGTGAAGGCATTCTGGAGAATTTGCTTTGGTGAGTAAATAATTGTGCGTAAGATGTGTATGTCCAATGCGTAATCTGGATATGACTTCTTCATGCCGATTCTTGCGAAGACTCGATTTCCATGGCTGTAGCTCATGTTTTATTTGAAACAGTTTATTGTTTAATTCATTTTGCCACATTTGTGACCACTGATTGTGGAGAAACTGTTTTATGATTGGTCTGTAATCGGTATATGGAACTTTGCAAAACCTTTGGTTTGTGTTTGTAGGATTCTTTGCTACTCGATCAACTCTTTCATTACCTTCAATGCCTGAATGTCCTGGGATCCAACAGAATTTTACTTGCCTCATTTTGCTTTTAAGTTTCACAAGGTGAGCTTGTATCTGATAGAGAATGGGATGTGATGGAGTCTTTGTTGGAGAGCTTGTATTGCACTCAATGAATCTGTGTAGATGAGATGTTTTAGAAGAGGGGAAGAATCTATGTATTTTAAGGCCATTTCTAGGGTGAATAGTTCAGCGGAATAGCTACTGCATTGGTTTGGAAGTTGTTGTGAGAGAACAGTGTGTGGAAATACCACTGCAGCACCAACTTTGGTGTCTGTTTTAGAGCCGTCTGTATATATATATATGAAGGTATTCCGAGAACTGTGATGCGTGGGCTGCATGCATCTGTTTTATGTTGACATTTGCCAGAGTGCTTTTTCCCCATTGTTGAAAATAAGTGTCACAGTTTGGTATGAAAGTGTGCCATGGTGGAATACTTATGCTATTATCCTCGTGTACATTTTCAAAGCTTAGGCCCCATTTTGAAACTATTTCTTTTAGTCGTATTCCGGCTGGTTTATTTACTGTGGGTTTATTGCTGTAGAGGATTTCCCACTGTGGATTGAAAAGATACTGCCAAGTAGGATGGTGAGGAAGACTTCGGATTTTAATTGCATAGTTTAATAGCAGCATTTGCCTCCGGAGATATAATGAGGGCTCATGAGTCTCTGCATATAAGCTTTGTACTGGTGATGTTCTGTATGCACCTAAAGAGATTCGTAAGGCACTATGATGTATGGAATCGAGCCATTTGATGACACTTGGTCTACACGAACTATACACAGGGGCTCCATAGTCTAGTTTGATCTGATTATAGCATGGTATAGGTGAAGAAGTGTGAACCGATCGGCTCCCCACTTCATTGCAGAAAGAACTCTGAGAATATTTAGTTTTTTTTTGACAGGTTGTTCGAAGGTATTTGATGTGTTCCAAAAAGTTAAGTTTTTTGTCAAGAATCAGGCCAAGGAAACGTATACTATTTGTTAGAGGTATCAGCTGGTTTTCGAGTTTTATTTCTGGATCTAGATGCGTTTTTCGTTTTCTACAGAAGTGTACAGCTATTGTTTTTTGTTCTGATAATCTGTAGCCATTGTTTTTAGTCCACAGTTCTATTTTGTTCACTGCGCTTTGTAATTGTCTTTTATGTTCATGTTTTGTTCATGAATCATGTTCATGTTTTGTGAATGGCACGAGATAGTAACATCATCTGCATAAAGGAATGTTTCAACTCTTTTTGGCAGGTCTTTTATAATAGAGTTTATTTTGATGACAAATAAGGTTGCACTCAGCACTGAGCCTTGGGGTACTCTTTCTTCCTGTGTGTATATTTTTGACAGATCGTTTTGGTATTTTACCTGGAAGGTTCTATCTTTCAGAAAATTTTTTACCAAGAGTGGTAAGTTTCCTCGCAAACCGATGTTGTGGAGATCTTTAAGAATGCCGTATCGCCAGGTAGTATCAAAGGCCTTTTCTATATCAAGACTGATCATTATTAGATGCTCATTCCTTAGAAAAGCATTGCGGATATTTGCTTCTGCTTTTATCATGGGGTCCAGAGATGATCTGTTTTTTCGAAATCGGTATTGAGCTATGTTAAGTATGTTATATGTTTCCAGAAACCAGGTTAATCTGTTGTTCACCATTTTCTCGAGGATTTTCCCAAGGCAACTTGTTAGCGCTATTGGTCGATAATTTGTAGGCATCGTGTGATCTTTGCCAGGTTTTGGTAAGGCAATTATAAGGGAGTGAAGCCAGGAATTTGGATAGTAGTTTTCCGTATAAATTCTATTGTACAGCATAAGCAATGCCTTTAGAGATTTTTGATTAAGTTGTTGAATCATTTCATAGTGAACTAGTGAACTCCATCAAGTCCTGCTGCACTTTTCCTAGACTTAGCCAGAGCTTTTTGTAATTCTTCTATGTTGAAAGGTTGGTTATATGGGAGTTGTTGGTTGGTTTTAAAATTTAATCTGTATTTTTCAGCTACAGGTTTAGTTTTCTGAAAAGATGGAGTATATGCCGATACTGCTGATATATTTGCAAAAGTAGTTGCTAGTAAGTTTGCGATTTCCTTGGGGTTTGTTATCTCCTGTCCATTCCAGATTATTAGTGGAGTTAGAACTGAAAGAAATTTCCCATTTAGTTTTCTGATTTTGTTCCATATGACACGGGTATCTGTATTTTTGTTAATTATGGAGGCGAAACGTATCCATGATTCCTTTCTACTTTTACGCTGGAGATATCTAGTTTTGGCTCTGGCTTTTTTAAAATTTATGAGATTGATGAAAATGGGATATTTTCGGAAGAGATTCCAAGCTTTGTTCTTCTCTCTTTTGGCCACACTGCATTCTTCAGTCCACCATGCTGTGTCATGTTTATGGCATTTTCCAGATGACCGAGGAACTGTAGCTTCAGCTGCTATTAAAATATGGTTTGTGACATGAGCTGTAGCATTGTCTATGGGCTGAGTGGTGATTATTTGTTCATTATTTCTGCAATTGTTTTATATTTAGTCCAGTCAGCTTTATGGAATCTCCATCTTTTTTGGCATTCGTGATGTGCAACATCATTTGTTAGTATTTTGCAGACCACAGGAAAATGGTCGCTATTTAGTGGATTCTTCAATATTGACCATTCAATCAATGGGTATAGGACAGGTGAACATATGGATACGTCAATTGCAGAGGCTGTTCCAGTGGGCAAATGGATGTATGTCTCAGTACCAGTATTAAGGAGAGAGAGATTTTGCTCTTCCAGTAATTTCTCAATCAATTTACCACGTTTGTCTTGATGACGGGATCCCCACGTGGGATGGTGACTATTTAAATCTCGCATGATACAGACCGGAGGTGGAAGCTGGGTTACTAACGCTTCCAAATCTGAATATGAAAATTCTTCATCTGGGGGAAGGTAGAGTGAGACCAACGATAAAGTAAAATGTATTGAGACTCTAACTGCAACTGCTTCCAAGAGAGTTTGTAGTTGGAGGCGTTTACACGGAATTTTGCAATCAATTAAGATTGAAACTCCACCATGAGCTCCTCCGGAAAATCTTCGGTCTTGTCTATAGGTACCGTAGTGGTTTACTGCTGCGTTTATTTGTGGCGTTAGGTTAGTTTCTTGAAGGCAGACGCCTACCGGGTGATATTTATCAACTAGGTTGCGAATGTCATCCAGGTTGCTGCGGAAACCTCGACAATTCCACTGTATTATTGTGCGCATTATATTGGCTTTGTATTTGTCTTTGACTTTTTACGAATGGGGGTCTGCTTGGATCGCTCAGGCTTTTTCTCTTTTCTGGGGAAGATTGGGCGAACTTCCATCTCTTCCTCAGCATGTATCTCTAAGATTGGTTCTTCTGGGACTTATTTTTCACATGTATCCATATGATCATGGGCAGGGGGTTTGTCATCTTTATCTATGTTTTTAGTATTCATGATTGGCCGTGACATAGAAGGAATTTTGGCGGAATTGTATCAGGTGTATTTATGGCTTGATTAGAAGTTGAGGTTGAAGATGATTTTGCTGATGGAGCTAGGATTGAGTGAGCCCAATCAGAAATAGAGATGTTTGGTCTGACTGTAACGTTGGTTTGAACTGGAGTGGTAGTGGTGGTAGCAGCAGTTATCTGTTTATGTTGTTGGACAGTTGCTGCATATGAGCGTGTTATTGTAATTGGTGATATTTGTTTTTTTGCCTCAGGGTAGGAAACTGTGCTCGGTTTTATACTTCTGAATCATTTTTTCTTTTTTCCATGTTTCACAGTCTTTGGAGTAAGCGGAATGGTTGCCTCTGCAGTTTGGACACTGCAAGGTTTGTGCAGAATATTCGGTATGGATATGGTCTTTAGATCCACATGAAGCACATACAGCAGTCCCTCGACATACTGTCTGTGAATGCCCAAATTTTTGATATTTATGACATTACCGAACCCAATCAGATGTTATAAAACATCTGATTGGGTTCGGTATGTACGGTCGGACATGACAGTTCAAGTATCCGACTTTTACAGATGTTGGTGGATTTGGCAAGTTGAAAGTTAGTATAATGTTTCTGGTTGGAAGTAGTGAACCATCCTTTTTGATTAGTATTCTTTTTACCTGAATAACATTTTGTTCTGAAAGCTCTTGTTTAATTTCTTCCTCGGATACATGTAGGAGATCCCATTCTGTTACAACTCCTTTTGAGTAGTTTAAGGTGGCATGAGGTGACACTTCTATGGGAGTTCTTCCAAGTGTTTTCAATTTAAGTAGCTTGTCAGAATGCTTGGATTGTGTTGTTTCAACAAGCAGGTCACCTGATTTTAGTCTGCGAACCATTTTTGGTGAGCCAGCGACATTCTCTAAACTTTACTGGATCAGAAAAGGAGAAAGCTTGCTGACTCGCTGGTCAGTCAAAGAATGTATTATGAGGAAATGAGGCCAGATATTCTGGTCTGTATCCTTCTTTTGTCTCTTAGCAAAGGAAGGGTTATAATCTTCCTGCTCTCTAGAATGTGATGGGGCATTGATCCCGCAAGAGTCAGTATTGGTATGTTCCATCTTTGCTACTTTTAGCCCTTGGCGGAGAGACTTTTCTGCCAAGATTTCCGGCCCCGCCACGGGGAGGTAGGAGCAGTGCCTGGTGTGACCAAGCGAAGATTAGTAGGGATTAGTAATATACTATGAGAAAAAAGAAAGGTGGCTTTCCTTCCTTTGCTCTGTACAGGGACTTTTGTTACGAGAACTGTTGTAAAATGAGTAGATTTTTTAACGATAAGAACAAAAATAACTGTAAATCGCTTTCTGGAAATTGCACTGGAAGTACTGAGAAATCGCTTAGTCACAATCGCTTGGCACCCGGGGCCTCGAGTCCCTCGGAGATTCTGTAGTGGCGGACATGTCGGTGTAAGCTTTTTATCATGACGAAGTACATGACCACTAATGCAACGGTGAATTTGTTTACTGGAATAAATGTTATAGAATAACCTCCACATATAGCAATGCACAAAATAAATTGTTCTTCGATACGGCTAATAGTTTTCGAGTTATTAATTTTTAAAAGTTGGAAAGTACTTTATAACCACACTATATGTTGGTATCATTGTTACTGTATTAGGTGTTTAGTGGCACAAGGGCTGCTGTGGTCATATTATGCTTTTCGACGTGCTTGGTGCAGTTTTACTGCAAAGTGTGTGTGTGAAGTTCACAATAAACACAGTATAAAATTTTTTTTTTAAGAAACGTAAGGAATTCTGTTAGGTTTGCATCTTCTCTTGTTATCTGTTGAAGTATAAGAGCTCCTTGGATATGAATATTGTATAATATTCATATATCTAAAGAGGACATGTGAATATTATACCATACTAAGGGAGGTTGCACAATATTTGCCTATTGCTTTGCAGGTAAGTACAATCTATGACAGTGCTTACCAGCAAAGCATATTCTTTACCCTAGTGGAGAGCGGCAGTGTGAATATAGGCATGGGTCCTCACCAATAAGCAAAGAGATATGTATCAGGTAGTTATGACCACTGCACGCCCTGGCAAGTATGACCTCTCTTTTCTACTGAGCAGGATATTATACAATATATTCACTGACGTGGTTTTCGTCCTGTATGGAAAAGCTCGTTGTTGATTTGAGAGTGCTATAGTAATAGTCTGACAACTTTCCATATTACCCTCCACCACTGCTTAGCATTGCTTGCAGTTTTTATGTACTGCGACATAATCGATACGTTGATGTTAATGCTAAACCTTTTCTGGAAATTTCCATTTCATATGATGTTCCATTTGGGGAGAATTTGATGTAGTTTGCAGATTATGTGAAAATAGTAATTCTCAAGTGGATCATCTAATACTTCTCATTCAAATCTGAGTGTCAAGTAATGATTTTATTAATTTATAATGAGACATGAAGTTACGCATGTATAAGTAATGTGAGCTTACCGTTGGGGAAAGAAAGTGAACAGTTAAAAACAGCACATTACGATCAAAGATTGATGACTTCTTATCTACACAACAATCAGTTCACTTTTCAACTCAGCACACACATTAGAGAACCAGGCAGGCGTTGTCTGGTGAGCATGGAACACCTGGGAGCATCAACTTTGGGAAGCTGGATCACACATCTGGTCGCAGTCTATTTTGCTGCTGGCGAACAGTTCAGTAGTATTATAAATTTTCTGTTTATACTCGGGGTCGACCACACGGTTAGAGGAGTTCACAAGACAGAATACAAGAAACAGTACCGTATTTAGCAGTCACTAGCTTGAACCTCCGTCACTCAAAGAACGTGTATTTATGCACCCTGGCGACTCACAACTCGGCTACGACGGCCGTATCATGCAGAAACAAGTCTCTCTAGTCTGGTTACTTGGGACCAGACAGATTGATTTCCGAATCAATTCCTTTCCCTGAGTTCAGCTAATAATGACAGGAATCAAATTCAACCCAGTTGGTCTTCTGCACATGTTGCGATCGGTAGGTCTTTCAAAGTCGACTGTATGCGAATCGGAAAAAAAATGGAATTGGCAAAAAGCAAAATTTATGGATGAAATGCATTTATTTACAAGTATATTGTTCAAACTCAGTTGTTATTTCATTATATACCAACTTAATAATGAATAGCAAATCCTTTAGTTCTCAAAATGGCCATAAGTTGGTACACGGACTACACGAAATGCTCAAAGAATTCTACACGAATGCTGACCCATGGAGATTCGATATTTCGCAGTTGCCTCAGACTAGACGGCGTTGGACAGCTAATTACTGTGAACAGCTAATTTCACCCCATCCCATTGATATTCATGCGCTCTTGGAACCATAATCATCCTGCAGTGTCAACAAGCTGATATAGTGGTTACAATAATTCATGCCATTGTAACCATTTGTTGATCTTGTCGTTTGTATGGAATAGCTAGAAACTGGGATTTATACTACCAGGCAACCTTTTTTCCCACTCCAGTGTTCGGTATCGGTGTTTACTCACCCATGGACAATGGATATTCCACTGAGGGGAGGCTCAGTCCAAATGGTCTTCAAGGGGACATTTTACATGGATCTCCAGATCAAAAGAACCTCAAATAGTTTTTAAAATGGATTTAAAATAAATGCTCAATAACTGTGCATTTGCACAAATATGACTAAAAGAATTTTACATAAAAACTACACAATGGCCAAGCCTCTCAGGCCTTCTGAGAGGGGACCTGCCTTTGCTACTGTATCTTTAACTACTTGTTTTAGGTTACCCAGTGAGAGGATCAGCTGCTAATAGGTTAAAACACACTCTGTATTCCAATATCCCCTTACTACATGAGTGTTGTACCTACCAACTCGGCGCCTCCGTGGCCAGGTGGGAAGGAGCAGCAGTGCGTAGCACACGCTTCTTGATTAGACCGGGGTTCGAGCCCGTCACTACCAAATACGGAGGATGCGGAAAGGTCAGGGAATGACCACCGCATATCCTGGAGCAATATGGCCTTAGTTGCTAATGCTCCTAAAAACCAAATAACATATAACCTACCAACTCAAAGCGCGTTGACATATGTCGTTTATTATTTTACTCCTATCTGGTGTTTTTTTTTTTTTTTGGTCTCACTTGGACTCCCGTTTCTTCAGCACAGTATCAATTGTCAACTTGAGAATGTTTATTTACTGAGCAATAGCAAACATCTATCTTCAGACACTTTTACCAGATGACATACAACGATCATACTGCCCCTCTGAACTGCTCTTTCCATGTGCTCATTGCTCAGATTGCACGTTTTAAAACGAATTTGAGACGAACTGCTTCTCACATTTGTAGGCTAAATTATTTGCATATTCCTAGTTATACCAAATTTCCTACAATCAGAGGGGTTTCCATAACTTTTGGCAGGATTGCGTACATCCATACTAAATATATAATAATAATAATTACCTGGAGACTCCAATACTGCCTTACAAATGTAAGGTAGTATTCTTTCACTCCGCCAACAAAAACATTTAAAGTTAATGCATCCAAAATCTATGATTAGCGTTGAGACTCCTACATAATTTACACGTAGGAGAATCCCAATAAAAGACGTTTCAGTATATAAATCGTTTCTGTTCTGTGCTTTACATTATTCGCTGCACGGCCATTAAACTTTCCATCAAACCAGGGTAAAGCAAAAAAAAAAAAAAAAAAAAAAATCCTTGGATTCCGTGTTTTCGGCAAGAGATTAACAATTTTATTCCTAAGGGAGAGAAACTTTATCTTTTCTGAATGGCATCGATAGACAAGATAATGGAAAGAATCAGTGGAAAGGACCAAACTCCGTTTCTTATTAGAAAGAATACGTGTCAAAAGTTAGAGGGCTGAAAATTGCATGCCAAATTGAAGTTAGTATTGTTGCTTCAGTTTGATACTGAAACTGTTTGGCTGAGTCACTGACCGGATCTCGGCGCAGAAAGCGCTAGTTATGCAACTCCAACCGAATGATTAAACTTAACAACAAAACCTCATTGCTCATCGACTAGCTGACTATGCATCCATTACTACGTGCCATTTCCATTTAAGAAGTGCAAGAAGAGGTGGCGTGAAGCTAAAATCGAGATTTCCTTGAATAAACACGCTCAAAGTAACTTTGGGATGAAAAATATATTTAATCAGAAAGACAACTAAACTATCAATGTAGTCGAGGGAATTCTTTATTGGTATCATACTTTAGAACAATTTTAGGATAGTGGAACGCTTCTTAATGACGCTTGTTTATTTCTGTTTTAAACAAAGTGACTATAATATTTTTCAAGTACTGTATTTCTCTCATCTATAATTTTAAAATCGAATATCTATTAATTGGATCATCAGTACAAAACTCTTTCGCTCCAGTTTCAAAAGTTTCGATTCATATCAGCCGCCGGTTTAACTTTTTCGTCAAATTATCTCGAGGTATGTAAAGCCCTGAAAATTCCCTCAAATCCTGCAACGGAAATTAACAGTATATCCCACTACTGTCTTTAACCAAGTTAGAACGGAAAAGCTAACTATAAACTTTTAACACTTCTTTCGTTTCTGTAGATACTCATTACGAAACTTGGATTTCGTTCCTTTATTTTAATTAATAATACTAATTAAAACAAAGGAAATACTTTAAACTAATTTCCCATAAGCATGAAGTTTCTTAGAACTTTTAATGTAAACTACTTCTCTAATTACTAATTTAATGATGGGTTATCACCACTACGAAACCATTTCTAACACAGGGTGAATTAACAAAATTCAAAACTAACTGAAATTTGAAAATATTCTTTCGCGAATTAATTTATAATAAATTATCGATTAATAATAAATGCAAGGATTTCTCAAAAAAATCATTTTTACCACTAAGAAACGAAGGTACTGCACTATTTGTATTTCATGTGAAGTTGAATTTAGGAATTGTTATAAATTGAACTAAACGCGTTCCAAGTTGTAACTTTCTTTGACTGCAAGTTAAATAAATATTAACTTATAAATAACCATTTAAAAACCAGTAATGTAAATAAAAGTAATCATTCATCACTTACGCAACACAGACTAGGGACAGATATGATAATAGTCTGAAATAAAACTGAATGTTAACTTAGGGGGAAACACACCTGTTTAGTAGCTTACGTTACTAAACAGATGCTGTGTTTAATAAGGTATTTACTAATCAATTTTTTTCTAATGGCACGCAAAAACATTTAAATTTTTGTTTCCACTTATTTTTGGCACAGACTGGAAAAAAGTTAAACATAGATGGCTTACAAACAACCAACTTCTTGTCCCCATTATTGGGTTATTGTGATCGTTTCTCATTTTAATTAATTATCTACAAGTTCCGATTCCTCTACACGCGTGGCCGGTACGTATTTTGTAGCAAAGATTCCTTCTCACTAAAGAATATTACAATTAATGGAGGCTTCTTGTTACAATATTTCAGAAGTCTATTATCAGTGGTAATGCAACGATTTATTTTAGCTAAAAAAGTTATTAAGGTAACACCGTCATTACATTCCAAAGCCAACAAACCCCAATGCCCATTTCATTCACAGAGAGGGAAAGAAAAAGAATAATTTACAGATATACCTCCCCTCTGGATTCATGTCTGGTTCTAGATATTATACGCCTGCTTCCTGATTCCCAGACCTTAGTGGATTACTCAAGGATTTTTCTGTTGCTAACCAATGCCTGAGAATTATCGCCTGTCCAGAGCTTGGCGACTCAGGCTTTATCGCCCTGTCCTAAGATTAATAAGAAACTATTTTTCTTTATTACTGTGATTTAGTGAATTCATCTTTCGATATGCTGTGACAGCAAACAAAGTTTTACATTCTATTCATTTTATATATTTATTTATTTTGTAGATTAATTTTATATATTTCTGTTTTCTAATATGATATTCGATGGTATTACGTGAAGATCTACTGTGACACTGTTTTTATATGTATTCTGGTATATTATTGTACTGCATTCTCTTTTTTGTAAAATGAGATGATTACATCCGTTCGTAGGACTCGATCCTGTGGATTTATGGACGGATAGATAAATAAATAAACAGTTGGTAAATAATAAAACCGTTGCTTAAGACAGGAGGGGTCACAGTTGCATTCTTTTTTGTTTGTTTGTTTATTTTCCATGGATCGCCGTTTAAAAATAAACGAAATGTTATAGGACCACCTTCTGTCCGGCAGCAATGCGATCATCGTTCCATCTCCTGCAGTACGGTCTTGATGTTTCATATCACTGAAAACTAGCGCCTTCCATACAGAAACGCGACCAAAGTAGGTCAGAAAATTAATGGAGAAATCTTTTAGAACGAACACTAAACTTCACTGTAAGGGTAGTCCATTATGCAGTGAAAGACTCCTTCCAGAGATATTTGGAGCGAAACGCTTCTGTATGATCACGTTTAGCAACGCTGAATAATGCGAGAGTTTCTTGATGTATAGAAAAAAATAATAATAAATAAATAAAAAATAAATAAATCTTCTAGACTTTATATAGAGTTAAAATTGATAATTTTCCATATAGAGAGGATGGAGGTTTTGTATAGAAGTTTCTTTATCCAACGGACTCAGCACAATGCGGAAATAACTTGTGGAAGAAAAGCAGAAAAACGGATTTCAATCATCGCCAAGAATTCCTTTTGTGTGAGAAATCATAAATGACTGTTGGTGGAAATATATTCACGAATAGAGGCAGAAAACCCGCAATGTGGCTACAGAAATAATCGTAGGTGTGCACCTAGTTCACAGCGTTGTACAGAAATCGGTTTCTAAATGTCAGAGAAGAGGCGTCTGCAACTGAATTTCATATGGATGGTGAAGGCCATGACATTTATATTGTTGGAAGAAGACAGATTTATACGCATTCGAAGTGCAGCCTTGATTTTGATACGCTGTTTTACATCAATTTCCAGTTTTATTTATTTATTTTTCAGTTGATTGTAAGATACAACCGCCCCTTGTACGGCGTGCAAGCCAGGGGGTTATATTTACAATGCAGAGGATAAATTTACAAAAATCTTTACAGATAAAAGGAAATGTATATTAATAAAAAAAAATTGTTCGTCATTTCTGGATGTCTTCGTAGAGATTCACAACACTAAACGTTATTAACTTCTTACTCGAATGTCGTAATGACAGCATAACTCTAAAAGACTGTGGGTCCCAGCTAGTAGTGTTGCAACTCAGTTGTTTGTTGGCAGGTAGTCTTTCTGTAGGCCTTATTAGAGCACAGTTTTCACAGTTAACCTGAAACAAGTTTAGGGGTTTCTATAGTATTTAGTGGGAACATCCTGTTTAAACTTTTCAAGGATTTTAGATTAGAGCGAAGTGGCTTAATTTGCAGGCTGCACGATTGCCTTTGACTTCGTGGGTTCGAGATGATGCCTGTAAGTACTGGCGCATCATATCTTCCTGTCAATAGCTTGGCCAGTATATGAATATTTGTCCAAATGACAAACTTTCCACTGTGTCCACTCCATATTTGCATACAAAATGCCTCTGGATACAGTGAAGGAGAATTGGAAAATCTTGTTTAGCCATCCGAGTATCCAATATTCTATGTTTAGGAAGGTTTTAACGTACGTTTCAGGAGCTGAGGACCAGATGACAGAAGCGTATAAGGCAATGCACCTAACAATGTATTCCTTCATCAGTTGAGTATTTTCAACCCAGCTAATTCTTATATTGAGCGCCAGATGGCGGCTAGTGTTTTCTTCCTGGTGGTAGTGAAAAGCTCAGTGAAGGATAACTTGTTGTCCCAGGTAATTCCCAGATCCTTGCGATGATCGACTTTTTTGATGGGTTGGCCATTTAAGAGAATGGTCATGCTATGTATTTTATGCTTTCTGGAGAAGGATATCTGGGCAGTTTTTAGAGGGTTAATTTCAAGCCCAGTCTAGAGAAGGAAGTTGGCCGGATTAGTTAACTGCTGTGCGGCTTCTAGAGAACGTTTTGCTCACTGTCATTACTGCTGGATGGGAAGAATATTTTCAGGTCGTCCGCATAGGTTATGACGTTATTGCAGTGAGAGTAAAGGATCGAGGGTTGCGGCAAATAGTGTCGAAGAGAGCACCCCTCCCTGGGGAACTCCTCTATTTACTGTGTAATTGATGCTAAAATCCTCATGCTTTACCATTATGATTCTCTCTGTAAGTAAGTTTCCTGTAATGCAACAGTGAAATTCCAGGAAGTGGAGGAGGGGTTGGATCGCTATCCTTTCATAAGCGGCTTTGATGTCCAGGAATAGGATATCCATCTGACTTTTACTGTTCAGGGCGGTTTGGATCCTGCAACTTGTCTCTAGGAGGTTAATAGTAGTAGACCTGTTTTCAATGACTGAGTGGAGATAGGATGGGCGATGGCAAAAACATTGATTATTTATTTGTTTGATTATGGATTTCTCAAAAAATTTTAATAGGTTGCATCCTATGAAGATAGGTCTGTAGCCTTTGCAGGTTTTAGGTCTACTGGTTTTTGTAGTCAGCTTTTCAGGCATTAGCGAGAGTGGCTGTTTCAATGATTCTATTGAAAGTATGGGACAGTATGTCCAGCAAGTAAGGGCTAACATATCTTAATAATTAAAAGAGGGAATTTGTCTGGGCCTGTGGTGCACTTGTTCGGTAGGTCCCTGATGACCGCTGCTATTTCTCTAATAAAGATGGATAGCTTCTCCAATGGGGGGCCCCGACTGGTTATTGGGTTAAGAGGTTGACTTAAGCAAGGTGGTGTATTACCTTAATTACTAAAAGTGTGATTTCTCCATTCTTTGAAAGGCTCCCAAAGTCATGTGGAAGCGTTGTTTCGAGTTGTTACAGATTCTCTTTCCTACTACAAGTTTCTCAGATTTTATAATGGGCTTGTCTTCTTATCCTGTTGAATATGGCTCTTTTCATTTTGAAAAAAAAATGTATAGAATTCTGGGGTGCGTGTTTTTCGCCATTCTCGCTAGGCTTTTTGTTTTTCATTGAAAGATGATTTCATTTGCTTGGAGAACCAGGGCCTAGTCCATTCACAAATTTATTTTTCTTGCTGCCCCCAATTTCGTTTATAATGTTTCTATTAGAACAACCTTTCATAATCCCCCTTAGATAGTGGGCGAATGAACTTTCTAGCGTTTCAACGTGTACGCTGGCATGCATGTATGTGAGCAGTGGGTAAGAATTTTATAAATCGAAGTTGCTATTTGGTACTGGCTGGAAAATTCTAAAGATTTATGTTTATTTTAGAAGAAATGAAGGATGCTTTTTCTTCGTCCTCAGTGCTTTGTTAGATATTTGGAAGAATATACTAGACGGATTTAACCTGACTTCTTGCGTTTTAAGTCATTTTCTGTCCCAAGCGGTATTACGTGACGATTTCATTTAAAATTATGTTTACTTTGACATTTATACAGCCTTTTTCCGGCTTTCAGTTACTTAAATTTTTAAATTATTTCAACCATGGTCTTTTTAATTCTATTAATTTCGCTACATCACTTTCCATGGTTAGATTCTACACATTTCGAAGTACAAGTATAATGTTTATCGTTGAGCTTTGGCGTATTTCGCGAGCTCGGATCTACAGTTAGTCTTTTCAGTGGTTTCTAAATTTATTTCTTTTGGTCTTATTTGTTAGTTTTTGGCATTTTCCTTAAATATTTGTATTTATTTAAATTTTACGGTTTGACGATCACTATATTATATTTTTATATTTCTTATTATACTTAAAACTTTTTTGTCCTAATATTTTATAATTGGCTATATTAGTCCCTGCTTCTTTATAGGCTCATTTTCAATTTCCTCTTACATTGTCTCCTCGCATTTTATTTCCTTTATATTCTAAATTAATATTATATATATATATATATATATATAGTTTGTTTCTACAGCTACGCATCAAAAGAAACATTCCTTTTGCTTCAACGCAATATTAGTGGAAACAAAGTTTGCAGCTGCTCCAATGGAAGACTTCTGGCGAAGTTACTGCATTATGACTCTCACCTACAAGAAAAATTTTAATCGCTCTCAAGGGTACAAGGTAGCTATGGTTACTATAGAAAAGTTCTGGTTCCAATATGGTTCCAACTCAATGAAAGGGATTTTTATAGACTTTTCGTTTCCTGTACGATTTGGTCGGTGTTCTACGTAAGTTACATGGTGTTTGTTTGTTTGTCTCTCTTTTCTGGAAACTCGGATTCTTAAAGCTGAAAGAGGTAAATTCACAGCATAAACACTATTTTTAAACACAATGTATTTCAGTATAATGAATGCAACATAAAGGATTGAGTTCGATTCCAGTTTCCGAATGACGTTGAGAATTATTTTTCGTCAGATTTGGAAGAAATTTTATGGGCCTTGTTAGTCAGTCTTCATGTTTTGCTGAAGACTCGACCGTTTTTCAGGTGCAGGTCTGTTGGGAAATTTCACTACACGATACACATTAAGACCATAAAGATCAGGGACGGAAAATAAAAAAAAAAACTTGTCTTCACTGCTGCGGGAATAAAATTTTTCGTTTCCAGATCTTTCTTTCGCATGTGTCTTCAGCCCTTTAGTGGTCAAAGAACTCCGTTGATAAAGTGACATATTTATAGTTTCTATTTCTGTAATTTTGCGGTAAATTTTCTTTAAATGAGACTCAATACTCCATTCCTCCTGGTTTTTCTCTTTTCTTTCTCCGTTGATTGGACTTGTGACGCTTCTTGAGGTCTTTACCGCTCTCTCTCTCTCTCTCCTTTCAGTGGATTTCCAGTGGACAATGGTTGTTTAGATTGCACAATTCGTGAGAATAGGTTAAAATCTCCATAAATCGCATGACTTGCCAAAGGAAGAAGCCAATGGTTAAGCCAATTAACGTAATAAGTCAGTTAAATAATCTTCGGAGTCAGGTTTATCCGATATCCAGTGCACTCTTACATTAAATTGTTTGTTATTTGGTTTTTTAGGAGCATTAGCAACTAAGGCCATATTGCTCCGGGATATGCGGTGGTCATTCCCTGACCTTTCCGCATCCTCCGTATTTGGTGGTGACGGGCTCGAACCCAGGTCTAATCAAGAAGCGTGTGCTAGTCACTGCTGCTCCTTCCCACCTGGCTACATTAAATTGTGATGAATTAATAACCTTGCTTCGCCGAGTTTTGTTGAATCAAACGAAATACTGTATTTAAAATTTAAGCTTAATTCTTTAAAACATTTAACTTTATTCTCATACAGTGCATGTGTCACATTCACAATAGGCTGTCTCAGTGTTGCACTATTTCAACCTTTAAAAAATTGCATTTGTTATTTTACAAATGGGTTTTAAAATGCGGTCTTATAATTACTTAAAATCCTTATAAAATATGCTATATGTGTTTAATACAGGTAAGCATAAGTTTCTAGTTTCCCAGATTAAAAACTACAATTCCACTCCAGCGTAATATTATGGCGGTTATAGGCGAAAAACATGCAACTCGAAGGGTTGGTTGGTTGGTTGATTTGGAAGTTGTTGGCGCATCGGCTTCTATGGCCATATTGCACCTCCCAAGGTTTTTGCAGTACTTTGATCCAAGCCCGAGGCAAGAATCGAACCCGCGACCTTTGGGTTGCCGGGCAGGTACTTTACCCACTCGGCTAGCCCGGTCGGCGCAACTCGAAGAGAATTCCGAGTTACCTCGATATTGCAACAGTTCCCCATAATTTTATGAAAGAATTATCCGCTATTTTTGTACTGAACAGTATAAAATTTAGGGGACAACTTATATAAAACTGTACCTAATGATTATAGCAACTGAATGAAAAGTACAGCTGTATGCAAAATAATACACTAATTAAACGCACGTTATTATTTGAGATGAACAGATTATTTCGTGTCATTCTTATTTCTTTGCAAGCGCAATGCGTTTCCCTTTCTCCTCTTTCAATTTGGAAAGAAATCGGTAAGAAGACATAACTAGTAGCCCTTTCATATTTAAATTATCTTTTGCATTTTACATACGCGCTGCATGTTTACTGCGCATTATAATTTTCTATTACAATTTTAAATAAATTCTGTGTAGTTTATTTAAAAGCAGACCTAAGTTTCCACTTAAACAATTTCTCCATGCGCATTTATGCATGATTATTATAATTAGTAATTATAAGATGTTTTCGTGATTTTTGTGTACTTCGGAAGTCCTGATTACGCCATCCTCGTTTAATACGAAAAATTTCTGTACAGTTGTGACAAAAACCGGGGGGTGGGGTGGGGGGTGGAACGATACTAGCAAACCTTTCGGCGGAAGAAATCACAATTTTTAAAAACTTCCTTGCGAGTATTTTGATTGATGCTGTCAACATCTTTATGTTAACTCATTTACTAGCACATTTTGCTACATTTTTGTTTTTGGGAACCTGCTTAGATTTATCTTTGAGTGCTTTTCCTTTCTCAGTTTGCACTCCCCTTTCTCTGGCTATAAATGTTGAATTCTATAAAGCGGCATTCTTTACACTGCAAAAAGCAGTGAGAAAAGTGCCGTGAAAAGAGGGAAAATCTCTTCCCTTCTTTTTTGCGTTTGATAGAATTTCTACCGAGCTGTCAGTTGTATGCTGATGACATTAAGTCGAGTCTCCTTTCTCTACTGTTTTAAAGGAAAACATTTTTAAAGGCAGGTTCGCCGTAAGCTACCATTCTTATTTCACCTTAAAAATTAATCCCTCATCTTACTTTTTCCAAAAAAGAAAAATAGAATTTTTCTCTTTCTCAGAATTCGTAATTCGCCCGTTAACTTTAACGGTGAAAGGGGAGATGAGATCTCTGTGTAAGAATTAAAATACTTGTCAACTATATTTGCATCAAAGCGGCTAAAAATCGATCTATATTTTAGAAAACAAATGCACATAGATGACCAGAACTTAGTTAAATTAAAAATGAATGCAATATCCATAACCGCATGTTCTTTAAAAGAATCAACTTATCCTTTAAAAAACTACAAAGAATTCGCAGAAATAGTTTCCTTCAACAGATTTTTTGATATGAATTAAGGTTTATTAGTCTGCCATAAGTCATGAAGAAAGAATGCAATGATCAGTCAAGTGATCATTACATTCAATATAATGTGTCACTTAACACACACACACACACACACACACACACACTCCAGTAGCACATTAAATAGCGTTACTGCTCTGTTGCACCAGTGGGAAAAGTATATACACAATGATTAACTATATAATAGCGGTGTAAATACACCATAGTTTACCCATAAATTTAAACTATGCATGTAGCCTAAAAGGCATCGTTTTAATTTTATCTCATATTGTGGCTACCTTCACAATGAGATAGCTGGTATTGCACTACTTTGAATAAATAACGCTTCTCTAGTAGAGAAGACTACTGTTATTTATTCTCAGTGGATACCACCAACCAGCCAGCACCATTTGAAATATGGTATGGGATAAAGATCTCTGTTATCCTCATACTATCCCAATTACTTAGGAAAGCAAAAAGGATGTAGGAAGGTGATAGTAGGAGAGGAAGAAATGCTTTTAAAAGAAGAAAGGGACAGTTACTCCAACTCACACCACTCAAAAACTCAAATTCCTCGAATAACCTTGTTGTTACCTATTCTCGGAAACTACGTGGCCATCATCCCCCACCCCGGCTGGGTCCAATTCGGAGCTGATTGGCTCCTCTTCGGTGGGTGGGCAGGCATCCCGGTAATCAACTGTGATGCACGTTCGCATCACAGTTGCGAAGTTATTTCCACAATATGAGAGATGCCAAATAGTGTACAGATAATGTATTTAAAGATGACATGCTCCTCACACGTGCTTCAAGACTCCGATGGATAGAAAAACAACATCTCCTTCATATCAGAGATAAAAAGACAACCGTGAGATACATAAGAACAATCATCTTTCCACCTTTACTCTATGCTGCTGAAATTTGGGCGTCAGCGGTACCATCAATAAAGAAACCACTCTTTGCCACAGAATTCTGGCTCCTAAAGTGGGCCAACAGGAAGCACAACCTTCCAGCTCTGATTCATACCACGCAGCTTGCTAACTCTCTCGGGATTCCACGGCTTCCCACCTTAATCGACGACCAACGCCTCCTAGCAACAGTCAAGATGATAACAGGCATAATCGCAACACCTTCATTCTGGGATACCTGTGGCTGGAGGATCCCCCCTGCTGCCCTTAGGGCCAGTCCCGAGCTCCACTCGCATTCAGCACGACTCCATCTCTCGGACAGGTTCCTTCCTCAGCAGATGCTCAAGCAAACCCAGGCACTGGACGCCGACCTGAACAAATTCGCTGCTGACCGGACTTACCGGAAAAAAATTATGTCTACTAGGACTAATCAGCAATGACATGTGTACCTTGCATCTGTTCCCGTCTGATTGAGCTGGTGCTCTTATCTCGATGTTAAGCCAGCTCAATCAGACCTAACTCTCGTAAGGAGTTCTCTCCTTTGTATCAAAATATGTTTTCTTTTGTAAAATTACCTGTTTTTGTAAATTAATTGTTCTATTTTCCTGGACGTTTCGGGATTCTGTAAAAATGTAAACCCCTGGCATTTTGGCCGTGAAGGGCATTAAAGATTATCTCTCTCTCTCTAAATGCACAAGGCATAATTAGATATGGATTTTTAAGTAATTAACTATATAATATCAGCGTAGATACACCATAGTTTACCCATAAATTTAAACCCACCCACCGATGATAGACCAACAGCTTTGAAACGGCGCCGTCTGGGTGGTGGTATCCACTGAGAATAAATAACAGTAGTCTTTTATACTAGAGAAGAGATACTTATTTAGAGTAGGGCAATACCTGGTATCTCGTTGTGAAGGCAGCCACAATATGAGATACAATTAAAACGATGCCTTTTAAGCTGCATACGTAGTTTAAATATATGGGTAAACACCGATATTATATAGTTAATTACTTAAACAAAAGCCACATAATTATGCCTCGGGCATTTCATCTTTAAATACACATAATGAAAAACAAAACAAAACAAGAAACTTCCTTTTATATATAATTAAAAGATGTAATGCATTATTGAAGCATTTCTGAAACTTAGAGAAAAATCTTCCATAGAGGCAATTTGAAGAACTTTCTGTGAATAAAGCTTGTTATTTAAGCGACTATGGGTCTATAAATCGTGCCGAAAATGTAAAGATTGAAGTTGAGGAGGATGGATAACCTATTTTTTTTTTTTTTTTCAAGTTAGCAGTACTGGCTCGTTTCTTCGTCTGTCCTCTGTCCCATCAAAATAATAAAAATCATCATATTTGAATGAAACTAAAGTAAAATGGATCAAAATCCATTTTGTAACATTTAAAAAAAATATATGATGATATAATTTATAGTAGCTAAACAATTTGATTACACAGTCTGATTACATTAATGGGAATATCTTTCTGTTATGGTTGAAAATTTCTCCAAGCACAAAAAAGTCAGGCAAAAGTTTGTTGATTATATATGGACATCAATCATCCTTCCTCAGCCTTAAAATGCTGCTAAGAAAGTCAAATTGAATTTCTTTACTTGCTACCATATACAGTTCATATTCTCCAACTCTTTACTGCGTGAATTTAAACAGCTGACAACGTTTTATCATCGGGTTGGGCAACAATCTTCTTTCTCCGTTCTCCAAGTCTCGATTTGGAGAATTGTGTGCTATAGCTTGGTACAGAGCTGCAACGGTAGGTAGTAAAGTTAGAGGATTCGAAAGCACTGCAACCAGACTATTGAATCGTTATAATATTCCTGATGGAATTCATTCCCCATGCCATGAATAACGAGCTGTAAAGTCTAACAGTTACATTGATGTTGAAATGACAAAGTTACAACTATGCGTGATGTATGTAATTCATATGTAGTAAAGTAAAATTCAGCCAAAATTAGACAGAACCGTCAATAATATTGGACCTAAATAAATCATATGAAAATGAATGGAAGAAAATCGTATTCTGGCTATTTGCCTTCAACTCAGATTAACTGTTATAAAAGAGCAAATAAAAGGAAAATTAAAGTAAATCCAATCATCTGCCATCCACAGGAAATATTAACCAAACAAGAAAAAAGGAAAAGAAAACAGGAACTAAATTAATTTTACGTATCAAAAAAGATGATAAAAGGAAGCTGCATCAAGAGACTCATTTGTAGTCAACAGAGCTAACAACCATTACAACAAATGTTAGTGTAAGCAGTTGTGGATTTTGTAGATCATTATAAATCTTTTCATTTAAAAGACGACTCAAGATTTAGTGCCAGTTTTGCTTTGTCTTATACCATGAAATCTGTGTTTGTGCAGGAGTTTTAAAAAAACAAACTTTTCAAACTGCATAATGAGTGGAGAGTCTATCTTCTCGAGAATCTCCATGGACTTCGCCTGGACTCCAGATAGTCAATCGAAATAACCCATTTAAAACATAACCCAATGAAATGCAAATTATGTTGCTTTCGAGCGGAAGCAAATTATATTGCTTCCGCTCGAATCGTACAGTTCGATTTGATCTTTACTGATTATGATATTGGAAATTCTATTGCAAGTACTGATACATTTGAGGACTTAGGTGTCTTAATCCGATTTGATCTTCATCCCTTTTGCCATTCGATTTCATATCTCACACTTCCAAACTTCCCGGTTTAATTAAGCATTCTTCTGTTGTTAAGAGTGACAAAGTTATAATTCTTCTCTACAACAGGGTTATACTTCCCGTTTTTGATTATTGTGATATTATTTGGTCTCCATAACAGGAATGTCTTACCCATAGACTTGAGAATTCAAATCAAAATTCATTAAATCAAATTCCTTGTGCTTTCTAAATCGTCCTTCCCTTTCACCATCGAAACTATGAAGCACATATTCATCACTTCAGAATCCCTTATCTTCGATCTAAACGACAACTGTGGTTCTATTTTTGTTTACAATACCAAACTCTCTTATCAATTCTCCATCTCTTCTCGAACCTTTCACTATACTCAGCTTGAATTCTCGTTATAAAACTAATTTCTCACTGCCTGTCCCTCGTACGCAACATTTACTTGCTAGTTTTTTTATTCCGTTTCCTCCAAGTATTGAACAAACACCACGTCACACTCTTATCCCCAAATACTTTTTACTGTTTCATTATTTATAATTTTGTATGTACTGTATTTTACTAGATATGATTGCTTTGTATTGATTCACTGTAATGCTTAGATTTCTTACCAATATATAGTAATACATAATTATTCTTATTAATATGATTGACTCTGACGGATTGAATGAATGATTTTTATTAATATATTGTATATTTCATACTATTATATGATAATACAACCCACACACACACGATAATATAATGATAAGGACTGAGCTCTAACCTACAAGTCTGAGTGCCCTGTGGGTGAGAAGTTTGTAAATAAATAAATATGATAGCTCATCACAGCCCTCGCGGGTAGCATAGTGGTTATAATCACCTTCCTCTCACAATAGATCGAAAAGCCGGAGTTCTAATCCAGTGAATGATTCGAGGAATTTTATGAGCTTTGTTCATAAAGTACCAAGTTAGTTGGTCTCGGGTAAGGGTTTTATCTTCTGGAAATTCGGATTTTTTGTACAGCAAACCGATTGAAGAATACATGCAATTGCAGACAATATATTGAAGCTTCATAGACTAATATGGGGCGTCTTAATTTTTTGAGGCGTAACACACGCACACTCAGGTAGCAACACTGAATAATGCTAATGCTCTGTGCATAAGTGAGAAATGGAATGGATTCAATTCCTAATTCCAGCCGAAGTTGAGAAATATTTCCCTTCTGGAGGGAAGGAACTTTTTTTTTCATACTCTAGCCTAGTCCATCGGTCTCGAGCAAGGGTTGCCAGAGTTTCAACGTTTTGCACTGTCGGTTTGTGGGGGTTTCGTCCGTCTTTTGAGGGATAAAAACCTCAGAAACCAATCCCAAAAAAATATATTCCATTTACGCACACAGTACATTGATTCTTCTTTGACTTTGTTCATGGAATTTTGAAATGCTTAGTTTTCTTGTTTATATCAAGATAAATTTTCATTCTAAAACTAAACAATTTAAAATACCAATGTCATGATTTTGCAGTTCTCAGAGTCAAATGCTACAAGATCCCCTCCCATTTTTCTCCGTTTAAAAACGATCGGGAATCCTTTCACTCTAAACACCAAAGTTAAGTCGCCTTATACTAGATCTTTATTATTCAGTCGCCAAACTACAAGTCGAATGCAATGAAAACAACTCCTAGTCCCACAAAGGGCATTTATAAGCAATTTAATCAACGCACCTCTAGAACCATTGAAATGACAAGGCAGCATACTACACTGTTATTATTATAATGTGAATTCGTATGAAAAGAAAACTGATGTCAAAGAAATGGAAGAAAGTGTCCACGTACAGTTTACATGTATTTGGATTTTCTTTGTGTGTGTGTGTGTGTGTGTGTGTGTGTACGCGCGCGGACAAAGACGGCGAGAGCGATGAGTGATCGATCTTCGGTGCACGTGCGTTTCATGCCTGCGAGGCAGAAGTCCTAGTCTTATCGAAGTTATTCATCCGCCACCATCCGTGTCGTTTTGAGCTTGGAATAGAAAATATAACGGAAACAGAAGTCCTGCTATGACTTCCGCCAAGCAATCCGTATCATCAGGAAGTAGCTACCTGTGAAATTGTTCGCAATACTTTAGCCACCAGGTTCTATATAAACTTCTTGGAATCAAACCGCAGCTATGCGGTATTCAGATTTTCTCCCAAAGGAAATTGACATAAAGAATAAGTTGATATTGATTATTATAGTGTAACGATTGCTTTTCTGAAGGAAAGAAACCTTGACGTTAACTTGTATAACATTTCTATAAACTCCATATGCCTTCAGCACCTCTAAAACCTTAAGCTCATCATATGGTAAGTGTGTAAAGCTAAAAAAAAAAAATGGGAATATGGAAAGACATGGCTAAAATTCGGAAATCCGAAATCCTCTGGTTTCCGTTGAGTCCTCCCAATTATCCTTAGAAGATATAGGAATCCTTCGGACAATGATAGGTATGGAAATAACCACAAAATATTTCACAAGTATTACTCCTGATTCTGCATAGTCAGATGTTCTGCTGAAAAAATAAGACCTGAAAAAAAAAAATCGCTTTCGCATAGTTCAAAGAGCCATCACTTGAATCATCTTCATGTTTAGCAAACATGAAAAATACCAAACAGTAAGGCACTGGAAAAGGAAAGGGAGTGAAATACAACGAACGTTTGAAGAGAGACGATCAAAATTTAATCCTTGAGTGGGAGGGGACAGTGCAGCAGAGAAAAGCTCAAGAAATGAGGGAAAATAGTCAAGATGAGAAAGTTAATGGCTCTGGGCATTCCAGAAGCATTAGAAAGAGAAGTTTTTAGAGATATATTCCCATAAGGGTAAAGCAGCACGATCTAAATCTTAGTGAAGTAGAAAGACTACGATATTGGCCGATAACGGCTGAAGATTGTCCAAGAGCATGATCTAAGTAGAGAAGTTAACCAAATGCCCAAGAGTAATCCACTGTAACTCTAGAAAGACATCTACTAGGAATCGACAGTTATTACTAAAAGGAAAGAGGTTTTTACTTATATTTACTTCCCAACTGTTGTTCGGCGGAAAGAATTAATGAGTGTTTCAACTTCTATCATTTGTGGTCGTCAGTAACTGTAGCAAAGGAATGAACTGCTTTACGGGTTTTGCTAACTGAGGATTAGTTTGTTAAAAAATTGCTAAAATCGTAAGAAAACAAAGATTAGAGAACAGGGTTAATTTAGCTCACTTTATGAAGGGAAACCAACAATGAAGGGAAACCAACAATGAACTCAATTTTGGATGTGAGGAAAACTGTCCTCTATGCATACTGTTTTCTCCATTAATGTGTGGTGATTAATTATTAATCCCATTATTTGATTAGAAACTGTTGAAACACGCTAAATTTGCGGCAAGTGGTTTAAATGGCATTATTTTAAAGAGGATTTGAGAGAATTTATTCATGGTTCCATAAAATATTTAAACAGTAATTGCAGCTGCTGCACTTCACGGGAATCGAAACTATAGCGCTTTTGATGTATCAATACGAGAACCCTTAATATGGAATTAACTGAAGATAATGGAAATTGTTTTTCCCAATGGGGGAAAAATTATCAATAATCTGTTTTTTTTTTTCCTTTTGGGATCGAAAACGAACGAGTAATCAAGAGATGTAAAAATCACATTTCTGTGTATCATTTGTTATTTTACAATAGGGATCAAATTCAGTTGGAAGATTACCTTTTCAGAACCCATCTTCAACACATATCGTCTCGAAAGTAGAAAAAAATTAAATTAATATTTACTTCTTAATAATCCATTAAATATTTAATAATATCTCACCAAAGGTAATAACCAACTTGACCTTTTGCTATCAACAACTGCAAACTTCATTCAATAGTAGAAAAGGTCTTTCTATCTGATCATATGCCAATTTTAATTAATTTGTATTTTCCAACTCCAGACTACGATGTCTCAACTCAGGTCTGCACGAAAGTAACAGCGAGCCCCAAACTGTCAGAATCAGCAAATATCTTGAACACTGCAACTCCATGGACTGCACTCGAGCAGCGTTATAACTTTTAACTCGCTGGCCAGTCACAATCTTTAATTTTGAAGCTTGGAAGAAAATAACCATCTCTGAACGTATGAGAGGATAGTGGATCCCAGAGCTGATCAATATATTTAAGCCTAAGCAAGAACTAACAAACAATGAAAAAGCGCAAGATTAATATCAGACCGAATATATCATACTCTAAACACGTCTCAAGCAATAAAACATCACCTTGAAATAGCACTTGGTAAGAGCGCCCCACCTTATCCATACAATACTGTGAACTCTCCTCACAGTTTGATTAGAATTCTGGACTTTTTTGCACGATTTCGGAGAAGCAACTAGGATTTCGGAGAAGCAACTAGGATTTCAGGGATACTTCCATCTTTGAGAATGATGTGATGCGCTTGCCACCATCCAAATATCAAGGCACGACCCCATTAAGTAATTGACTGCAACTCACTGAGAGAAAAGACAAAGTTCCGCAGTTCGTCATTTAAAAGTTTGAGCCCGTATCTAATTGATCTCCAGCTAATAATTTTCAACACCGTATTAAAATAAGTTTTTAATGGACCGCTTCCTCCTTTATAAAGACCTTCAACTAGCTCAATCCTTGGATGCTGATCTCTGAAAATTCACAGATGACAAAAAAGATATAGACGTCACATTCTTGATCGCACATATCCACCACAATTATCAACTGAATTGAGATCTTACCGTCTCTGCAAAGGTATTATATGAAAGAATTTGTCAAAGAAACAATTCAAGGAACTGTCATGTACTAGTATAGAATGTTAATGTTAGTAACTTCATTTACAAATGGAGTAGTAGCAAAGACTGAAAAGACATGCTTTTCGTTGAAATTATTGTAACGATCATGTTTGTTATAATCAAAACTTCACAAATTTTCATAGTTAGCTTCTAAAATGCAGCTTTGTTTTAGTAAAAATGTGTTTTTTTTATTTAACGTTAATTTTACCTTTTTCCCTCATCATTGTTACCATAACAGACCACGTCAGTTTGCTTTCATGTGAAAGCAAGCTATGATACGCAATTGAACACCAATGGCGCTGATAACAAAAGTGTGTAAAAGAGAATAGAAAGACAAATGATATGCTACTATTTATGTTATTGGAAAAGTTTAAACGGAAGAAAGATGTTTTTATTCTAAACGACAGTTATTCCAAATCAGTTAAGATTATAAAGGAATGAGCTGTTCTTGATCTACTGCAATTCATTTTCATAAAAGTTAAGTTAAAAACAGGCAAACTTCGCATTTTGGAAATTCAGAATTCGGCGTTCTTACAGATGGAATTATTATACATGCAAATAAAATGGTTATTTAGTGAACATCTTCTCCCAAGTAAAATAAGTCATCAAGATTATTATAAAAATTTATAGACAGGAAAAAGTGTTTTCTTCATTCAAGTTACCACCTAGGAAAATAAAACTTTTAATAAAAGGTAGCCATACAAGGGAACACTAAAAAATAATAAATCAATAAAAAACACCGAATGTTGTTAATTTTAACTATTCTCTTTGAACAAAATATAGAATTTAGTTGTTCAAAAAGTTAGTTTAGATGCTATAAAAATTATTTTAGCAGGAAGCATTCAAAATTTAGATAAATAAATTAAATGAATTGAAAGGAATTAAATAAATAAATTGAATTAAAATAAATTAAACAGTTTTTAATTTTATCTTGAAATACTGTGATACATTCTGAAATATACATTTATTAGAGATAATATACCTACTTATTTATTTTTCTAAAAGAGTTGTTTAATTATTACCGAAACTCAATATAAAAACACCTGACATGTCTTTTCAGAGAATACCACGGTTCCTCAACCTGTTTGCGTTTTAGGGTAACCCAACGCGGCCAAACAAGGCAATTTCTTAATTTTAGAAATATCTTTTTAGAGGTTAAAAGAGGAGGGGGGGAATAGGGTTGCTTAGCTTGCTGCATCATCATTTCTGTTCTAATTAATTTATTGAGAAAAGTTGATTTAACCTAAGTAGTTTGCTAGATATAAATTACGACACTAGTTCGGACTCTTCTCTTTTAAGTTTTTTTTAATCTATTTTATTATTATTTTCCATTTATTTTTATTTTATTATAGCGCCTGTGTTATCCTGTATAATATTTCTGGCGAGGTGCCACCTCTGCCTCTTGTTAAACCCTGGCTTGTTGCCACGAAGAGTTTCATAATGTAAAGTCAAGATACCTGCGCGTGTACCATTGTACTTTGCAAGTCATAAAAACAAAGATAGCAATGCAAATAATACAAAGAAAACGACCTCAGCTTCTGAGTCAAAATTTTCAACCCTCTGTTCGTATAATAAGAACTAAAACAATGAAACCCTATTCACATTAGAGGATGATGATAATAATAATAATAATAAGGCTCTATCTCAAGTCAAAAAGAAAAAATTAAGATCGCGACATGAATTGCCTAATAAAGAGGACAGTAATATCCAAGAAACAACCGCAGAGGATATAACAGGCACTATCCAGGCAGCTGGTTCTGCTTTGGACAAAATAGTCAAGTGAGACTAAAATTAGAGGCATTAAATGAAAAACAAAAAGGCAGAATTAAAGCTGCTGTGCGCAAAGACATTGTAGGTTACTGGACTGTCTTAGAGCAAACAGTAACATACCTAGAAAATCAGATTCTTAAGAACAAATTAGAGAACAACGAAACTAAAATTGAAACCAAAAAGAATCAAAATGAGACATATGCTCAGGTCTTAAAAGCTAACCATCCTGGAAATAAGAAAAAAAATCCAGAACAAGTCATGAAGCAACACAGAGGACAGGATTCTTAATGTTAGACCTACAGAAGCATTTAATACTGATTCAAGTGAGGCTGTACCCAACAAAGTTGAAGAACAGTTCAAAAATGTGAAAATACAAGTGAATTAGGAAAACCAAACAGGAAGGAATTGTAATACAAACAGCTAACAAGAAGGAAGCTGATAAAATTAGACAAAGCCTAATATAATGATATATGACTTAGACCCAGACAAGTCTAAGAAAGAATTGTTGGAGAAATACATGCAAAAAATTTCCAGAACTACATGACTGTGGAATAACCGTACAATGAATTTCAATTAAAATATAATAACAGAGCAAGGTCCAAGAAAACATGTAATTGGATAGTAGAACTATCATCAAGAACTTGACAAATCATTTGAAAACAAGATATCTATATAGCATGGGGTAGCCATAGGTATAGGGAACATTTCCCAGTATTTAAGTGTTACAGGTGCTTGAGATTTGGGCACACATCTCACACCTGCACCCAAAGAAAAACCACGTGTGGCCATTATGCTGTTAAGGAATATGAATATACACACAAAGACGGCGAGAGCGATAAGTGATTGATCTTCGGTGCACGTGCGTTTCATGCCTCCGAGGCAGAAGTCCCAGTCTTATCGAAAGAACAGGAGGGCAAACGTGCCAATCGTAAAACTGCTGAGCTCTCCTATACACATTCAGTTAGAGAACCAAAATGACCCGTATATATAAAAGCTGTCACCAGCTAAAACAAAAAATAAATAAAAAAATATGGATTAGAATAATAACCAAGCTGTGAATTTCCTACAGCTCAATGCCCAGAGATCTCGTGCAGTTGTAGATCAACGCAAGCTAATTATGGAAGAAAAAGAAATAGCGTCTGCATCCAAGAGCCCTACACCCATGGGTTGTAGGGTTCAAGGACATCCAGAATCCTACAGAATTGCTGAGGCGACCACTGATACTACGTGGGCTATCTTAATAAAAAGAAATACCACCTTCGCTGTAACCAGAATTAGTAATCTCCATACACCAATAGCAGCCTTTAACAAAATTACTGCATCTTTGGGAAGTTTCCACACAATCTCGTTATATTGCAAACCAGGGCGAGATATAGACCCATATCTACAGTATTTACATACTGCCACACTACCCTACCTGGAAATAAAATTCTGGTATCTCTAGATGCAAACAGGTCACCATTATGATATAGCCACATCAAACAGCCCAGACAAAGCGAGCACTCAAAATGAGCGAGATCTGGCGTTCATAGTCGCCTCAAAAATCAGAATCTTAAATCATTGAACAAACTTGAAACGTACAGGCTCCACGTTGCATTGCAATTGACGTCACTGTGCCTGCAAATGAACTTACAAATTTACGTCACTATGCCATTGCAAATAAACTTACAGACTGGAGACTGAGCCATAACTTTTCAACTGGTTTGGCAGCTAAACTGGATCCCCCCTGACAATATATGACATTACCAGATATAACAAACAAACAAGACTGGAAAAAATTTACAGAAGCATTAAAAATGATAATGATCAGTTTATATAATACATAAAGTTACCTCCTGACGGACGATCAGGTCTCAAATTCTCTAAATTAATCCGAATAGCTACACGAACCACATTCAAAAAGAAAAATCCCCCCGGAGGTGTAGTCCACTGGTAGTGCCCTGAATTCGATACACTCCGGCGAAGGGTGCACCATGCTCCAAAGCATTTTCAGAGATCTAGATCTGGCTAGCCACTAGCAGAGGTTGAAGCTCGGAGGGAGACATACCGCTCCCTAAGATATAACTACACCAAACCGATAAGGCTGAAGGAAAAGGAGTCAAGTAGGACCCTTGTAGTTGCTTCTGGTAATGCAGACCCCTGAGTGTTGTTTACCTCAGTCTCCATAAGCTGCCTAAATGTGATGTGGTACACGCCATGGATACCACGACTGGACAAACAACCTACACATGGGACGGAACAGTCAATAATATCCTTGATTCTGTTCCCAAACAAAGTTAAAACTCACTACAAAATAAACCAAAATATGCGATGAGAATTTTTTTTTTTATAAAAACCCCAAACACGAGGTATTAGAATCGTACATGGGTTGGAGGTTGAGAAAACGAAAGAAGATATTTGTTGACATTAGACTTGAACTTCTGTGGACTTGTGGATTTTCAGGAAATACGTATGCAGGAAGGTTGTTCCAGAAAACGGCAGTTGAATGAATAAACGAGGAAGATGAAGTTGGTTTTGTGAGTTTGAAGTTGGACAGTAAATGGATGTTGGCTGCACGTGTTCGGATTGTTTTGAAAGAAAGAGCGGGAATTATAGAAGCCAATTCAGAAGAACAGTGCCCATGGAAGTATCTGTAGAAGAGGCATGCAGCAGAAACAGTAAGTCTATGAGACAGAGTGGTGGCCCGGCATTCTCAACAGAATACTACGTGCTGGAATATCCCAAACCTACAACTGTTTATAGACATACCTTCACAACAGAAAAATAATAGTGCAAACAAGATTTCAATCCATACAAAAGAATGTTGCCCCGCAGGATTCAGTGCTGAGTCACTGTTTTTGGAACCTGGTGCTGGATGAGTTCCTGGGAGAGTACAAAGGCCAGGTGGACAAGCTCACCCTTGCTGATGATCTGGTTCTCCTTGAAAAAGGCAATACCAGAAGAGCCTCGGAACAAAATGCAAACAATGCCCTGAACTTTCTATGGGACTGGGCAAAAACCCATAAACTGGTTATTACTAGTAACAAAGACTAAATCTATTCTATTAAAAAGTAAGTTGAATATTCGAAGACCGACCTCCCCAGATAAAGATTGCTGAGAAGGCAATAGCCTTGAGAAAGGTTAAAATTCAGTGAGCTAGCTATTATAGTAGCTAGCTCATTTCTTTTCAAGATATTGTTATTGATGTACATGTTTTCTAGACTGTTACTCAATACTGTAGTAATAATATTCTCTAGATATTTTTTTTATTTTAATTTATTATGTATGTTCATTAAAAAACATCACTAGATGCTTTAATGGTATATGTGAGTGTGTTTTTTAGTATAAAAAAGTATGTCTGGGTATATATGTATATCGGTGCAAACAATTATCTGCCTGAGAGGGCGTCTGAATGTGTGGTTATGAGAGTGTGTGTCTTTTTTTTTTTTTTTTTTTGATTTGGTAGTTGTTGGCGCATCGGCTTCTGTGGCCATATTGCACCTCCCAAGGTTTTTGCAGTACTTTGATCCAAGCCCGAGGCGAGAATCGAACCCGCGACCTTTGGGTTGCCGGGCAGGTACTTTACCCACTCGGCTAGCCCGGTCGGCTCGAGTGTGTGTGTCACAATAAGTATGTATGTAGATGAATCTATATGTGTAAATAAATGAGTAGATGTAAATGTGTGTAAGCATTTTATTTTTTTGTATCATAGTAGGTGAGTATGTGTGCTTGAGAGAATAACTGTATGAGTGTATGTATGAGGTATCCAAACATGCAAACTGCTGAGTGGGAAAAGCGTCCAATTTACCGTGGGAGAAAAAAAAATCAGCAATCAGCATGTCCTGTTCATGCTGATTGCTGTACCCTGAATGTGTTAAATATATATAAAAAAAAATTATGCTTTACCTTCAAAGGTTAAGCAGTAAAATTTGCAATGAAAAGATTGGTCACCTGTGTAAACTATGCGGCGACAGCGTATATGTAATATAGATTGTTCTTAAATAAAAAAAAAAGTATAGTAAGTGTCTAAATAAATATAACTGTCCAGTTTAGGCAGCATCTGCGTCCTGTGAGTGTTGACGATGGATGAAACACGGTAAATGAGTGCGTGTCATGTATTGTCAAAACCAGACTGCCCTTCAATAAGTATTATATTAAAAAAAAAATGTGCACTTGAGTACTGTAATTGTAAGTATGATAGCGGTGTACTCGGGAAGAAAAAAATGGTTAGTGTGTTCTAGCAGGTTCCCCAAAACTGGACTGCATGGGGGGCCTATATGACGTCATCCATTTCATTGTGGCGTGATATACTGACACCGTCTATAGCTGGTCAGGGCTTAAACACAAAACCACTGTCAGCAATGCGATTTCTCCCTCACACAGGCACTATGCTTTATTCCTAATTTAGCACTCCCTTCCCCCACCTCCCCTATTCTTCGCCTGGCTCTTATCACCAAAAAAACGTTTACATTTCTTGTCAGTCCCCATGTGCAGGATGGGCTCCTCCCACCAGAGGACCTCTATTCCTTTAACTTCCTACTTCTAGTGGACAACCTACCTATCATCCATAACTTCTTGCTCTGGTCCCTGCTTTTCACTGTCACCCCTTTTCACGTCTTCTCCTTCCAGAATCTTTTTTTTTTTTTTTTTTTTTATAAATGGGGCCCCTCCCTAGAAAGCTCATGCGCAATCTAGGGTTCACCCCCGCCAGATTCTTTTTCCTGCAATACCTGGCTGTCTCCCCGAGACAGTGGACGGAAACGCGGGGTCCCACTAGGAGACACTAGCGGCTAAATGCCGTAGGAACAATAAACCAACATAACCTCACACACTGCACTACTCAAATACTCACACTGTCTCTGGCATTTATAGTTTGTATTGCGTCACAATATTTACCTTGCCGTTTGTAGTGGAAACTCCCGGTGCCGCTAGACAAGAAACACTATACACTATGTACTTTACAATAAAGATTAATTCTTTCAGTTCTTTTAGAACTAAGATAATGAATTCGAGACCGTAGTTAATTTTGATGGAGGGCGATCTCTAGGTCATTCTTCGGGACCCGCTGGAACCATTATTTTATAGGACTGAAGTCTGTCCTATAAAATAATGGTTCCAGTGGTCCCCGAAGTACATGGTAGTCAAAATAAGTGGTGATTCTTTGCTCATGCACTTCCTTCATGACATAATATTTCCGTCGGGGAAAGCGTTCTCGGATGAGACATGTATGATCTTTGTGCATCCCCTGAAATTCTTTCAACAAGACACTGTTTACTTGAGTGACCTTCCAGAAAAGGGGTTTAAAAGTACAGTTATAGTCCTTTTTCGTCCCTGTTCTGTGGCTGCAACGACGCTTCTAGCAATCTCAACTCTGTTTCGAAGTTATTGAATAATTCCAGCATTAATTTTAATTCTTCATTTAAAATCGTCAGATAAATGTTGCCCCTCAAGCATACTTAAATGTAATGCCCACGAACTGTTTCATCAGCCTTTTTCCATGATCACGTGGCATTGATTAAATTCATGATGTAATGGAAGATTTTTGTGTAGCGAATTTAGAAAATAAATTACACATTAAGACTAGTTAACTGTTTTTTCCCAGATTGATTTTCTGTTTGTTTGCTTTTGCTGGAATCCTATTATTTCGCAGATTAAGTTGCTACAAAATTAGGAAATTGTCTACTTTAAGTGAGAAAAATCGAAATTTCCGGTTAATAAATCTCGAAACCTCGGCCTGAAATAAATTAGCTGAATCTCATTTGAAAAAAAAATAATAAAATAAAATAAAAGTTTCAGAAAACTTCGATCCATCGGCAACACAATTCCAACTTAGATCCTCTTTACAGACAAAGTGACGTACTCAGTACACGATATTTCTCTTTTCCCTTTTAAAATTCTAAACAGCACAGATTACCACTACCCAGCCGCTTGCGTTACCGCGCACAAGTGTGATAAGTTCCAGAAACAATTCTCAGAAAGTAAAAACGTCCATGACATTTTTCCATCTGCATCTATATTGTTCAGTGGGTGCTACGCCGCGTTTAGCGGTTTGTTCTCTTTGTACCCCACCCCTACACTCTTGCACATGTAAGTGCAGGAATGTGATATACACAAGACCACTAATGCTAGTAACAGTGAACAACGTACGAGTAAAATTTGTGCTCACGTCTGGTGAATTCCTTCTCTAGCTTGCCTAGAACCTGCATCTCGCGTTACCTGAAAGTATTATAACAATTTTCTAATATCGACCAGCTACACCTGAAGTATTTTGACAAAATACTTCGGGCAAATTAAAAAGCAGCTGCATTTCTGAAATTCTATTGAATCGGGAGAAGTTTTTGGCTCTAAAGTTACTGAATGAGACCACTGTTGGCGTACACGATGAAGTTCTGGTATCGGTCTTATTTAAGTAACTTTATAATCCAATACTTGATGAATTAAGGAATTCAGAAACGTAGCCGCTTTTTTTTTTTTTTTTATTTTTTTTATTTCAACACACTGGATATTAAGCCATATAAAACAATATTTACGTGGTAAAGTGTGATTTTACAAAACGTGGTATTATATTTCACGGAACTTCCTGCTATATTTAAAACAGAATTATTTGTAGTTAAGATTCTCCCATTACTGTTGAAATTGCAGAATGGAGTCTACACAATGCTTATAAGAATCTCTATTTTAATAATCAATATTTTTGTAAAAAAAAAAACCTTGTTTATATTTAATGAACGCCATTTGCCAGCAATGAGGAGTTTTTGCCTTAATGCGATCTCCATTACGAAAATACTGACTGGTCGAAGAGAGAGAGAATGTGAAGTCTGCTTTGAAAGATTGCCGTAGATCGTGTGGCTTAGTATAAAGGGGGCTTTACTAAAACTTAGAACAATTTATAAAAAAGCAAAATGGAGTAAACAATTCTGAACTTAATTTCCTAGTGATTTTATCATATAGAGGGCGATCAAAGCCGATTCTTAATGAGATCTTTACTAAAACAAACCAAGAAGTAGTTCCTTCGTCTTTCAAACATGACATTAACAGCTAGAGACCACCAGGTGTCAGTATTAATGGAGGATCTCTGCAGGAATGGTTCGACTGTTTTTCATAAATGTAAAAGACAACTGAATAGCAATAAGACATCCATAATTCGCATTCATGAATATCCTGCATTTCCAAGGCTAAATTATCCGTTCCAAGGACGAAAAAAAGGGGGAAAGAGTCCAAACGAAATCCTGTATCTCTACTTGAGATCGGTCAATTCAGCTCCACCTGCCAATGCTTCATTAAGTTCCTCAATTCATCGATATTTTTCAACTCGAATATTTCCAATCTGTTGGAAAATGATCTCTACTATACAGCCGTAGAAATCCTCCACTGCAAGAAACTTCCGCATTCCGATGGAGTACAATATCATCGGTTGTTGTCAATCTTAATTTATACTATAGTAGTATGTAAAACGATACACCAAGAGATCAGGGTCGTTTCCCGTTACAGCCACACATCACTTTGACTTCGATGCCCATCTGAACATGAGTGATTGCCTAAATAAAAGAGTGAGACAAAGCTTCAAAGTTTCACTCAGTGAATCTCTCTGGTGCTTAATAGACAAGAATACCCTGACTCGATTTCCAAATTATTTCCATTTCGCTTCTAAATATTCTCTCTACACATCCCTACTCGAAAAAGCATATAAGGTAAGTTGAGAGTCAGAACAATTGGTTTAAAAATTATTGAAGAATCCAGTCAAATAACTATGCAACTTCCCTATATTTGAAATCAACCATAATCCCAGTTTAACCGAAAGCAGAAACCGAGCATACATTGGTATAATTAGTATTTTTCATTTAGCAATGTTTAACAGCTATTTGGCATTCAGCAGGTTATCGATGTTTATCGATGTGTTATCATTCGTGCTGAATATTAAACAGAAAACTGATTTAGCGTAGATGATATGTTCTGATGTAATAATCAGCGTAGGTACACTGTTCATTTCACTAGAATTTATCATGTAATGATCACTTTACCTACGCTGATCATTACACTAGAGCTTATCATGATTAGCGTATGTACACTAAGAGTTTTCCTTTCATTATCTTTTTAAAAGTTTGTATATTCGATTCTCATAACGCGTATTAAAGTATGAACACCTAAATCTAAATTATTTCTTAATTCTGTCTCGTGTCTTATGGAGTTCCGGGTCAATTATTTAATCCCACCTTAAGATTTGAGAGTAGCTCATTTTCTGCTTGGGTCTCTTTCTGATCTGAAATGGACCAACATCAGATGCACAGCGTCAACGAAATTAATTCCTCATCCCTCTCTGCATTCTGCTTTTATACCCTGTTGCACGATGAATCATAGTTGTGTGGCTACAATAATTTTATAAACTTCATAGGATTCAGTTTTATCATCTGACAACAAACAATGAACCTATGTGCAAATTAATGACAAACCCTTCATCCACTTCCCTAGATATCCCACCTTACCCATACATTTACAGCATCGTAAGTCTTGCACAGGTATTAATACCACAAGGTGTGCTAAGCTCCCCGGTATGAAATGCAATATCGCACGTGACAGACAACTGACCTGACGGCCGTACCATTTCCAAGCATGACCGTCTAATTTTCACGTGCCCAAATACTAGAAAGGATGGCCGTAAAGAAAAAAACACGTAATTCCTACTATGCGAAAAGTCACGGAGCCACTTACCGCCATGTACGGCGCGATCTCCGCACTCGCCGCCAGATGCCCACAACATCACGATGAGCAGTATGGCAGTAGCATAGCTGGACGCTCGTCTTCTTCGGCCAGGAGGGGTAGCATCGTTTCTGGCGTCAGCATGGAGACAGAAGGAGGCCATCGTAGCCATACTGACGAAACACCCAACGCCGAGGAACGCGCAGAAGCTCGTGGTGATCTTGTTGCACTCATACACCACCACTGGCTTCCACCGAAGCGAGACGTTTGATGCCAGCTACATACAGAACCACATAGCCAGAGGAACTAAGGACGCATGCGTAGCTGATGAGTACTGGGATCTCAGAGCAGCGGATGATGCGTTTCTTTTCTTGCCTCCTTATACCTGCTGCCTACCTGACGCTAATAAGGTTTTAGTTCAAGCGCCAGCAGCATATGATTTCGAGGATAAGAGAAGGGTGATGCTACTAGAGGTATGATGTGATTTGTGTGTTGCGGGGGGGAGAGGGGGAGGAGAGAGAGAGAGAGAGAGAGAGAGAGAGAGAGAGAGAGAGAGAGAGAGAGAGAGAGAGATGACATTCATAAAGCGAAGCAAACAGAAATAATTCAAAGACTGACGCATGTCCGATATTACTCAGTTTATGGTTCCCTACAAAGGCCAATAATATAATCAATATATCAAATAGATGGACGTAAGGCCAATGTGTGTATTTTGCTACCATTGAGGGACTTTCATTTCATCAGGAATTACGCAGTTCAAACAATGTAGATAATGGAAATGTTCAATGTCACTGTGTAAACAGTAGGAAGAAAAATATGAAGGAAATAAATGGGAAGAAGGACGCGGTTGGATTGATGCGTGATTCAGGAAATCGGTGCAAGGGATGAAATGTGAAAAAAAAAAAATAAATAATAATAAAAAAATTACGTGACGTGAATAATACACGACGCCCGGAAACGGGCGTCGTGAATTCTGGGAAGAAGAATTTCAACGCGGAATGTACTCTAAATCCATTGCCATGAAAACTTCGACGCACAGTGTTCATTGCAAAAGACCAAATGATAAAGTTGAGATATAAAGCGGAAACAAAGCTCAATGCTTTATACTTCTGACATTTTGTATTATTTTTCCGAAAAAAAATAGTACAAAATGCCAAATCCGGTAGGCACCATTTGGATAATAATGCAAAATGATAAATTTCTTATGGAGTTAGTTAAAAGGACTGTTTCGGTGTCGTTCAAATACGAAGCAGAAATTTTCTGATGCTCTCTATCGATTTTTTTTTCATATTAAAATAGCAAAATGCAAACATTGGTAAAAACAATATGAACCTTTCTATTAAGACAGTCACAGACAGAAGAAATACAAATAAATGCAAATAGATGCAAAGAAAACTAACGTGGTGTGATCATGTGTTGCCTCGTTGAGTATATAGATAGCACATGCACTGCAGTAATCTGAAGCCTGAATGGGGAAACTGCATAATGTATCAGACTTAAAGTCTTATCGTGAGGCCCAGAACTAAAGGACCCACGCGCAAGGAATTAAAGAAATCGGATATAGGCAAACGCCTCCTTATTCCGAAGCCACTTGTTTCAGAGAAAAGCAGAAAAATCCTCTTGCAGCGATGTCGAGAACGTTGTGATTGAACAGTGGAAGAAAATCATGGATTCTCCTTGCCTTGTTAAGACAACTCAAGCATGTGAAGGTAATATCACGGCTAGGAATTTGTTTTTTTTTTTTTTTGGCACGGGCGAGTACGTTGATACGGGGGGGGGAGGGTTAGAATGTCATCCAGAGATCGCCTGAATTTTGTATCTTGCAACGTTACACTTGATTCCCGAAGGTGATGTCCATTTTATGAATCACAATGCAACAGCTCAACGTGCAAGAATGGTTCGGATAACATGACACGGATTTCCACCAACATCCTTGGTCCCCACGATCATCTAGCATTGTCGAATGGCTGTCTCCGGCATATTCCACGTTCTCAACATCCTTGGTCCCCACGATCATCTGATTACAAGCCTGTTGAGAATGTGGAATATGCTGGAGACAGCTATTCGACAACGAAGTCCTCTTCACTCAACGTTTCTGCAGCAACTCGATATTTTGCTGGAAGAATGGTTACAACTAGACCAAAACGCACTAAAACACATTGTAGAATCCATGCCGCGCCGCACATCTGCTGTTGTTGGGGCGCCTCCCTAGTCAGGTGGGAAGGAGCAGCAGCGCGTAGCACACGCTTCTTGATTAGACCGGGGTTCAAGCCCGTCACCACCAAATACGGAGGATGCGGAAAGGTCAGGGAATGACCACCGCATATCCCGGAGCAATATGGCCTTAGTTGCCAACGCTCCTAAAAACCAAATAACAACAACATCTGCTGTTATTCGAAACAAAGGCGGCCCGATTCGATAGCGAATTTTTTCGCTATCCAATATCTTCCACTTCACCGCACCTGGTGAGTAGTTGGCGTGTTTGTCCGTGCTTTATCATCACACTGCAGAGAAAGCGCTAAGCAAATCGAAGTTGTCTTCTTGAAGCAAGAATCATACTGGGTAACATAGAAGCTAAAACTAATTCCCTGACAACGGTTATAAAGTCCACTGCAAATAATCCACACGGATCTACGTGTACGTAAGACCGTTTGAAAAACTTTTTATATACTTGCACATAGGCATCGTACCCAAAGAAATACCCGCGTAAAAGCTGGCAGCAAAAGGTTAAATTTTATGCAATAGGGAGTGGAGTGACTTTCGTATTTTCGCGTTAGTAAGAATAAATGATAAAAAAGTAAACTTTTTCGACACAGCCAGAAGTAAAATTTTTAATAATAATTATTATTAAAATAAAACAATATTCGTTATTCTCATTCCCACAAGGTATTTCTGCTTTAAACGTAATCAAACTTACTGCCTCCGCCACCACATTGGGAGGCAATTTATTTCAATGTTCAACACGTACCAATTAGTGAACTTCGTGGGATCCAATCTGCTGTTATTCTCTGAGATTTTATATTTGTGTCGTCTGTTTCATCTCACCCACAAGGTAAAACAAGCCTTCCTCATTCATTTTACTCAACCCCTTCGAAATCTTCCCTTAGATATCCAGTTTCCAAACGTTACAATCCACATCTTCTAAACAGTCTTCATATATTCATCGCTTCGCACTCATCACCAATCTGGTCGCCCTTCTATGATAAACTCTCTCCAATAGTTTTCTTTTTTCGGGTGCGGTCTCCAGACCCGCATACAATATTCCAAATGTAGTCTATGACCTTGGAAAGTGGGACAATGACGTCCTCCTTACTGTCAAAGGCTCTATAAATCGTATCATGTATTATGCCTGTGTAAGCGCAGTTTCTAGGCCCTCTAGACAGAAACACATGGAATAACTCATGGGAGAAACACCTACTCCCTTTCGACTCAGATCGGCTAATTAAATCCATGATTGGTTTGCTTGGTTGTTGAGATTTTAGGCGCATCAACTTAGGCCATATTGCGCCATGTATAATGTCTTTGAATTGCGTGTTCTGTGGTCGATTTGCTGTTAGCTGGATGAAAAACCAGAGTTTCCGGAAGAAAAAACCCTGCTGCCCACGCCCGTTTAATTCAGCTATATTGTTAAAAACAGCAATAAAAATTCCTCGCGTCATTGACCAGATTAGAACTCAGGTCTTTTCCACCCGGTGTGGGGAGAACGGTGATTATACCAACTATGCTACACACGAGGGAATTCCTTCGTGTCTTCAACGGGATTCGAACCCAGACTTCTTCAGACAAGTGAGGTGACGATCTTCCAGAAATAAGACTGCATCGTGTTTTGAAAGGTAAGTTTGAGTGCTAGTAATTTCTTGGATATTAGTATTTTAAGGAACTGGCAATAAATATTTGAGTAGCAGCTTGTCAGGGAAAACTCGGTGAAATTCAGTGTTATACTATTATTATTACCCAAACTATGAGTAGGACTTACTTTAAATGGGAGAGGGTCAGTAATATATAAGAGAAAAAGAACAAACGAAGGATCAGAATTTGAGGGAATCCAACATTGCTTAAAGCAGAGAGTTATCTGTAATCATTGAGGAGTCACAGTCCGCTATAGCAACCCAATCGCAAAAAGCAAAAGATCGAACCAATCCTATCCAAAACGCAATTAAATCCCTTACGGTTTAGAGCTACTTTTTTCTCAAAAAAAATTTCCATGGAATTTCTATAAAGACAAGCGGTAACATGCAAAATCTGTATCAACACAGGTGGAATTCCATAGCGATGATCATTAATATGATTGGCGGTTTCGAGATAGTGTTGTAGTTGATGTTGGTAGCAAATGCATTTCTTCATTATTTTAAGTAATGGAGAAATACAAGTACGATAACTGAATCGAAGAGAATTGTTACCCAGTCACCCCCTCCCCACCCGAGGGGGCTGGAAATCACTGCTACTCAGTTGCCAGAATATATGCAAAGTTCAATGGAGTAGGAAACACACGAGTCGAATCAAAAAGTTAAATGCCTTACTCAAAAACTGGAAAAATTCCCTCATGATTATATGGAAATGTTCTAGCATTACAGAACTAAGACAAGTTTTCAAACATTCCAAATGGATCATTAAATGGAGCGTGATTGGTTTGGGATTAAATAATAGAATTACTGAGGTTAATATCGTTTTGACAGTTTTTAACCGCAGTGTGTTTAATTTGGACTCTAGATAGCAATATTATTCCTAGTGAATATAAATGATTTTTTTTATAAATTATTTCATGTTAGTGATTTATATTATTTTTTTCCCATAATATCTGCAAATGACGTTAATACTCTACAGTAAGGAAATTGATATGCCAGATTTATGCTTGTTAAAAAAGAAGATAAGCATAACAAAATTGGAAACTGTTTGCGAAGATCTGCGATGTACTACCAACTTACGGTGTTAGCCTATGTATATGTTACTGTAAAAGTCGGTAAATTTTAGGATTTAACAGTAATATACCAATTAATTACCAATCAAATATTTACCAATTCACTTTGGTAAATCCGAAGATTCTGAATTGCAAGCTTTTATAGTAACACACATCTTATAATGGGGGATTTTAATTTTCCAGATATCGAATACAACTTGTGGTTTGGTCACTCACACACACTAGCAAGAGTTTTGGATTTCTTGGATGACTGTTTTCTACAGCAGCATGTTAGAGAGGCAACAAGAGAAGGCAATAATCTTGATCTGATTATCAGAAACAATTCTTCATGCATTAAGACCCTGCAGGTAAAAGAAAGTGCAACATCAATATACTTTGATCAGTGCCACTAGGAAGCAGTGACCTTTGAAATTCTATACAATGCGCCAGCTGATGACGGTGTACACAGCAAATTCTAAATTGGAAGCGTTCAGGGAAGTAATTGCACAAGCTAAAAGGCTTTTTTATACCAATTAAAAATACTGTTCAAGGCTTAGACCTAAGATGTCAGAAGAAGAAGTAATGAAAGTCGTTACAGAGGAAATAAATGTATGGGGCGGATATAAATTATCAGATTATGCAATTATCATGTTAATTTCCCTAACTTTCCTCACCACGGAGATTAGGAAAGCAAAGGCACAAGTATTTGGCAAAGGATGCACAGTCTTCACTTATGTAAACAACAAAAAGAAGAGGATGAATCACGTTTGCCCACTTCATACCAAAGGTTTAACTGTTGATGATCCTGCTCAGGTTGCTGACAAACTGAATAGGTATTTTACATCTACATTCACAGGTGAGGAATTCCTTAGGAGAGGGAGATGCCAGAAGTTTATCAAACTAACAAGGAAATAAATGATATTTGAAATAACTGAGAGGAAAGTGGAAGAGGAATTGTTGAAAACAAATTGTTGAGGTGGATAGAATCTATCCAATTATATTAAGGGAGGCAAGCAAACCCTTGGCTATAATTATGAAAGCATATTTAGATTCAGGCTAGGTTCCTGTACACTGGAGATTTGCAGATGTATCCCAAACATGAATAATTACAGAACCAGGGATAATAATGGAGTCACTAAATAAAAGTAATTTAACTAGTGGAGACACTAGTTAAAATTAATGCAGGACCATCTAGAGAAGAAAGCAGTTATACTGCAACAGCATGGATTTGTTAAGGGGCAATCTTGTCTGACCAAACTGATTGGACACTATGATGCAGTGACAAAGGAACTGGATGCAAAAAATAACTATATATTTGGATTTCAGGAAAGCTTTTGATACCGTTGCACATTACAAATTGGAGCATGTAGCATTAAAAGAAAATTACTTCTATGGATAAAGGGATGGTTGAGAAGTAGAAGACAGAGTGGTTATCAATGGACACATTAAATATATTTATTAATGATATAGATGAAGGTATATCAGGCTTAATATCTAATTTTTAGATGATACAAACATTGACGGGGTGGTTAACGACAGAAATCAAGGTATGCTACTGCGACAAGATCTAAAAATTAGGCAGATGGGCTAAGAAATGGCAGTTGAAGTTTAACATTGACAAATGAAAAGTACTACATGTGGGTAGCAGTAATCCCTATTAACATACCAACTTTGTAGTACCACACTCCGGTTAGTGCACGGAAATGGGACGAACCCCTGGTGCCGTCAGACAACTGACACTCCGGTTAGTGCAGAAGGAAGAAAACTATGGGGGGATAGTTTTTGGACTAAACACCAAGCAATTCATGTGGTTTTATAAGTGATATACAGGAATTTTTCCAGCAGCGATGGAAGAGGTGATCATCTCATTATAAGGCAATCGTTAGGTCGCATCTTGAGTATTGCATGCAGGTCTGCAGGCCTCTTTTAGGAAGGATATGAGTCTGCTGGAAATGGCACAGAGAAGGGCAACGAGATTGGTGAGGGGGAAAAAGCGTGGTCTTACCGAGAAAGGCTTTAGTTCTAAAAATTGCAGCTCCTGGAGACCAGGCAATTGGGAGGAGAGATCTGATTGAGGTTTAAGACTTTGAATGGATTGAGCAAGCTAAATGGGGTTTTTTTTCCCCATATATGAAATATCCCTGAAATAATTTTTTTCATCCCTCTAAATACACAAAACCGTCCAGAAAATATACACGATTTATTACGCCATATAGTAGCGACACATGTCCTTAGCTGCTTGCGAGCCTATTTTAAATAATCACGACATCCATTTTGTACTAAAACTAGTTCAAAGTAATGTAGGTTAACAGAAAAACAGTTTTTTGTTAATGGGGAAATTTTATTATCAGGAGCACCCACTAATAATTCTGATATTATAATCGTTTCCATTTTTGTTTCCCATTGGGCCCTGATATTCATGCATTTATGTCTCATCCAAAAGATTAATGAAAAATAAGGTTGTATATTAGCATTACTAACCAATTAGCATAATTCGCTATTTCGGAAGAAATAGTCCTTTGGAACTATTATATTTTATATATGTATGCATACATATATATTTTTAATAAGCTTTACATTGAAAACGGAACAATGATGGACTGTGATCCCTCAAAACGAAAAAGAAGCCTTATTGGCTTTCTTGGCATCGTTGTAGTCAAATTATTCGGTCTCTGGTTGACGTTCCGGTTCCATGTTTCCTCCCACCTCTCCCTGGAAAGCAAATTTTATATCCGGCACACCGATTATAGAATACACTGGATCATAGATACAATGTACTAACTACTAATGACCTTAGTTTTCTTGGCTCAAAACAAAAATTAACATAACATACAATTAATTAAACTAAGTTTAACAATGTTTGGTATCCACAGCACTGATTATTTCACAAAATACTCCACACACACACACACACACACACATCGCCCTCTTGAAAGCAGTAACAATTTTAACGTCTCATTTTTGTAACGCCTGTCACACCCTTTGAAGTAATCACTCATACTCGATTGTAGAAATAATAGAAAGCTGAAATTACAGAATTTAATTCTGTTATACACATCGGTTTGATCCAATGGAGCCTTCAATAACCAAAACGCGGAATCAATCAACATCTGGTAGTGAAAGCGACTTACCACTGTCTGTACCAAGGAGTTACAGCATATCTCTATAACACTTGCAGGTACAGTACATTTACAATAGGTGTGAATTAACTTGGATGGTCTCCTCCTGCGCATTATTCATTAAGAACTTAATGTATTTTGTTTGTGGGATACGCAGTGTATCACATCCTATGGCTTTCTGGATCATGACAGATGTTTAATTTACAGAAGAGGGATTTTTTTTCTCAATCCGATAAAAACTGGTATTAATCTCAAATCTTCCTGATTTATTTATATCAGAACGATTTCAGATCTGACACCCCTTCTTCCAAAGCAAGCTAAAGCGATAGAATACATCCGGAAAGCTAATGAATATAACCTTTCTTTAGTTATAGGTTGGAATTATACTCGAGTTTTATAACGTATTCATCATCGTTCCCTACCAAAGAGGGTCTCGTTATTTTCTTCAAAGTTCGCTTCAATGTTTAATCATAAGCTTGATTTCCAGAATCTCCACAAATCATCTGTAAAAGCACTGAATTATGAAAATTCACGACATACTGCTCCAAATATAGTATTATATTTATTATACTGTTATATTATATTCATAAGTTGGTTGATTGTTTGGGTTTTAATGGCGCATCAGCTGCTAGGGCTATAATGCGCCAAATATTCATAAGTAGGAATGAAAGTGATGTCATGTTGGGAGCAGTACCTCCAGACCAGGAATTTTGCAAAGAGACACTGAAAACGATACAACAGGAATCAACCCCCAATGACATCCCCTAAGTAGGAGGTGGTCCACGAGATGATTTCTCTTTATTATCCCAATATGGTGACCTCACAAGCACAGCTATCGGTAGAGAAGCACTTCCCTTCGTTTTGCAGTCAACTCCACTTCATTCTCCACCAACCATATCGCGTAACTTATCTAATACGAGCCATGTGTCTTTTGACCGTACAAGTGTGTTCACGTGCCGATTTTGCATGTTGTTCGAGCGGAAAAATACAGTGACTCACATGGGAAACCCTGCTCCTTCTCCTGAGATATGCTAACTATAGCTCCGTCTGAAGAAGACTAAAGAATTCCTACAATCACAGACGAGACTCAGACCTCTCCAAATGAGTGGCAGGTGGTGCCACCGGGTCCGATAACATATCGTTCCAAAATGTGTAACAAAAATGTGCCTGTTTTATAATTTAATTTTAAAATGAAGCTTCTTAATTCTATTTTAAGAAGTTCACTTACTTTGTAATTACAGTACGCTTTTTAAATAACAGCGGAATAGTTTTAAAATATAAACACTGATTTTTAAAAAGATATTACAATCACATGATCTTTACATTAAAGCCACTTTTGCACACCATTTTTAAAAGATGTTTATAAATGGGCTATGGAAATTTGTGTTTTCAGTGTATCATTGTACTGGTTGTCGTCTTCATCCCTTCACATTCAATGATATACGACGAAATCTGGTGTCTAGCTTTTATTGCATTATTAACTCTGAAGTCTAATGAAGCACAATTTACTTTACATAGTGAGGAAAACATGACTAGCTACTGTTAGATGTAAAGTGTAAACAGTGCAGTATGTGTTACTACCCACCACAAAGCGTAGATTAATCGCTCCCATGGCAATCGTTTCTGAATTATTCAGGTCTGTCAGGCTGTGAAACTGATGTAGAACAAGGTGGTGACGCGAAAGTGAACTGATGACTACGATCTTATTGTATTGCAAAACCAAACTGTGCGAGTCTTGTTGAATCTCATTTACGACGGCTGGTAATTAATGTATCTTTCTATATAAGATTCGCCGTATTTCTTTGGAATTGGATAGAATCTTAAGTAGGAACTTCAACCTGAAAACGGCCTCCGAATTTCACTTCAGCTCAAACTCTGAGTTCTTTTGATCATTAGCCATTCCATTAATTGTGACCACTGTACACCGCGCACATAAATTAATGGATACCAGTTTTAGGGAGAAACAGCATTTCAGTTTCACGATGGTCTTTGATAACACCTGAAAAGTGATTCGCTTTAAGTTTGAATGGGAGATTCGATAGTGTGTATGCTGATAAGACTGGGGTCCCATGAGTCACAGCGATTTATTAAAATTACAAGAGCCGAGTTGATTAGTGTAAGAGTAGTGGAAAACGTGTCACCAAAGAACAAGAGTCAGAAAAAGATCCACTGCCCTTGTCATAGATCGTCAGAAGTTCAAAAGTGACTAAAAAAAGAATGATAGTCCCAGGATTTTCTTAAGGAGGGAATAAAGTGTTTAGGGGACACCCTTAATCATCATGTGTCTGCTACAAAAGAAAAAAAAATTAAAGGAGAGTCTATAGTCCCTGGCTAGACTGCCACTGTTAAAAAAACGCAAAGGAAAACGAAACATGAACAGCTTCCATTATTTAAAGACAAACTATTTCTGCAATAAACATTTGGATGCATCGATAAATGGAAATTACATTACGTTAAATCCATTAGAAGCATTAAACACTTATATACTAGAGTAGATTTATCCATTCTTTCCCATTCTTGTGCAGCTGAATTTTTTTTTTTACTTAGCAGTCCTTTGATATCATTCATTATCAAAGAAGGAACATTTCTAATTCCAACTGAATCTTTTCGCTCCTTTGAAGCACATGAAACGGGTTGTTTTGTTTTTTTTCACAAAACATACTATGTTATGACACATTAACGTATTTTATACATAAGTAATGCGTATTCCACGTCAAATTGCCGCTTGGGGGAAAATACGCTAAACGTTCGGCTGAATCCAGATTATGGGTACACCATGTCACCGCTTTGCGGGCATAGCCAAATTCGGGATGGATTCAAGCAAAAGAAGTGTGGATTTTTTAATAGACTTTCATTTTTGGCTAGTGAAAAAGGTTATGTTAGTTTACGCCAGTAATTTGGGACGGATTAGAAAAAGTCACTTCCTCCGGAGGTGTACCCATAATCTGGAGTATAACCAAACATTCTAGCGTACTGTACCCGCCCCCGTGAATATAATCACACGATCCGGTGACTAGCAAAACTTAAGATCCCCCTTATTTATTAATTTTATTAGAATTTTATAAGATTTGAGTCTCTCCAAATTTAAGTATCGCTATCTATCATTATTTTCATAAAAAGTAAACACCATGAATCTGAAAAACTGACAGCAAAAGTAAAATTTTAACGCTGTGAACTTCTATGGCGCAAAAGTCAACTTCTAAGCCGCACAATAAACTCTGAAGCGACAAAAGTTTGACACCTCATTATTACAATATATTAATTTTAATAGTATGGTATTAAATTTTAAATGTAACATACAGAAAGTGACCAATTTCAAAAGTGCAACGTGACTAATGTCCGTCACATAGTACATTGAGTTTTCAAACTTGACTTTTGACTTATAAAATGCTCTATGTTTGGTATTAATTTGAATTTTAATTGCAGATCAAGGCAGATAATGGCTTATCAAGAAATATCTTACCTTGAAAAACTGCGATGCAATTAAATCAGTATTACGGGAACTTCCATTTGCTTCAACCATGGACATCACGCTACTTTGGAATGTCTAATCATAATTTCCGAACCACGTAAAAGAATTCAGAGCATCAGAGAAAATTGCAATTTCTTCCTCCCACCGACCTCCACCTCATTGTTGGGTTATTTCTTCTGAGAAAAATTATCCGATGCGTGGTCCACGAACGTGTAGCACGCTCTCGACAAACGATCTCCTTGACCTAAATTATTCACGGAGTCCTGAAAAATGGTACCCTGTTTATCTAAGAAGATGCTGAAAGCAAATCCCTGCAGTTATTAATAATGTCAGAATAAGGCTAAAACTTATCTCACGGGATAATTACCACCAACCAGTAACGAAACTGTATTCCAAGAATGAAAGTGCCTGGCCGAGCATTTTTCAAATAACTTCGAAACAGAATGTTATTAAAAAAAAAACTTGTTTAATCTCAGAGCACAAAGCTGGTATCGTAAATGATTATACAATGCAAAACAAGTTTTTCGTCTACGTGGCACAGCATTGCTATTCTAAGAATTCCATTCAAGAAATTCTTATCAAGTTTCGCTCCTTCCAAAAGTTTCCGAATTGGGTTGTTACGATAAGGAGCACACGAATTCACGCGACACGCAGTAGTATTTGGGGGAGTATGCTACCTGGATAGTTTAGAGATCTGAGAAATCAGACAACACAAACTACGTTACAGAAGGCGCCCTCTATTATTTTCTTAGCTTTTGATGAGAGGAGAGAAGTGAGAATGGAACAGCACACAGAAAAATATGGTATCATTGATCTTGGGTTAGAAGTTTGAAAATTTCTGTTTCTGGGAGCGTAAAATCAAAATATTACGCATGGTTTCCAATAGCCATTGTACAAGATAAACCAGGTGCGTCCAATCGTTTTAGGCTAGGGACCAAAATAGATAAATTGCTGAAGGTCGCGGGCCGCATGGGTTGTTGCAGCACGCTGTTGTTGTTGGATTTTAGGAGCATTAGCAACTAAGGCCATTTTGCTCCGTGTATATTGTCTGTAAATGGCGTATGTTCTCAGGTCAATTTTCTGTTTGCTGGACGAAAAACCAGAGTTTCCGGAAGAAAATGCCATGCAATTCTCGCCGGAGACTGACTAACTCAGCCTTCTTCAACAACTGAAGACGTTCTGCCTACAAGGGGTTAGGCAAACTGTAATTAAGATGTTTTGCTGATCCTAGTTTCTAGGATGGGATTTTCCATGAGATAGGTCTCCATGGTTAGAGAAGTTAGTCCACTTCTCCACTTCTTCCTACTTTATTCTTGCTTAACTTCTTCTCACTTCTAACTATTGGAGAGTCCCTCTGTTGATTCTCCTCTATTCTATCCATTTACCTCCCCAGATCCCAAACTTCTCCCTCTGTATTCCTCTTTTTCCACTTCACTCTCTTTTTCGGGCACTCTCAGGTGTTATGCCCTGGGCTTGCCCAGCAGGAGATAATTGATCCTGGCCGCCTCCACGTGGCGGGGATGGGGGGGTGAGACGTAGTGACCAGGTGTTACTGCTTCTTATCTGCTAAGAGCCAGGCACCGGCCGATAACATAACAACAGAACACATCATAACACTTACACGTCCAACACACTACATACAATTGGCCGGTTTTGGCATAAGCTTCAACACAAGAAGTACAATAGCGGCTTATGGGGGAAACCCTGGGATCCGCCACAACAACACATGAATATCCCTGAATATCCCCTGACTAACTCAGCCACTTTGTGAAAAAGACCCATAAAAATTCCTCCCAGTTGCAGCAAGCGGGTTACGGACCACAAGACCAGTTCTTTACCACGAATTATGCTTTTTTCGAAATAAAATTTAATTTTCGTTATTTACATTTGTATTTACAGTTTTTTTTTTTTTACATTTAATAATTACATTTGCAAATCCACCAGTTATTGCGAATGCTAATAATATATTTATTTATTGAAATATCGGCAACGGGGTTATAGCATATAGTGTTTACTGTCAAGCGGCACTGTCCCACCCCCAACTCCGGGTAATATACGCTGTGTCGCAATGCAAACTTTATAAAGGCTAAAGGTAGTGTGAGTTTTAGCGTAGTGTTGGGTTTTAGCGTTGGGGTGTGTTGGTATGTTGTTCTTCCGCCCATTTAGTCGCGGCGCCCCTGGTGGGATCCCAGTTGCCCGTCCATCACTACGAGGAAGTAGGCCGGGTGTAGGATGTAGATAAAGTCTCAGGCTGAAGAAAACTCTGGGCATTGCTTGAGCTTGCTAGGGAAGGGCCCCTAAAATATTCTGGAAATTTTTTTATTGGAAAAGGAGCGCGGGGATGATAATTTGAGTATTGGAGAAAAGGTGAAGTTCAAGAAGGTGAATAATAGGAAAGCTTCCACCTAGAAAACGAAAGCTAAAGGATTAGAGGGGGTACCCCCTGTGGAAGGAGCCCATGCCTCACAGGGTGGGGACTGTTACGAAGAGAGAAAGATTTGTGGTGGTAGGGTACACTAGGCGAAAGGTTTGAATGAGAGGTGGGGAAGGAATACAGGTTTTGAAGGGAACTAAAGTCATAGATTGGGGTATAAGATCGCAATGCAAACATACTTTACAGTACTTCTCTGTTTCAAATCCCACACTGCCAGGCCTGCTGAAACCAGTGTCCGCAGATCTCACGCTATGCCTCAGAGCAGAGGGCATGACGTCGGCAAGGTTGGGGGAGGTTTCCTGATACGTTACTCCCACTGCAGACTAATGGGGGACAGCTTCATCGTTCATCTCTTTAAGATAAGACAACTCTATATCCTATTACTTTAAAATAAATTCTTATTGCAAAGTCTCTTTCCAAGACCTAGAAAGCTGCCATCCTACGCCTTATCAAAAAAACCACATAAACCGCCAACAGATCCTCGCTCTTTCCGGCCAATAGTTCTTCTGACTAATTTCGGCAAAATCCAAGAAACCTCATAGCAATAAGAACTAAGACCCTATTCCAAACTTAGGGACTCTTTTCTCCTTCCCAATATGGGTTTACACCAGGATAATCCTGCGAGGAGGCCCTCTTTGAACTTACTCTTCATACTGAAAGCTCAGACTGCATTAACTCGCTATCTTCGAAGATTTTGAGGAAGTCTTCGACAATGTTTGGTGGGACAGTGTCCTGGTACGCCTTCACCTTGTCAGATGCTCCACCCAGTTATACAAACTCTACCAAAGCTCTTTCACCGATCGTACTTCTTCTTGTCAGATCTAAGTTTCACATTGTTACCAGGCCCATCTTTGGGGGGAGGTGCCCTCAAGGCTCAGTTCTGGGGCCCCTTGCTTGGAACATGGTCTTCAGGACTGGCTTGCCTCGCACCTTAGATAGCACCAAGATTATAGCCTTTGCAGATGAACTTACTGTTGTGGTCTCTGGTAAATCAAGGCAAGCCAGTGAGAACAATGCCATTGGGATTGTTCTCAATGGCTTGCCCAATTTGTTTTTGCTTTTCAAAAACAAATTGGACCTCAGGAGGCCTCCGTAGGTCAAAATCCCTAGCTTCCGACTTCCCAGGCCAATGTCCAGGGTGTGGTCATTGACCATAAACTCAGTTTCTTTCCTCACCTACTGAATCTTAGTACCAAGATAAAAAGATTTTCCACATCCATCTTGAAAGTCTCCAGGAACGAGTAGGAGTTGTCTAAGCGAAAGTTCTCGCTTTATTACAAGGCGATCTTTCTTCTCATCGTCTCCTATGCGACGGGGGTCTGGTTCCATCGTGTTGGACTGGTCAAAATGCGGGACAAGCTCAACTCTATACAGCAGACCATGCTTCTCACAACCCACAGAATCTGCCGTACTGTCTCTACAGCAGCTATTCAAGTGATTGCTGCTGTAGTGTGACAGTACCCTTCTTCTAGATCTGCACATTGTTTATAGAGGCCTCACCTTCCGCATCAAAAAGAAAATACCGACCACTATCTTCAGCCTAGAACTAAACGTAAACACAGGTCCAAACACGGAGAAGGCCCGTTGTTACAACGAGCTGAAAGACTCGATGGGACACCCTCCCCCCCACAAGGAGCCGTTACAAGATATTTCCTTCCAGATGTAACTTTTCCAGCTTCTAAGTCAAAAAAGAAAGACTTTATTTGTCCTACAAAATATAAATATAGTAGTACATTGGTATGAGACAAATTCCCTTCACAGCAGAAAATTCCAGAGGATTAACATAAAATGAAATAAAAAGTCTCATCACTACATTTCTGTGTAGAGTCCTGTCAGTTGTAGTAAAACGTTCAGCTTAACATGACATCTGCTATGCGAGATATACACTTGTTCAAATAATTTCGTGTCGGGTAGTGACAATTGTATGAATTTTATTGACATTTGATTGGCAATCAGGCAGAGGTTCATTATCCTGCAAAACTGACCATGCACGGATATTCTGTGATGGCTCAGATTCATGTGGTTGTCTTACTGGGAAATAAAAAGCGTGGTGGTTTAATTCTCGGACGGTTGTTGTGATAAAATGGCCTGATTAGAACTCGTGTAGGCTAGAAGGAGGTGGCAGCAACATTATTAATATCTCTTTCATCACATTCAATTTTGAAGGACGCATATGTGGATGCTTTCTTCAGAAGGGTGACTCTTACAGTTATATTCATGAGTCGTAGGCATTCTGACATAATTTGGTCTGGAGTTTTTGAGATGGTTTTTGAGTGCTGGTTGAGTCATGCGATCATGGGTTTTATTCAAGAGGTGACTAATGCACATGACATACCACTGCAGTACTTGTTGTTAAGGTATTTGTAGCGACTGGTCCTTCTGCGGCTAAATGAGCAGGCAGGCAAGGGATGTCCTTCAGCATATGTCTGTTTGGATGCATTAGTTCTGTTATCATATGATATACTATTCAGTCAACTTGGCGTTGTGGTGTTGACACACTGTGCAGCATTCTATACCGGGAGAAAATCACGCAGATTTCAATGTGTTGTACATGAAGTATTAGCTTCAAGATACGGCCACTCAGTAAAGCCTTCATTAAGGCATTGTGCCGCTGGATTACTAGTTGTGTATATGCCAATGCGTTCTCCCATATGAGTTAGATGGTGTCGATGAGGTGCAGTTGGTAGGTTTATTTTGAGATATCCCTCAGTAGCACCTATTATATTAGTTATTCGATGTTGGATAAATGATATCATTCACACTACAGTAGCTTGATGCAGGTGCACCTACTCACATACAATTATTTATTATTATTTTTTTTTTTATTATTATCTGTTTATTTCCATAAGGAAACCACCCCGGGACGGCAAAGTGCCAGGAGGGTGCTAAGTACATATCAGGGTACGAGATACTACCTGCAGTGGGTTACATATACTGAACATGTAGTCTCGTCCCGAAATATTATATAGACATTTTATATTTAATATATGCAGTATTTACACATTAATGATTCTGTACATACATTATACAAATCATATATTTACAATTCACTAATAATTCCATATATAACTTACATATTTACATAACTGTTACAGAAGGTATATTTTTCGAGTCAACAAATTATTAACTGGACAAACGTCTTCAATCGATCAATCAATATGCTCCCCGATTCTGTTTCCAATCATAGAATGGTCTGTTGGGGACGATCCTTTGGGCAGTGACCATTTTCCGATTATTTGTGATCTGCTCACTGCACAACCACCATTAGCCAAACCCTGCAGAAAATGGAAGTTCTCTCAAGCCAACTGGTTCAAATTTCAATCAGTTGTCACCCTTGATGAACAATATATATATACGAACCCAGTCGATAGATGAGGCCACAGATTACATCACTTCACACCTACTATCTGCAGCTAAATGTTCAATTCCATTGTCAAATCCCCAGTTCCGACTGCACCTTAACTATTGGTGGAATGAAGACTGCACAAAAGCAAAGAAGTTAAAAAATAAAGCGTGCAATTTATTTCGTAGATCTCCAGCCACAGCTAATCTTATCAACTACAAGAAGCTAAGAGCGAAAGCACGTCTTATTCAAAGGCAAGCCAAGAAGAATTCTTGGATTCGGTTTGCATCTACCATAAACAGAAACACTAACTCCAGGTTAATATGGAAGAAAATCAGGCAGATTTCTGGAAAATTTCCAACCACCCCTTCACCAATTCTTTCATGGAATGGGTAGGAACTCTCTGCTGCCGAGGACATAGCAAATGCTTTGGGCAAAACCTTTGCCCAGGTTTCAGCGGCATCAACTTATTCTCAGGATTTTCAGAAAATAAAGATCAAGACTGAACAACGAGCCATCAACTTTCGAACCTCAGTTTTCCTTCCATATAACAAGCCTCTTCAATATCACGAACTTCAACATGTCATTAAAACAACACGCAACAGTGCCGCTGGGCCAGATGGAATATCTTACATTATGTTACAGAACCTTGGTGACAAAAATTTACCAATACTGCTGATTTACTATAGCCGGATATTTATGGAAAACCTTTATCCCGGCTCTTGGCATCATGCCACAGTTCTTGCCTTTTTGAAACCTGGTAAAGATCCTAACCGTTATAGTTGCCTCTGTAAATTACTTGAAAAAATGATCCATAATCGTCTTGTTTGGATCATCGAAACGCAAAAACTAATTAGTAATAATCAGCATGGCTTTCGAAAGAACAGGTTCTCCTTAGATCTCATGATCAAAGCTGAGCCTGCAATTCATAATGCCTTTGTAAAAAATGAACATCTTTTTATGATTTCCATAGACATAGAGAAGACATTTGATACTACCTGGCGTCGCGACATTCTCAGTAACCTCCATGCTCTAAGTCGACGAGGCAACCTTCCTATATTCATCAGGAACTTTCTCCAGAGTTGTTCGTTCCAAGTTCGATACAACTCGCTTTCTATGACATTTTTACAGGAAGAAGGAGTGCCACAAGGGTCTGTACTGAGTGCAACCCTTTTTTGCCCTTAGAATCAATTTCATCACAAAAGAACTTCCAAATACCGTTCAGACCTACCTTTACGCCGATGATCTGTTTCTTGCCATTCTCAGAACATGAGATCCATTGAATGGCAACTGCAAATATCTTTGAATAAAGTCCAAAGGTGGGCAGAGTTAAATGGCTATCGTCTATAGCCATTTAACATTTTCCGTTGATTACAAAAGTGGACTGCAACAGTGTTCTGCTGTTAAATGGCTATCGTCTATAGCCATTTAACAGCAGAACACTGTTGCAGTCCACTTTTGTAATCAACGGAAAATGCATACAAATCCTGAACTTTAGATGTCAAACTTTACCATTCCAGTGACTAACAACATCAGATTCTTAGGATTAATTCTTGACAGGAAATTAAATTTCCTTGAGCACATTAAATTTGTGTGTACATCCTGCCTCAAAAAGCTGAACGTAGTAAGAGCTTCATCTGCCTTGTCTTGGGAAGCAGACCGTACATCTTTGTTTCTATTATATAGAGTATTGATCAGATCCCGATTGTATTATGGTGCTCCACTTTATGATTCTGCCCGTAAGAATATACTACGATGTCTGGATCCTACACAGCATAGTGGATTGCACTTGGTGCTTTCAGGACATCCCCTACTCATAGTTTGTATATCGAAGCTAATGAGCCCCCTCTTTATGGCACCTCCGTAGCCAGGTGGGCAGGAGCAGCAGTGCGTAGCACACGCTTCGTGATTATACCGGGGTTCGAACCCGTGACCACTAAATACGGAGGATGCGGAAAAGTCAGGGAATGACCACCGCATATCCCTGGAGCAATATGAACTTAGTTGCTAATGCTCCTAAAAACCAAACAACAACAACAACAGCAGCCTCCCTCTTTACCTCAGCAGAAAAACGCTGCTTTTAAGTATCCAGCCCGAATACAAAGTTGCTGGCAGCATCCTATTGAGCCATACCTCTTTAATCCACCACTGCAAAATCTCTATAGAAAGAAACCCACTAAAATAAGATCAGCAGGCTTACACCTGATTGAATTAACACAGAGTTGGAATGTTGCTATTGTCAATAGGCAACAAGTAATGAATTACTCTCAATCACTGTGGACTCCCCCTCCGCAACTAACCTGCGATACTTATCGATACTTACAAGTGGGAAAAGAATCACCTACCCATAATCAATGTGAAGCAACTCCATACAAGCCATATTCAAAAATATCCTGATTTTTTTGCCAATATTTACTGATGGCTCCAAATCACATTCAGCCGTTGGAGCAGCGGCAGTACTTCCTTGTACAATCATTTCGGCTGCTCTTCCACCCCGAGCATAGCAGCTTCTCAGCAGAACTCTATGCAATAAAATTAGCCTTAGAAAACGTAAATCACTACCCTTCTGTAAAATACGTATTACACGCAGATTCACTGAGCTCAATTACAGCAGTGCAAAACTCTTCTTACAAGATTCACCCTGTCTTAAATCAAATCAGAAGTCTCCTCCTGAAAATTTAAGAAAGTCAACAATCAGTGACCTTTTGCTGGATCCCTGCACATTCGGGGATAAAGGGGAATGAACTAGATGACAAAACCGCCAAAAATCCAACAACCTTTCATTTAACCTCCGCCCCAGTCCCATCCTATGACTATAATCACATCATACAAACCGCATGTCTCGTACAGTGGAAAGAGCAATGGCACACCCAAACCAATAATAAACTCTACCAATTAAAACAAGAACCAAAGTTTTGGCGCTCTAGCGCGAAAACAGTGCGAAGAGAAGAAGCGGTACTTGCACGAGCACGAATAGGACACACATATCTGACTCACTTTCCATCTACTGACAGGAGAGGATCCTCCTCAGTATCCACACTGTTCAGCACTTTTGACAGTGAAACATATCCTGATTGAATGTCCGCACTATCTACATGACAGAACATCCATCCTGTTTTCTTTGACAAATCTACGAGAACCGATGACACTACGACATATTATTGGCGAGGATGCAAACATCAATGAATTTTTCTCTTTCCTAAAAAAATTGGACTATACCATAAATTCTAAAAGATCTTGGTAATAAAAATGAGTTATATCTGAACTCTGTTTTTAGCTTTTACCTATGAATAGGCGCACTATAGCCCCGGCAGCTTATGCACCCCTAAACCTCCATAACACACACACACACACACACACACACACACACACACACACACACACACACACACACACACACGCTCTTCTTGGCTCAGGAATTGAGCTTCGATAAATTCGTTGCGAACAAGGACGTCCAAGAGGTACGTTGGGTCAACTCCCAGCACCCCCAAGACCCCTTAGTCTTTCTATCTATTATGTCTCAGTGCCTTTGCCGAACGCATGCAACAAGCGATTGGTAGATCTAATGTCTTTGTGTATGAAATCTGGAAATCTTATTATGTCAAACTAGTCCCTAAAATTGGAAATCCCAAGATGCCTAAAGACTTTCCAATCTCCATAGGATGCACATTATTAAAGATATTTGAAAAACTCATACACCCGGTGATTATTCAACACTGTTTTGCTCACCGACCACCCTACCTCCACACAGTCCTGCACCATAATAGGTCCACGACCTCTAATCTCCTCGATACTCTCTTCAGAGCACAAAAAGCCTTGAATGACAGAGACTAACTGGACATAATCTTCTTCGATATCAAATCTGCTTTCGATACTGTCTCCATTCCTACTCTTATAGGCATCTTAATAGAATATTTCAAAGTATCTAACCAAATTGTCAGCATTCTGAAGTCCTTACTACAGCGGAGACACTTAATTATAGCCAACGGAACTCACCAGAAAACAACCTATACAACGAGGAGTGTACCTCAAGGTGAGGTGATGTCGACAACCCTCTTTGCAATCCTACTTGAACCATTCCTCGCAAAAAATCCAAATTTTAGTTCCTTCGCTGATGATCTAAAATTCTTTATCAATTCAAAAGACTCAAAAAACAGATACAAAAAATTAATAATGAAACCTCCATGCAAATTCAACAGTTAATTTTCATTTTACAGCGAGCTGGACTCCAACTCAACAATGCCAAATCAGCCCACATGACAATCACGAAGAGGAAGGTCAAGAATGACATGCGAGTTAAGGTTATTGGTGAGTCAGTCCCCAAAGTTTCATCTCATACTGACCTGGGAATGACGTGGGAAGAAGACTTAAATTTCAAGGAACACTTCCTAAAGGCAAAGAAGAAGACCTATGCTGCTTTCTGGGCTATCCGCCAGGATCTCGCAGGCTGTCACAACACCAAACTGATTGGACAATACATTAATAGATGTCTCACACCCATACCACTATATGCCTCAGAGATCTGGTCCTCTGCATCTACCTCTCGATGTAATAAATTTCTGTCAATGGAATATTGGATTCTGCAGTGGCTGAACCGTCTGGGAGGGAACCCCTTCACCATCTCGAAATCCATTCTCCTAGTCAACCTAGGCATGACCTACTGGAAGCTCATTGTCCTCAAAAAAAAAAAAATCTGTAAACGCTTACCAAGCTGCTAACTCGCCATATTGATGCCCCATCAATAGAAGATATCATCGCACTAACAAGAGGAAGAAATAGAAGCCATCACCCACTTAGGATGAAGCTATCAAACTTGGACTCCCTAAAAGGAACGTTCCCATGTAATACCATTGAACACTTCAACACCTTCTCCATTGATTCGGTAAAGTTTGAAGTCAATAAAACCTACAGAAGCCAAATTATAGACCAAATCTGGACTAAATCACTAGGATTGCTGATATGAACAATTAAATGCAATAATGTAATGAATATAAATAAATCTGTTATGTTGGTTGCTGATAAAGAAGTCAACCTGTGTATTTAACTGTTCAGTTATCAAGATATATGTTATTTCAAAGTGAATACAATTAAGCAAATGTATATACTTTGTATCTATTTAATAGTTATTATTATAGAATAATTATATTGTAAAGATCTGAAAATTTGTACAAAAGTGTATAATGTATATTTTAAAATTTCTGTACACCCTCCTAGCCCACTTGCTGTACAGGGGGTGAATCTTGTGTTAATAAACTGTTAGTAAGTAATGTCAGAAATTCCAAAACGACATGCAATCCTTTTGGATTTTGAAATGGATACATTTCATTTTTAAAACTGGATTTTCATGTTACGTTACAGTGGTATAAAAAACAAAAGCGTCTTTCCACAACGACGTTGATAACTAATTGATATATTACACATAGCATATTTCAAACTTTTAGCTGTACAAGCGTGGACAGAAGCATTCTGAAATGAACGAATGTCAAAAATATATCAGGTGCTTAGGAATAAGTGACGCTTACCAAAAAGTGTAACCACGATTTAATTTCAGAAATTTAAAAAATATATGTTCGCTTATTTATTTCATTCCACATGACTAATGTTTTGGCCATCCTAATGAAGTCCTTTCGCGCATCAGTAACTAATTCCACTATTGACAACAGTCACATTTGGCTTTCTAGGCGAGACAAACTTCGCTCTCAGTGAAGCTGCGTAAATAGCTTTGTCTCTCATGGTTGCTTAAAAGCCTTCACTTTCTGCTTTTCCTTCCAGCGAGCCAAAGTGCTATAAAAGCAGATGGAGCAGACAACGTAGATAGATGGTATTCATATCGAAAGACAGCTCACAAGAAATCGAACTACTCGTGCGATTTAAGTTTCTATAAGCTACATTAGCGTATCTAAAATGCATTTTGGTAAAATAGGACCCTAGCGTTCACTTCATCTGGTACTTAAATGAGTTAAACGCGCAGATTCCATAGCAAATGATGTCAGAAGCTACATTTAGCAATTGAAGAAGTAGCGTTAGCGGAATGACACTTTTTCAAAATAGCTTAACACGTATTTTGCGATGTCACCTCCTTTGCGTATAGAATATATTGAGCAGAAACAAAACAGCATAAGGTAACGCAGCTGTAATAATAATATCCACTGATGTGATGAGGAGAATGATAACATGGACTCGAACGCTACAGTCCTCTAATTTAATCGTCATCATTAATTACGATGCTTTGAAGTAATTAACAAGCTTACGTTGTAGCTGTAAAAACAATATAATAAAAACAAAACTACGAATGGGAAAAATAAACTTTTCACTCGAGAAGCGGAGGAGCGTAAAGAATTCCGTAATTTATATCAAGTACGATTCCGCGAACGTAACCTCAGCATGACTTTAATCGCACGCGTTCATCGGACCTTTTAGCGTCCAGAACTTCCTCTTGGCAGGCAATTTAGTGAGCACTGAACTGCGCGAGCTGCCAGTGGCAATGTGTTCAAATGACTGCCGAGAAGTTTCAGTAGAAAGTTTTTGTAGCAATACTTTATTCCTTTGTGTAGTTGGCCACGAGGCTGGCAGATGGAGGTGACATATTTGAAAGGGTTTGGTTGCTGTTTTGTGAGTACCTTAAATACGTCCTGGTCAATTCAACGCACATACATTTCTTATATTACTTCCTTTTAGCTGCTCTCCCCATAAAGTCCATTATTTCTCAGCTGGATATTGCTATTTATAAAAATATTAAGAACTAATTTGCTGAGAGAAAACAAAGATTTAATCGGTGATCAGTTGGCTTTCAAAAATTCTTTGTAGAGTTTCACACTGCAGAGCTCACAGAAGTGCCCCTCAATGCTTATTTATCATCAAATAATTCAAAATTAGCCAAATATACATTATATTTTTAAAAAAGTAAGCCAAACAAGTTAATAAATGCAACCGTTAATTCGCCTCTGCCCTTTAAATAAGACAACACCTTCTTCTCTTTGACAGAGCTCATTTAAATGTAAATGTCAATTTTTTCCCTCCATGTTGCCTACATGTATGAGAAACAATTTACAAATCAAAATAAATATCGCTGAACTTCATGATGATCAAATCTAAGAAATTTAAAGCGAAAACCGTTAATGGATGGAACAGCCACCTACTGGTCAAGATTAACGGTGCATAAGTGCACGTGCTTTGAGTGACCGTGGTTCAAGCATGCGTGATTGCTAAATACGATGCTGTTTCTTATATTCTGTTTTGTGGAAACTTCTGACTGCATCGTCCTGGAGTATAAACCGACAATTTATTTTATCTATTTTACGAGTCTTAAAAGACTGAGAACACCTTAACGTAAAATACAATATATGCCATAAACTTCGTTCCCACATATTTATTATAAAATATTCGAATTTCGTTCTAAATTCTGATTTTAGGCATACTGGCTTTGATTTGGTCGTTTCGAACAAATCCTGAAGTTGGACTTTTTCGCATCTAAAGATCTGTAGGATGGGAAACCTGAGTGGAAAACTCCAGCTCTAAAAAAGATCTATAACACACACACACACACACACACACACACACACACACAATATGAAAGAGCCCATAGACGTTTCTCTCGTTCTAACCGAAATCGAACACAGGGTCATAGCCACTGTACTCGCAGTGATTGTCCCAATTAAAGACGCAGTAAAGCTTGTAAGTGTGCTTGAGTGACGCTACACTCGTGTGCGAAATTTAAGGACCAGTCAGGTTTTCACCTGTAGCTTCTCATAGGAGTGGCTTGGATAAGGGAAAAGCATAGCAAAGGAACCTCGTGAGGTACAGAAATAATGAAGGAAACAACACCAACACAAGGGAAACAAAACGGTACAGAGGGACTTTATTCAAAAATTGCAACATAGCACTGCCAAAGATGGAACAAAGGGAAAAGGTGGTCCTCAGTGGAGATATGGCCACCCCTAATGTCGATGCAGACTTTGCACCGCCTGTCCATACATAGAACAATGTTATTGATAAGTTCTTGAGGTAACATCGTCCATTCCTCTGTCAGCGCCATCTTCAGCTGGTGAACATTTTCTGGTGGGTGTGGACATGCCGCTAGGCGTCTCCCCAGAGCGTCCCATATGTGTTAGATGAGATTTAGATCAGTGGAACGGGCAGGCCAATCGATACGAACAATGTCCTCACTTTCCAAAAGTCATATCAACAGCTGCAGTGCGATGAGGTGTGGCGTTATCATCCATAAACATGAACTTGAGGCCAACGGCACCTCGGAACAGACTACATTAAGGAAAGATGTACCGGCAACAGTACCGACTTCCAGTATCTGGAGTTGTGTACATCCATCCAAGATAACTCCTCCCCAGACGAGAACACCTCGACCGCCATATCGGTCCCTTTCAGCGATATTTGCGGGGTGATACCGTGTGCCAACCTCTCACCAGATTAGCTGACGTCCAGAATCGCTGCTGAGACTGAATCTACTCTCATCAGTAAAGAGTACTTTATCCCACTGCGCTACTGTCCAGTCCTTTTGTTCGATGCACTACTGTAAACGATGTCTTCGATGGGCAGATGTTAAAGGGACATAGCTGGCTTGCAATGGATCCCGCTGCCTGGTGTCTGTTCCTCTTGGCCTGTAGTAGTATATAGTGGTCGTCATTGGGAGTTATTTTTCGAACAGCTGTACCTGTCGTTTTGAAGGCCAACCACGCACGTGAGACGATGCTATGGGCGATACCGAATTCTGCAGCCACACTCCTCGCACTTCGACCTTCCTCGAGCTTCCCAATTATCCGACCCCGGGTAAAGTAATCGAGATGTTGTCTTCTGGCCATTTAGTTGTCTGTAGCATGAAACCAATCGAACGTCTGTAACAATCGTGCTCACCATTCGGTAATTTGCATATAACTGCTGCTTTTATCTGTTTATGTGAGCCCCTCTCATGACGATTCAAATTTTTGCATGTGCACCAGCTTTCTACTGAACGGCCACAGTTATGCAAATCGTCACAGGCTGTTTCGTTTGATTTTGTGGTTGTAACCTCTAGAAATAGTGTTGATCCTTAAGTTTGGCACACCAGTGTATTACACACCTATCGGATTTTGATTTCCGCTCAAGCGTTTTCTGCCTGTAGACGTAACGAAATTTTTTTAAACTGTCCCAAAGGAGGTAAAAAAACCCCAATTGAATCTGGTTTATGCCTCTGAGATGCCATTCAATGGGTTGTCCATTACATTTTCCTACCGTTGTTTTGTTTTGTCCATCCAGTTGTGAACATTTATTACTAGTTCAAACTGTGAAAGAACATTATTATTCATTAAAAAGGGTGAGATATTAAAAGATGAGGCGAGGCAAAATCATCTACGTGTGATACCAATCACACCTGTCACATTTTCCATTAATTGTATTGGATTACTTCTATTAAAACAAGTACGGTCTGATCAGTTTGATCTCATGAATTTGAGACCACGCAATTATCGTAGGATCGTTCTGAATGTCTGATTCACTTGTTCAATGAAGATTGATCAATAATGGAAACAACATCGAAATAGAATGGCGCCTCATCGCTAAGAATTCTGTTTGTCATCAAACAGAATTTTAACCGCACAAACCCAATGTAGCTGTAGCTGCTACATTGGGTTTGTGCGGAAGCAACTAAGAAATTCCCTTCATGTCTGTTAACTACATCATATACCCTATAGTCGGTTTGTCTGTTTGATGGATGTGCAAACTCGAGTTCCTGTGAGTAAAACCGTGTTATCTTTGTCTAACTCGGCACGGTGTGAAAAAGGTCATAAAAGTTCTAGCCATCGTGACAGAATTGGAAGTAGGGTCTTTTCACTTGGCATAGAAGGATGGAAATTACAACCACTGTATTAACCGCGAGGGCTCGTAATTTGCTACAAAATTCATTTGAGAAAGTTGGACACTTCTGTCTCTGATATGAAATTATGTATGAGGAGGTGAAATTGTTTTCTACAAATGTGATTTTGTGGTCAATGAAACTGTCTGATTTATATATATTTTGGGTAAACATGTTCTCTCACAATCCATAGTACACTTCTTTAGCGAATTAGATAACTCCGTTTTATCTTCGAAAGAAAATCAAAATTCAATTCAAAAAACTACGTATTGAAGATTGCAACATCAATCAGTTGAAAATGTGATTACCCATTTGGTGTAACTGATTATAAAGTTTTGCACAATTATGATTTCATTAATACAACTGTATAACAGGAATAACCAGACATCACAAGGTTGAATTTAGATACATTTCTGCTTGCTGGATCACCTAATACTAATGTTAAATTGACTTAAATATTAAGAATACTCTCATTCATTATTTTTACACACTCAGTGCAGTTTCGGCTCTTTTCAATCATTATAATTATTTTTAATACCTTCCCATCAACTAAGCCTTAGGGCTAATCCAATCCTACAGATCATTCCAAACCGGTTAAAGCTATCTGATCGGTTCCTACCCGTGCAAATGCTGCAAGACATACAGTCCTTGGACGGCGACCTCTACAAAATCAGTATCAATGGGAGAAGGTCAGGGGCTATGTCGACTACTTTTTTCACAATCTCCGGTTCCAGAAGATTCGGACCCGGGCATTTTTCCCTTTGATGAGGCATGCAGCCGCTTGGAGTTCCTATAGTGCAAAGGCTCGTTCCCTGGAGTCTTTCCGGTATTTGTCGTTTTCCTGGCAGATAGTGATTTGTTCTGGCGTTTGTGGGTTTACATGTGGGTGGTACGTCACGTCCAATATTTTGTTAATTAATTCCTCCCATGAGTTCTCTCCCATCTGGGGAGCTAGTTAGTCGTCACCTTATAGACCATCCCCCATGAGGTCGGAATTTCCCATAGCTGTGACGTTTTCCCAGGATTATTGCTTACTTCGGCGGATGGGTAGGGTATATGCATTTCTTGCCTCCTTGTAAGATTCACGAAGCACATCTACTTCTGGGGAAGGCCACGAGCGTCTGGCTCTCTGGAACACGTTCCTTTTGTTTTGTACTTCTTTCTGAAGTCTTTGAAGTACGGGGTTCCACCAAGGGACGGCGCCTGGCAGAGGCTTCCTTCTTTTGATTGCGGCGTTTGCCGCTTTGGTGATGATTGCCGTAACTGTTTTTTGCAGTTCGTCTGGATCCTGGGTTGCGTCCATGTCTGGTTTGCGGACATTATTTTCAGTGATGATGATGTTTTGGAAATGATTCCAATCAGCTGTATGGCATATCTAAGAAGCATGCTTCCTGTAGAGTGCTGTCTCTGGTAGTCTCGGTTTAATTTTAAGGTCAGGGCCCTGTGGTCAAATGTGGTCCAAGCGTCCTGAACTCTCCAATCAGTTATTTACCAGTGACGTCCAGAGGATCGTTAGATTCACTCTGGCGTCTGGTCTCCCTGTCTCTCTTTGGAACTGGTTGTTTGCGATTTTTTTTTTTTTTTTTTTTTTGGCTAGGGGGTCGGCCTTGGGTCTTCGGGGACTCCTTGGTGATCTGTGATTGTCAGTTCACGGTCGGAATCCAGTTGCAGGATTTCAGGCTGCCTGCTGGTACCTTCCTGCCATTGCTCTCGGGTTGATTTTCTCATTTCGGATTTACGAGTATCCGGATAATCGGGTAGAAGGTTTCCCCCTTCTTGTAGGAACTAAAATTCTGAATAAAACAAGGTATCACACAAGTCTGTGCGTTCAGGATCAGTATTTTTTTCATTGGTCGCACAGGCAAAAAGTTTGAACTCACCATGGACGGCTGCAGAACATAAACTCCTTGGATGGCGACCTCTACAAGTTCGCATTGGATAAAAAATATAGGCAGAACTTATTCCATCGACTTCCTTCTCAGGACCACGTCACAGAACATTAGAACCTGCTCCCAATGACCTGTCTATCACTGCCATGGATCCATCACCACAGTGTTCTAACTTTCTGCGCCTGCTCAGATGACTCCAGCACTGTAAAAGAACTGCTCCCTAGAGTTTAACTTGATAACATGCTGTTGTGTATATATTTTCATATGTAATTTTTTTTTCATTTTTTTTCCAATGTTAAATCCTACACTTGTATGATTAGCAATAATATTGGTTTTTTTTTCTCTCCTATCTCATCCTTGTTTATTACATTGTATTAGCCTTTACTGTAAACCCCTGACTTGTAGCAGTGAAGGGTATTGTGTATGGTGTGTGCCTTCTGTATGCAATAAAGAGTTCTTCTTTATTGCAGGGGGGAAGCACAAAGAGTCATTGTTTCTGGTTTAGATAACACACGATTCTATACGAGTTCGGTGGAGCGGGCTTTCAGCTCAGTTTTAAACACAGTTTGGGAAACTCCCCAGTCAAGGGTAAACTACCAACGCTTTATATCAGTGCTTCTCTATGGCCATTCTGCCAGCCAAATGGTGACCATTGTAGTCTGACAACAAAGGACACAGATAATTTACTAAATTCCCAGTAGATAGTAAAACTAATCTCAACTAGAGAATCCGCCAGATAAGCTCTTTCAGGTAGAACACTTTTTTAAACTGATTACGCATTTTACACTAGTAATTTCCACACAATATCAAGAGCGCAAAATAATGTGTCCGGACGGAACGGCGGCCACAGTGCATAATTTGATTCAACCTTCATAGCGGTGGCAATCTGCCACAGGTGTTATGCGTAATGCGTAAATTTCGAACACGGTTTAAAATGAAGCCGCCGAGTATACCTACAGTTCCGTACCTGCAATGGTTCGGAAAATCGATCAATGCTTGTGCAATAATCCCGGCCGAGGTGGTAGCCGGGCAGCCTGTTCGAGGAAGCTTTGACAAAGCTGAGAGAAATCCATACGACGTGCTGATCGTAATCTTAACATGTCGTGGCCAGTGTGTAACTGGTTACGTCTCCGTCTCAGGATGAAACATACAAATTTTAGCGCTACAGAAGCTGTGATCGACAAAAAAACGAAGAGGATGGAATTCTGTAAATGAATTCCGCCATGACTGCAGTCTTACGATTAGCTGCCATCCACCTCAGCGCACACATATTCAGATTAGTGAATAAAAACTGTAAGATATCTTCTATCACTTGGAAGTAGTTTTAGGTTTGTATTATGTACGCTATTCACAAAAGTTTTAGTTTTGTAAAGGAGGTTTGTGGACACCTCGTATAAATGAAGTATTTGCATATAAATAAATTAAGATGCATAATACATCGATCTTATAGTGTCTCTCATTATATTTTTCATGAATTCACATTGTTTCTCAGTTGCTACTATAACCGAACCCTAACTGGGCACGTCGGTCTTGAGATTTTGCGTAAATTCCACGAACGAGATATTGGATGGGGAGCATTAACCAGACTTCGTTGTCTAATGTCTTCACTACGCTTTTGCACCTCGGTCCACCCCGACTTTCTTTTCTTTCATATTTTTCAGTACACAACTTAGAGTAGGTGACTCGTCATTGCACGTTCTTGTCTTGTTCTCAACCCATATATTTATCAGAGATGCGAGGTTGCATGAATATTACGAGTAAAGTTGCATATAAGACGAATTTTGAAATGGTAAAAAGTTTCCTGTGACTCTTCTCAGCCACCTACGAATCCGATATTAGAGTCTAGGAAACTTGTTGATGTTCGAGACTGGTGGTGAAGACTGGATTTGTGATGCATACGTAGGTATGGGGATAAGGCCCATTTTGATGTACTGCTTCATTAGTATTTACGGGATTTGAACCGGACCTTTTTCATATGTAGTGAAAGGACAATGGTCATAATCATAATGGAGTGATGATTTTCCAGCTAAGTTACTGCATGGCTGCAGTGGAGCGGTGATGGATGACTTGTGTTTGACGAATGAAAAAGTCTGGGTTTCTAATCCATCCGATGACTGGAATTTTTTTTCTCTGTTTGGTATCGAATTATTCGTAACCGTGTAAAGAACACGGGATTTTCCAAAATAAAATTCCGGTTTTTATAGTCGTAAAACAAAAAAGTCCAACTTTTGAGCCGCTATCATACACTGAAATGCTAGTGCTGCTTTAATGAACAAACTATTGATTCAACTAGGCCAGTCACACAGTTTTAATCTTCAACCCCACAGTTAGTGAGCATATTTTTCGAAAACATATTTGTGCTAATTATTATTTGTTTGATCTATATAAAATAAGTAAATAAAATTGGAGCCATTGTCAATCCACTGCAGGATAGAGACCTGCTCAACAAGTCATGTTGAGGAAAATGGACCATAATCTGCCATGCTGGTCCAATGCGGATTGGCACATCGACCGTATTTAGCAGCCAGAGGACTAAACTGGGATTCGAAACCAGCAGCTAGTGACCCAATATATCCAAAGATGTATCGTTCCTGTATCCTTATATGCTTCGACAATTTGGTCCTCTGCTCCAAATACTTATATCAGGAAATTTCTCAGCCTGGAGTACTGGTTGCTCCGGTGGTTAAATAGGATCGCCGGGAAGCCCTTTACAATTTCGAAATCCATACTGTACGCAAACTTGAACATAGCTCCGTGGATTCAGATGATCACAATACGTAACATCTGCACTCTAGCACAACTTCTCACTGGAAGTTTAGATGCCCCTCAAATTGAAAATCTTGTAGTTAGGCCCCGCCCTGGAGCCCGCCTCCTCAACCCTCATAGTCTCCGAAGCGCTCTCCACCACACGGACGGATTAAAGCGGATGTTTCCTGCCAATACTCTGGAGCTGTTTAGAGATCTCAAAATAGACCCGGACAGGTACTGCCACGAGAAAACTTACAGGAAGCTCATTGCAGAGGATCTGTACACAGAACTACAAATATGATAAAGAAAGTAATTGAAGAAAGACTTCAAGTGCCGAACTCATAAAAATCTTAAATGAACGATATATTGTGTTTCCAAAAGACTGTTATAGGACTGAGGGTATTCCTTTTGTTCAGAGAATAAAAATGAGGACCAATTCATAGTGTAAATGACGATGTCATTTTTCTATGTATGTACATTGTTTTGTAATTTTGTAATTTTTCTATGTACATATATTGGTATGTAATTTTTCTGTGAATGCAGGATGTCTGTATGTAATTCTTCCTCTATGTGTATATATCTTATGTATTTGCTGATATTTAATCCTGTTACACTCTAATAAGTGATGTATGTATGCGCCACCCTCCTAGGAAATTTCTGTACAGGGGTGTTTGTTAAATAAACTGATAATAATAATAATAATAATAATAATAATAATAATAATAATAAAAACCACGATAAGGCGCTATTGCAATCGCGTGCCTAACTACTCAGCTACGGAGGCCTCTATTTATCTATATATTTGTGTATGTTAAGCCGAATATTGAGGCTCGTTGAGGATGCGTGAAATTCAGGACAGGTCCTAACTGGGGTCTCATGTACCCGACCGACTATTTAACTTTTAAATAGTGGGTTCGGCTATCGCATCCACTGCGTCCCTTTCCCTTCAAGGACCGACCTGGTTGGATTGCTTATATGTTTAAAACAAATAAGCTAAGTGGGTGCATATGCGGTTCCAAAGTAATCCAGAAATTACCCGGCGACCCTGCCGATGCCAAGCAAGCATGAACTGTGATGACCATCGTGGTTAAAAGAAATCACATAAATAACTATCCTCTGTAAATAACTATTCTTTATAATTATCATTTCATTATAATTCTATGTTAAACCTCTGGAATTATTGTTGTTATTAGTATTGCATCAGTACTCTATGTAAAGACCACATCAATTACAGCAAACAAAGAGCGAATTTCCTGCGCGTAAGGAGGAGAGCCCAACTTCAGTATATTCAAAGAAGACTCAGGCATTCTAAACGCATCGCTACTACACGTGGGCGTCAGGTGGTAATGGATGAAGAATCCTTCAAACAGTGGATACAGTCAACCTTCCACCCTGATCTGGAACATCCTCCACCCCTCCCTGTAGCAGTCATAACAGATACAGTCAGGACCTCACTTTCGCATGCTCCGATCTCGCGAGATATGATAATGAAAGCAATTAACAGCCTACCTAACAAAACTACAGTTGGTCCTAACGGATTTCCGCTCTTTATTCTCAAAATTTGCAGTATCTACGTGATCGACCTTTTGCACGACATATTCAACGACATTCTCCAGTCTGGTTTCACAACGACAATGTGGAACCCCTATCACTCCCTAGCAGTACCGAAAACTAGCAAACCGAATGTCCTAAAAGGCTACAGAGCAATCTCCATATCCTGCGGGCTGTTAAAAGTTTTTGAAAAAACGATCCAGCCCATCTTAGTCGAACACAGTTTCAACGGACCACCACAGCATCTCCATACTGTTATTCCTAGAAGGTCCACACTGTCTAATCTCTTAATGACCAGCTGGGCAATCCAAAAAGCCCTAAATGATAAGAAACAACTCGAAATCGTATTCCTGGATATACACGTAGCTTTTAACATACGTTGCACAAGAGAGCTGGTGAAATTTTTGAAATATTACTCCAGAATCGACGGATTTACTTGCTATTCTAAATCAACTTCTTAACAACAGGAAAATTATTATCAAAGATAACCATACACTGGAGAGCACCATCACGACCTCTGTCGGCAAGGGGGGGGAGTTCTTTCCTCGTGGTTCTTTGCCACTGCTTTAGAGCCCTTCCTTGCGAAACACCCAAACTTCCTCTCATATGCTGACGATCTCAAGATGCTTTTCACATTAGATGATCCAGCAAAAGTAGATGCAGTCGCCTTTGAAACACAGAATGTCCTGGTTGAACTTCAGGATTATCTACGATTTCTCGGGTTAAAGTTAAATCCTCAAGAAAGCAGCCTAGATGACCTTCACAAAAAGGAAGACAAAGAATTAAATTGCACTAAAAATCAACGGGACCGTCATTGAAAAGGTTAACTCTCACAGCGATTTGGGGTTGAAGTGGGATGACAGACTAACCTTCAAAGACCGCCTCAATATGGTCAGGCAGAAAACGCTTACTGCTTTCTGGGCAATCCGACAGGAGCTGGTCGGTCTTAGTCCTCGAGGGTTCCTTTTGGATCACGTTCAAAGAAATTTGATCCCTGTACCGCTCTATGCATCTGTGCTTTTATCAGGGGCCTCCCCTGCTCAACTCAAGAGATTCCTTGGGACCGAGTACTGGCTCCTGAGAGGTTAAACAGGGTGATGGGCCACCCTTTTACCATCTCTCGGAGCGTTCTCTATGCAAACCTCGGCCTGAAACCATGGGAAACCTTCATCAAGGAGAGGAACCTGCACATATTGGCTCAACTCCTTTGTGGACGAATGAATTCGCCCGACATCTGAGAAGTGACGATAAACTCTCGGACCATCCAACGAACTCCTTGTCCACGATCTTCTCTACAAAACCTCCAATACCTAGGATCAGTGTTTCCTACAAATACGGTCGGACCATATAACTCCCTCGGAATCGATGCCTCAGCTTTCTGCAACTCGAAGCGCTACAGACAGGACACCCTGAAACAACTGTACAAAGTAGAACTACTGACTGTACCACCTTCACAGTTTCGAAACTTCAAATTTATTTTATGTCAGCTTACTTGTAAATGCAATGTGTTTTCCTATTTTTTAAACTCAATGTAACCTGTAATTGACTTGAATATTTATTATGTACACCCCTCTAGCCGAACCAGGCTGTTCTGGGGGTGCCCACTGATATAGAAATAAAATGATGTTAATAATAATAATAATATATAAATGAAGTGAAATGAACTTCCTAAATAACGAAGTTAATATAGAACACTAATACAAATTGAAGTTTGTAATTGATTTATTTTAGTAATATTTTTTGAACATAAAGAAAATTCTTTGTGCTTACAACTTTTTTTTTTTTTTTAACTGTTTGGCGTGATATGCCACTGAACTGTTTCAGCTAACAATTTATTCAAAACTCTGCCAGCATGCAAATTTCGCAAATATTTTCCACCAATGTCTTGCAATCTATGTTTGGTAAACAATGAATTCGGCTACAGTGTCTACATCGAAAACGGTTTGAAACTAATTTATTGTAGGAAAAAAAAAAAACACTAACCATGCTACGAGACAAATGCTTAAAATTAATATAATAATTACAATTCAGTTAGTTTTTTTATTTTATTTTAATTTAATTGTTGGAGTGAGTCTTATTCCTCAGGTAACCAAATCGTGCCTTTCCAAATACAGCCGGTTCGTCGCATTATTTTCGTGGTGTAATTAGAATCTCTTTTTGCACAGTAGTCTCAGAGACAACCATAATCGTCTATATAGTAAGTACTTCATGTAAATCACCAAAAAATATTTTATTACAAAGGCACACTTAATCAAGTAAAACTTTTGGTGTTTTGCAAACTTATTTTATGGAAAACATTTATTTTCTTTTGTGTTTGAGAAAAACTTTTGTCCAACTTTCCTACAAATTATAACTGCAACCGAGTCACGCTCTGATTGATTTCTCCTTCACAGTATCGCTTTCGACTATGCCACTGAATCCTTTCGGACTGTCAGTTACCAATGAATGAAATTTCTCTCACGTACTCCACGAAATAGTTCTTGTCTCTCCCACCTCGGAGATTACCCCATTCTCTTTAGGGAATCTAATCACCCCAGAGGGAGTACCTGACATGTAACAGAACTGGCAAGTAGTTCTCTCCTTTAGGGTGCATCTGCCACTGCTACAGGGGTCGCGTTGCCGACCGGGCTAGCCGAGTGGGTAAAGAACCTGCCCGGCAACCCAAAGGTCGCGGGTTCGATTCCCGCCTCGGGCTTGGATCAAAGTACTGCAAAAACCTTGGGAGGTGCAATATGGCCACAGAAGCCGATGCGCCAACAACTACCAAATCAAAAAAAAAAAAAAAAAAAAAAAACAGGGGTCGCTTCTCTTTGACACACCCACACACACTTTCGAGACCATCAGATTTCCAGGATGTCTCTAAGTCAGTTGATTCTCAATTATCAAAGTACAATTTTATTATTGTTCATGCTTCGGGTATTACTGTCACAGCAGCTGTCTTTAAGTTATTTCTTTTGTGAAAACCTTTTAAACAACAAAAAAATCGATTTCGATATTTTGGATTTAGATTTTGTTTTTTAAATTAAATTTGGACTCTGTTTTGAGCGAAGGTACGGGAAGAGAAGGCTGCATCTATAAACGAATTAAGGCAAAAAAAAAAGTATCCCTTTCTAAACAGTTTTAAAAAATATTATGCGATTAAAAGATTTACTGAACGGATACCTACCTCAGAATCAGGATTTTGTGCAAATCAGGATTATTCACAGAATCAAGATTGTCGGAATCAAGATAACACATAAAATCATTATCAGGATAAAACATAGAATCAAGTCGAGCATGGCAACTAAAACTGTACGGTAATGGCTAAAAAATTTCAAAGTACCATGCGTTTACTATTGGAAAGTCAATTTAAAGAGTGAAAAATTTCAGACCTTGGCAATAACTGTTCATATTTGTTGTCACGCATTTGGTTAATCCATTTTTCTACGTAGTTTTATAACTTCAGAAAAAAAAAATCATCTTTTTTTCCTCTAAGTTATTGTATAGCGTAGTAATCGGACCAACATAACAGCGCAGATAGGATTTTACTGACACAAAACATTGACAGATCACAAAAACGTAAATGAGATTGTAAACAGACTAAACAATGTCTGTTAAGGTAAAGTTACAATGGAAAAATAAATCATCAAGAATAACCACACTATTTTCTATTTTTTACGAGTCCAGGGAGTTTACAGAAACAGCCATACTACAGCTAGCACCCGCGCGCAAAATAGAAACAAAATAAATGATATATCTTGAACTGGGTAGGGGTTATCAGACATTGTTCAAAACAGACATCTGAATCATAAACAGCTAACCTAAAAAACAAAACACGTTTGAATAGAGTCGTCTCCTGTCACATTTGAATAAAGAGTCATTTACTTAGAAAGAGATTATATTAAGAGATTATAATAAGAGGTACAAGAAATCGATGGCACGATCAATTAAACAAGTTAGTTAATGTATGTGGTGCATTACGTTCAGGCGCGTTAGATTTTTATTTTTTCCATTACATGAATTTTTCTTTTTCTGTGATTAATAGAAAAAGAAAAATTCTATTAATCATTAGCAAATAGTAATAATTCATGATTTATATATAAAAAAAAAAGGAAAAAAAACAACGAATTTTATTCTTTTATCACATTCCTCCAATCAGCTCTTCAGCAAGGAAAAAACAAATTATCCAGTGCTTCAGCTACATTTACGGCTCATGGATAGCCTATGACATACATGAAAGGTAAATAATAATAGCCGGATTTCTCTTGGTCAGATGTTTTAATGAAATTTGGGAACGATCCACAAATCATTCTAAAAAACGAAATATATGAAATTTCATGGAAATTCATTCAATGGAAGTCCATTTATTACATGCGGATGAACGGGCAAAAAGTAATAATCGTCGGATTTCAAAAAATAATAACTGTTGGATTAATCAAATTTGAGACAACTCTCCAAATCGTTTTAAAATGCCCAAATATAATTTTTTTTCTGGAGTTATAAACGACGTAGAAAATTGGATTAACCACATGTTTGACAACAAATATGAACAGTTATTGCCAAAATCCATCTGCTGGGAGTCGAAAACTATTATTCTATGACCCGCAGAATAATAGTTTTGCTAATAATGGATTTAAATAAATGAATACATAAATAATATTTATTTGTCCTACTAAATGAGTTACACTAATGAGATAGTATTGGTAAGAGAGAAATTCACCTCACTACAGTACAAAGCCAGGAAATAAATATAGACTAAAATAGTGAAAAAAGTAATCAGAGAAACCAATAATACAACAAAAAATTATAAATTAAAATAAATATAAATTTAAGCACAGCAGTACACTAGATCCCGGTTATGATATTACAATTCGGGTAACACCACAAACACAGAGTGATCGCGGTGTTCACGTTATACAAATTATATATGCTTAACAGTACCCCGGCAAACCCGAATTTATCCAGAGTTTGTGGACATGTCTCTTCAGCATGCAGTTTATACTGTCCCAGGGTTTTTCTAATATAAATGCTCTTCTTTGTTCAAGGTATGATGAGAGTCTTCTGCCCCAAATACCTATATTAGGAAGTTTCTCAGCATAGAAGACTGGGTGCTCCGGTGGTTGAATAGGATTGCCGGGAAGCCCTTTACGATTTCAAAATCCATACTGTATACAAACTTAAACGTAGCTCCATGGATACAGATGTTCACCATGCGTAACATCAGCACTCTTGCACAACTTCTGACTGGGAGTTTAGATGCCCCACAAATTGATAATCTTGTGGTCAGACCACGCCTGGGACCAGGCTCTACTACCCTCATAGTCTCCAAAGCGGTCTACATCACACAGAGGGATTAAGGCGGATGTTTCCTGCCAATACTCTGAAGCTCTTTAGAGACTTCGAAATCGACCCGAACAGGTACTGCCATGACAAAGCCTACAGGAAGCTGATAGCAGCAAACTTGTATACTACACTACAAATTTAATGAAGAGGAGAGTGTACATTTCTGTGGAACTATGAACTCTTGATCATCTGTAATAAACGATTTTGTGTCAAGTGACTGTTGTTGTATTTATTCTTATGCATTTATTGATTTATTTATTCTTATGTATTTTCTGATTTTCTATGTTGCCGTATAATTTGTTGTAGGATGTCTGTATTAGCCACCCTCCTAGATAATGTCTGTACAGGGGTGTTACATAAATAAACTGATAATAATAAGAAAAAGAAGAAGAAAAAGAAATTCTTCTGATTTTCGTAGTGAATTTACACGGCCACTACGCATAAATGGGCGACGTTCGGAATTTTACGATAATACAGATTTTTGAAACATGCAAAAGCCTGAACGTTGGAAAAGGCTTCAGACACACAGCCAGGCAATTACGGATTGGGCCAAACACGTGATAGCGGATTTCCTGTAGAGTATTTGTTGTTAATTCTTGAAGGTTAATTCTGATAGCGAACAGCCCATGAATTCAGTTAAGGACTCTGGCTGGTCGGAATCTATCCGCAGTCCTCAATCTCTTGGTTTAATCCTCGAGGATTTAGCACATAGTAAGTTGGAAGTAAGATGTGCCACTCATATAGCTGCCAAAAAGCAAGGTGACTTCGGCCAACGTTTCTTGGTCAATTAAGCCTAGTAGTCCGAACAAAATTGTTTCACTAGCCGCATGATCGTCAATATTGGTTTATTTTAATGACATCTATTTTTGCCTACTTTAATAGCAAAAATTGCATTGCATGCATTTTTTAAGTGTGGTGGTAGCCCAAAATGTTGTTCCGTACAATATCGGATAGGCAGCTGTCTTATGCAATTTTCAATCGTTGTAGTATATTTTACATACATAGTCTGGCTTCGTTTCCGTTCATGACTGAAGGAACTTCTCAAGTCGTTGACGCTGCAGTTAGTTGCTCTCAAACGAGAAAAAAAACCTGAATTATTCGGGTTTTTTTTTTTTTTTATCCCAATAAGATGTAATCAAACAGAACTCTTGAAAGCCATTACAAAATAATTATATATATGTGTGTGTGTGTACACTGTATTATATATATATATATATATAAAATTAATTATTAATATATACCTATTATTAATACTTAATAATTAATTTAATTAATTATTAAATATATAATGTATACATAATTAATTATTAATTGTGTGTATATATTGTGTGTATATATACTGTATATTAAGTTCAATAGGCTTAACGAGCTGAATCTAGTTCCAATACTAGAATTAGATAACGGCAGTGCATAGTTAAAATGATTTAGAATCTGATCTAGATTTATGCCGTCTAAAACTTTATTAGGGCCCTTAGTAGGTTATGGTTACACCTTTTTCTTAAGCTTTATAGTTTTAAATAAAAATACATATCTCGTATATATATATATATATATATATATATATATATATATATATACACACAAATTATTATTATGTAATATCATAATCATCATCAGCCATTTTCAATCCACTGCAGGATGAAGGCCTCTCCAGAAACTTTCCAGTTCCTTCTGTTTTGTGCAATGGCCATCCATTTACTACCCACAAACTCGTGAATTTCATCTGTCCATCTCCGTCGTTGTCTTCCAGGTTTTCTTCTAGCTTCTCTTGGGTACCATTCTGTTATTTTCTTAGTCCATCTGCCATCATGTCTTCGAGCTAGCTATGTGTCCTGCCCAAGACCATTTTAGTTCTTTAGTTTTGATAAGAATGTCCTTTACCTGAGTTTGCTGCCTAATCCATGTGTTTCTCTTCTTATCTAAAGTCTGATTCCTACTATAATTCGTTCCATTCTTCGCTGTGTAGTTTTCAGCTTCTCTTCCATTCTTTTGGTGAGTGCCCAAGTTTCACTTCCATAAGTCATTGTGAGGAGTGTATACTGGTTCGTTATTTTACGTTTCAGACAAACTGGGATTTTGCTCCTCACTATGTGACTATATTTCCTGAATGCTATCCATCCAAAATTTATTCTTCTCTTGAATTCCAGCCATTTATCATTATTACAGCTAATAACTTGTCCTAGAAAAGTATATGCCTCCACCTTTTCAATTACTGCTCCTCCAATCATTATTTCCCTTTCTGTGGCATACTTGTTCATCATTACTTTTGTTTTAGCCATATTCATATTTAGTCCAAAATCCTTACTAACGCTGCATAACTGATTAAGATTTTCTTTGGGATCGTGGCTTATGACCACAATGTCATCTGCAAATCGTAAATGGTTTAGGTACTCTCCATTCAAATTGAATCCTTTCTGCGACCTGTCTAATCTTCTGAAAGCTTCCTCAAGGGCAGCAGTAAACAACTTCAGAGATATTGTGTCTCCTTATCGAAGTCCTTTCTCAATTTTAAATTTGCTACTATCTTTGTGAAGTCTAATAAAGCAGGTAGCGTTCTCATATATTTTCTTCAAAATCATAATATATGGGGTATCTATGCCTTGTCTTTCCAGTGCTGGAAACATTGCCTTATGCTGTATGGATTCAAATGTCTTTTCATAATCCACAAATGGCAGGCATAATGGTGTTTATATTCATTTGCTTTCTCCATTAGCTGTGATATTACATGAAGGTGATCCATAGTTGAGAATCCTCCTAAAGCCAGCTTGTTCTTTCGGTTGATTCTCATCAAGTATTCTTATATAATATATATATATATATAATATATATATATATATATATATATATACATACACTGAGTGATCACTGAATTATGACCACCTACCAAATACTTTGTAGGTCCTCCTTTTGCCCTCAGTACAGCAGCTATCCGACGTGGCATTGATTCAACAAGATGTCGGAAGTGTTCGGGAGGTACGGCCAACGAAGCAGTGTATGTAATGCGGTCAGCAATCCGGGTATGGAGGTGATTGGTGTATTCAGACGCCTAATATGCCTTTCCATAATGTCCCACAAGTGCTCTATGGGATTAGTATCAGGGGAGTTCGGAGGCCAGTCGATATGCTGTACGTCAAAACTGTGTTCCTCAAACCATTCCTGCACAACAAGTGCCCGATGGCTCGGTCCATTGTCATCTTGGAAAACACCATCGCCATTCGGGAAAGTGTGCAACATAGCGGGGTGTACACAGTCAGCAAGCAGTTGCCGATAGCGGAGATCACTGATACGTTGTTCCACATGCACCAGGGGTCCAAGTTCCTGCCAGTGAAATATGCCCCACACCATACAATCGCCTCCACCGGCCTGCAGTTTTGATACCATGCATGATGGATGAAGAGCCTCATGTTGATGACGCCAAATCCGTACCCGACCATCCATGGTGTGGAGTAAATAATGTGACTCATCTGACCAGCACACCTTCTTCCAGTCTTCTAACGTCCAACTTGCATGTGCTTTGCACCAGGCAAGACTTTTACGCCGATGAACCTTGGTTAGGAGAGGATGCCGTAGGGGTCATCTGTTGGTATAGCCCATACGTCCGAGCGTGCGACGCATGGTCATGCTAGATATGGTTCTGGGTGGTCACATGTTGTATTGGGTAGTCAATTGTTCAACAGTGCCGCGCCTGTTCGCCTGTACGAGTCGTCGGACCCGGCGCTCAACTCTAACATCGACCTTTCGCTGAGCATTGCAGTTTTGCCGTCGGGTCGTTGTTTGACCATCTTGAAGCCATTCCTGGTACCCTTTAACAATGGCGGCTGTCGAACACCCCATCAGTTCAGCCGTTTGGGAAATCGAGGTGCCAGCTTGTCGAGCTCCCACAATATGTCCTTTATCAAAGTCCGACAAACCCTTCCTTTTACTCATCACACTCGGAATTTTACTACCTACTGAACCACTGACACCTTATCTATGCTACGTAGGTCGACTAACTGCGCACTCTCGTACCTCAAGTGGTCAACGGGTCGCATTTAGTTTTCATAGGGGTGGTCATCATTCAATGATCACTCAGTGTATATATATATATATATATATATATATATATAACTTTTCAAACGTCTTCAGAATGACCTAAATAGACTTCAGGGATGGTCAGAAAAATGGCAGCTATGCTTTAATCCAGAAAAGTGTAAGGTATTGCACCTGGGAACAGTAATCCCAAAATAATTTATACACTTGGTGGAGTTGAACTAAAGCCGATAACGGAGGAAAGGAACTTGGGTGTTACGATACGGTCAGACTTTAAGTTCTCCGAGCATTGTAGACAGGTTGCAAGGAAGGCCCATTGTGTCCATTCGATGATTTATCGAACAATCGCTAGTAGAGATAAGGACGTCATAATCCCATTATATAAAGCTATTGTTTGACCACACTCGGAATACTGTGTTCAAGTATGGAGACCGCACCTAAAGAAAGACATCGAGCTTCTTATTATTGTCCAAAGACGGGTAGCTCGCCTGGTGAGATCGGCAAAAGGGCCTCCCTATGAGGAAAGACTTCGTATATGTGGTTTGCAGAGCTTGGAAACTAGGCACCTTAGAGGAGACTCGATTGAGGTGTTAAGGCATAAGTAAAATCAACGAGGACGAAATTTTCACGGTTATAAATGATTCTAGAACTAGGGGCCATAACTTCAAGTTACGGGAGGAGATGTTTAGACTGAAATGCAAGAAGTTTTGTTTTAGCCAGCGAGTTATAAATTACTGGAATAAGTTATCTACACCGGTGGTAGAGGCTGACAGTTTGGGGAAATTCAAAGGTCAGCTACGGGAAGAGGGAAGCGCTTAGGTGTCCATTTCCTTTTCTCTTATTTATTTATTATTATTATATATTTTTAATTATCTTCTTCTTATTATTATTATTTTATTCTTATCATTTAATTTAATTTATTTATTTGTTAATTTATTATTATTGTTATTTATTTATTTTATTATTATTATATTTCCTGTTACAAGAGGTAATTAAGCGCTTCATCTTGTATGCACTAATTTTCCACTGCAAGAAAAACTTCCAGCAACATTACATTTAAATCTGACCACAAAAATATAGTACTGCAAGCAACAATTTGCGCCGACCGGGCTAGCCGAGTGGGTAAAGTACCTGCCCGGCAACCCAAAGGTCGCGGGTTCGATTCTCGCCTCGGGCTTGGATCAAAGTACTGCAAAAATCTTGGGAGGTGCAATATGGCCACAGAAGCCGATGCGCCAACAACTACCAAATCAAAAAAAAAAAAAAAAAAAAAAGCAACAATTTGCTGCGGAATCCTGCCCCCCCCCCCCTTCGAAAATCACTAAAAGAATATCATCAATTAAATTCCTTCAGAAAGAAAAGTTTTTACAGCTCTTAAAATACTACCCATGGGATTCTCTTAAAAATATTCTTATACAGGACGTCATCTTTCTTCTTATAAAATGGCTGAATTAAGTGAAAACAGAGTCGGCATCCAAACTTGTTAGAATATCTTCTCAGTCCAAACCTTGGTTCAAATCCCACCTGAAACCATACTTTAAGTGTAAGCAAAAATACCACAGACAGTGGAAGAAATACGGCACTTCATCAGCACACAAAATATAAAGAGCAGAGCATTGTTTCAACTCAAAAAAATTCAGTCATACAAATGTTATGTTTTGTCATGTCCACGCTAAAGCACAATAAAAGAGCACTTTCTACAAAAACAACCTTACAGTGTGATCTAGTTTTTGAATGGATAAGATGCAATACGGAAACAAGCAATTCTGACATTTGCACTGAAGGTATACAAAACAGATTTATAGCATTTAATAAACAAGCAGACAACATGCAACATGATATGTGTCCGGGTGAAGCTATTTGCGACAGTTTGCCTGCTAATTAACCAACTTGTGAATAGGTTGATTAATTATCAGCGAAACTGTTCAGCGTGCAGTTAACCAATTACGCCCTAATAGTAGTGAAGGTCCTGATTGCATCCCTGGTTTTATTGTTAGATTGTCCAGCGTATACATCATTGATTCGTTAGTGCATATCATTTCCAGGTACATTTCCCAGCCATTCCTTCCAAGACAATGGAAAACTTTCAGGATTACGCTGATTCCTAAAAAAGCTTGCGGAAATAACCATCCCGGCCATCGACCAATTGCTGTTTCGTCAATAATTACTAAAATTATGGAAAAAATTATGCTCCCATATCTTCAACATGCAATCTTCGCTAATGCACCTGTCAATATTCATTTTGGTCCTAGAAGGCGCTCCACAACAACAAGCCTAGCTGACACCATTGTACGCATCCAAACTGCGTTTCAAAATAAGGCACAATGCGATGTATTTTATTTTGACATCAAAGGTGCTTTCGACAACATAGATCTCAAAAAGCTTTTGAAATACTAAAAAATCATTTTCTCGATTGACACAATGATTATTTCCTATCTTCAATACAGCCTAAATCGCAGTTTTCTCCTCTTCCCCACTAGTACCGACAAGATTCTCGCCACAACCTCAACAGGCGTTCTTAAGGAGCCGTTCTCTCCAGTACTATATTTTCAGCATATCTTCAACCACTTCTACAAGAAAATTCAAATTTACTGGCATATGCCGATAATTTAAAGTTATTTATAATCTCCAAAGCCAGTCATCATATTCCCAAAGTTATCAATGATGCGAATTCACAGATTTGTGAAATCATAAAGTATCTGAAAGATCGCGGTCTGACTATAAATGCAAGCAAATCTGCTCAAATTACTTATTCCCTTCACAAACAACCAAACCACAAAGAAATAAAAATTGCAGATGTCCCAATCCCAAATGTCTATGCTCACAAAGACCTTGGAGTTGTTTATGATAAAAAATCTCTCCTTTGATGCCCATTATTTATATGTTGCTCAAAAATTCAAAAAGCAAAATGGTTAATCAAACAAGAAACAGCAGCGATTCAAGATAGAAAAACAGTCATTAGCATGTTCAACGATGCATCTTTCCGATTCTGTCCTATGCTTCGGAAATCTGGTCTGGTACTCCTCAAGTAACCGTCAAGAAATTCCTTGCCCTAGAATATAGGGTTCTTAGATGGCTCAACAGTAAGCTTCGTTTTCCCCATATCCAGGCAACAGCTTTATGAAAACCAAAAAACAAAACCTCTGCAACAGATGATCAACTAATCTGGAGTCATGCTCCTTGCAAAGTTAATCACTTCTGCATGCGATTCACCAAACTTAGCCAATATAATAGCTGCCCCCAACAGGGAAAATTCAAGAAACCAGCGATTCAAATCTAACCTCTCCAGGCTCAAACAAATGGACAGAATGTTCCCCAATGCATCCCTTCATCTCATAAATCATTACAACATTGATTGCAACAGGTTAATCAACTTTGAAGCCTACAGGAGTCGGATCTCCGAAAAATGAAGAAAAATAATCCAACCCAGTAATTGCAACTGAAACCCAAATGTCCTGTTCTGCAAATTCTTTTTTAACTCATAACTATAATTCCTAGTCATTGTTAATGTCTATATGAAATCTGCTATGTACATATATTCGATTATTTTATGTAATTTCCTTTGTATTATTATCTGCCCCTAGCCATGTGCTGTGATGGGCATGCTGTATTTGCAATAAATGAATATTTATTTATATTTTCTTTTCTTTTTTTTTTTTTTTTGGCTGCTTCAGCATAAGCCATAGGCTTTCTTGCACCATGTGGCCATTGCTAATACTAATACTAAACTCCTGCAGTCGTCGATAGATGATCGGGAAAGGCACATCATTTCCTTAAATGTCTTTCGAATAACTTCTTTTTCTGTTGACCTTTATGATAATATTTACCTTTGCTATTATTATGATGATATTTATCCTTGCTTATAATAACCGGCTTCCAGAGGCCATCCGGCAGAATCCCTTAAACGGAATTACAATTAGTTCTTCCAGTTGATCGGCAGATGGAGCGACGCAAATAGTCGCCTCACTGATGATGCTATCCTAGCCTTTAAGTTTGTCTCTGGCACCCCTTTCTCAGCAAATTTTCATTATCAAAAAGCAACCCACCAGAAGCCCCACCATTCTCATGTAGAATAAACCTTGAACTCAAGCATTTTGCTACGGTTCAGATCAAGACTGGAACTCTCTCTCTCTCTCTCTCTCTCTCTCTCTCTCTCTCCCGACTGCAGCTTCTGACCTGCCACATCCCTGTTGGTTGAAGATCAATTATCGTAGTTTGGTAAATAGTGTTATTTTAGCTGTATTCAACCTATGCTAGCATGTATATATATTCCCCTTCATTGTCTCCCGGCCTACTTTTCATTCTGTCCTTAATTAAACTGCGTTTCAGCAACTTTAGCAAAGCTGAGTTGACAACAATTACCGGCTCTTTCAAGCGGTAGAAGATCGCTACGTGCAATGTCGTCGGCCAATACGAAGAGATCAGAACGATGACAGTCGCAAATTAGAATTTGTCCACTCATATTTGCGGCAGTTTGCCATTAAATTAATGCTGTCACGTACGGAAACCTAACGGAGTTAGCAAACGCACACAGGTGGTAATCAAAGTGTTACGAGAGAGCAAATTAATTATAAAACTGCACATGCTAAGAGGGGTGGCGCTGCCCATTAAAAGTTTCTAACGCACGCTGAATGAAAGGACGAGTGTTGTTGCAGGAGCTTTATGAGAGAAGCTAACTGCTGTTCGCCGCTTAATGAAGAAATAACTAGGACTGCGTCACCTTCCCAATCCTCGCCTTTCTTACCGACTAATAACACAACTCACTGACTAGAATTGAATGTGCTAATTATTCTGATTTTGCTCACCCCATGGGAGGGAACAAAACTGCTGACTTCTGACGACGCCACGATTTCCGAAAGATTTTAGTTCTCATCCAGACATTAAACTTTTCTTTTTGAAGCAAGATGTGCTAATCTTTTGTTGAATATTGAGATTTTAATATTAAGTTTTTTTCCCTTTAAGATACTTACTTTAAGCTGTATTCAGGAAAAACATTATCGGATAACTCTATCGAATATCTTTCACTGCACTGAATTTTATTATTTTTATAATTGTGGGTTTATGCGTATGCGTATAAATACTTACACTGTGCTGCCACTTAATTAGGTACACCCCTGCTGTGCACACAAATGGTTTGTCCCACACCATTGCAAGTCACATGACCACCAATTGTGGATATAAATGCAACAGAACAACCTTTCTAGTATCAGTTAAGCGTACAAACCGTAGCAAGAATGGGGGAAAAAAAGTTTGTTTGTTTGTTATTTGGTTTTTAGGGGCATTAGCAACTAAGGCCATATTGCTCCGGGATATGCGGTGGTCATTCCCTGACCTTGCCGCATCATCCGTATTTGGTAGTGACGGGCTCGAACCCCGGTCTAATCAAGAAGCGTGTACTACGCACTGCTGCTCCTTCCCACCTGGCTACGGAGACGCGCCGACCGGGCTAGCCGAGTGGGTAAAGTACCTGCCCGGCAACCCAAAGGTCGTGGGTTCGATTCTCGCCTCGGGCTTGGATCAAAGTACTGCAAAAACCTTGGAAGGTGCAATATGGCCACAGAAGCCGATGCGCCAACAACTACCAAATCAAAATCAAAAAATACGGAGACGCCTATGGGGAAAAGGAGTAATCTAACTGACTTCGAACGTGGCACGGTAGTAGCTGGAAGACGTGCTGGACAAAGCATCTCTGAAACGGAAGTTCTCCCGAACTTTTCACGCACCACAGTTTCAAGAGTGTATCGACAATGGTATAACGAACAGAAAACATCCTCTCAGCAGCACTCCTGTGGAAGAAAATCTCTTGTTGATGAGAGAGGTCAGAGGAGGGTGACTGGAATTGTGCAAGCAAACAGACGGGCCACAATGTCGCACAACCCGTCAGAATACAACCTTGGTGCGCAGAACATATCGCAACGGACCACTAGTCGCACTTTGTCGCGAATGGGCTACAACAGCCGACGACCACATGGCGTACCTTTGTTATCAATGAAGAACAAGAGAGCACGCCTCCTGTGGGCACAGAACCACCAGCACTGGACTATTGAGGATTGGAAAACAGTTGCTTGGTCTGACGAGTCGAAATTCCTGGTGCATCATGTTAATGGAAGGCTCAGAATTTGGCGAAAACAACATGAATCCATGGACCGGTCATGTCTGACGACTACTGTGCAAGGTGATGGGGGCAATGTTATGGTGTAGGGAATATTTTCTTGGCACACGTTGAGTCCATTGATACCCATAGATTCACGTCTAAATGCCACATTATACCTAAACATCGTTGCTGATCAAGTACATCCGTTCATGTTGACAGTTTATCCTCAGTCAGATGGTTACTTCCAGCAGGATAATGCGCCGGTGCAGAAAGCCCGAATCACTATGGAATGGTTCCAGGAACATGACAATGACTTTTCTTTGCTGTAGTGGCCGCTCAGTTTGCGGATCTCAATCCTATTAAACACCTTTTGGATGAGCTGGAAAAGGCTGTTCGCTGAAGGCCTACACCTCCGTCGAATCGCAAGGAACTGCGTGACACATTCATGTCTGCATGGTACTCCATTCCTGCACAACGTTTTCAGCATCTTGTTCAATCCATGCCTAGAGGAATTCAGGCTGTTTTGAAGGCTAAAGGAGGCTCAACACGCTACTAGGTAGGGGTACCTAATAAAGTGGCGGCACAGTGTATCTCTTATTTACTATAAAAGTACAAAATTATCAAAAAATATTTTGTTGGTTCAAATGAGTTTCATCATATTCTAAGGGACGGAGAACAAAATTCCGCTTACCAGTTTTCCCACCATTTCATCACTTATGTGATATTCAGCGTAATTAAATATCAGCCAGAACGGATTTCAGTGAAAATGAAGTCTCGATCATAAATCGAGATCTTGATTCTTAGAAAGTAATACGCATATTTAAATTTTTACTACTACTGCTACTAGTGGTACAAATTCTACCTAAGTACTAGAAATTCTTGTAAGAATTTGTGAAGAGCTTCAAACGATCTCGATAATTTGAAGCTGTGTACAAATCGATTAGTTAGATTAAATTGCTTTTACATAGAATTAGAATAGCCTATTTATAGGAAAATTTCAGCATAAATATATTAAGACAACGCTAATTATTTTCTGCAGATTTCCATCGACTGAAATTGCGTACGTGGGAATACTGGAAGTCGTGATTTCCATGTTGTGCTCTCGTTTCCACATTCCCCATTAGCAACAGGCAGTGCCTGCACGAACTAGCCCAATACGCGCTAGTGAAGGCACTGCAAATTGAAAGCAGTAAGGGACAGAAGTATCTCTTGAGAAGGTAACTTGAGTCTAGGCCTTAAGGTAGCTTTTCAATATGATTTTCTTCACATTGCTTGGAAAAAGTAAAGAGTGATTGACATCTAAGTAGTACTCTACGCAAATAATAACAACAATTCATGCCTGATATTGCTTACTGAAAGATTTTCATTATTAAAATGAAAGGAGAAAATAATTTTTAAATTAATTTTCTTCCCAAAAATATTGGACATTGGGGATGAGGTTGGGATGATTCTGCGGATAAATGTGGTAACGTCTCTGTCTACCTTTCTCAAGTGTGAAAATCATAATCACATCCTTTCTCAAACCAAAAGAACTCATTCTTACACCACCTTCGAGTAAAAGTCGAAATAAATAGCATGCTGTTAAATTAATCCTTTCTCCTGCATGGATGGGAACATAAAAAATTTTGTTTACTCGCTAACGATATTTACAACAGCAGTATCACGCTGTTTAGGATAGAAAATGGTCAGACATTATGGGTGCAATTCATCCATTAAGTCCCTCTGGCAGGGAAAGAGCGGCTGTCCAAGGATGAGACTAATAAATAACACGGCAGACACTCAATATAGCGGGAGAACAAAACTTAAACTGCAAGGTGGACTGAAACGAGCACAATTTATCAATTGGTTTATCTTCACCTCTTCCTAAGGAGCCAGTGCATTTAATACTTAACATTACACGGTTGCAGAAAGCCAAGAAAGCGAACAGCTGTCGGGAATGTTTGTGTTCCCTGGTTCGATTAAGCTAAAAGTTGCGCGACTGTTAATTACATCCAAGTTACCTTCGATTGCAAGTCTTCCACTATAAAAATGAAGCATTCCTGCTAACCATAATTATTAATCGATAATTTCACATTCACGGATCACCAGTGCTGCAGCAGGGTAGTTAACGGTTTGCACAGCGCTTCCAGCTTCCCCAAGTATCCAAAGTGCACCGCTGCAGTTTCACGCGGCATAAGGCGCCTTAGAAATCTAAAGTAGCCACGCAGAGAGGCTGTAACAGATCCAGACAGAGTTCTTAACTGATTCATTTCAAATATTTATCCCATCAATTAATCCGGCTGCAAGCACAGAAATACAACATGCAAACAGACGAGAACGGAAAATTTTCTAGCACCCGCTAGGTCAGGCAATGCAGTGTGAGCAGTTGCAACATGCTCCTAATCCAACTCCTTCATTCGCGTGCCCTCGTGGGTAACACAGGTGGTAGAATCACCGTCCTCCCCAAACCGGATGGAAAAGACCCGAGTTCGAGTCCTGTCGATGAAGTAAGGAATTTTTATGGGGCTTATGACGACTAACTCAGCCATGTTGTGAAACGTAGCTGAGTTAGTCGGTCTCGGATGAGCACTTTTTTTTTCTCCCAAAACTCAGGTTTTTCGTCCAGAAAACAGAAAATCGACCGCACAACATGCGTAATTTATAGACAATATACACTAGTGTGCAAAATTTAAGGACCAGTCAGGTTTTCACCTGTAGCTTCTCATAGGAGTGGCCTGGATATGGGAAAAGCATACCAAAGGAACTTTGTGAGGTACAGAAATGATGAAGGAAACAACACCGACTCAACAACGGAAAAAAATGGTACAGATGGACTTTATTCAAAAATTGCAACATAGCACTGGCTGCCATGTTACAGATGCATCACTGCCAAAGATGGAGCAAAGGGAAGGTGGTCCTCGGTAGGAGATATGGCCACCCCTAATGTCGATGCAGGCTTTGCACCGCCTGTCCATACCTAGAACAATGTTGTTGATAAGTTCTTGCGGTAACATCGTCCATTCCTCTGTCATCGCCATCTTCAGCTGGTGAATATTTTCTGATGGGTGTGGACGTGCCGCTAGGCGTCTCCCCAGAGCGTCCCATATGTGTTCGATGAGATTTAGATCGGTGGAACGGGCAGGCCAATCCATACGAACAATGTCCTCACTTTCCAAAAGCATATCACAACTGCAGTGCGATGGGGTGTGGCGTTATCATCCATAAACACGAACTCGGGGCCAATAGCACCTCGGAACAGATGCACATGGGGAGGGATTACCTCAATACAGTAGCGTGTACCGGTTACAATACCGCCTTGCAATATCTGGAGTTGTGTATGTCCATCCAAGATAACGCCTCCCCAGATGAGAACACCTCGACCACCATATCGATCCCTTTCAATGAAGTTTGCGGGGTGATACCGTGTGCCAACCTCTCGTCAGATTAGCTGACGCCCAGAATCGCTGCTGAGACTGAATGTACTCTCTTCAGTAAAGAATACCTTAAGTAAAGATTTTGTGGTTGCAACCTTTAGAAATAGTGTTGTTCCTTAAGTTTTTCACAGCAATGTAGACGGAGCAATATGGCCTAAGTTGCTGATGCTCCTAAAACCTTAGTACAACAAGAACGGAGAGGTCGTCAAAACCTCTTTCACTCTAGTTTCCTTTCTAATTTATATATGAAGAAGAACTCTTTATTGCATACAAAACGCACATGCCGTACACAATACCCTTCACGGCTACAAGCCAAGGGTTTACAGTAAAGGCTAATACAATATTACAGTAAAGGTTAATACGATGTAATAAACAAGGATGAGATAGGAGAAAAAAAAATATTATTAATAATTATACAAGTGTACGAAAGCAAATTAAAAATTTACATATGAACATATACACACAACAGCATGTTTTCATGTTAAATTATTCTCCAGGGAGCAGTCCTTTTACAGTGCTGGAATCATCTCAGCAGGCGCCGAAAGTTGAAATAATGTAGTGAGGGATCCATGGCAGTGATGGACAATCCTTGGGAGCAGGTTCTAATGTCCTGTGACGTGGTCCTGAGAAGGAAGTGGATGGAGTAAGTTCTGTCTGTATTTTTTATCCAATGCGAACTTGTAGAGGTCGCCATCCAAGAAGTATATGTACTGCAGCATTTGCAGGGGTAAGAATCGATCGGATAACTTTAACAGGTTTGGGGTGACCTGAAGGACTGGATTGGCTCGAAGGCTTGGGACTGGGATCCTTCAACCGCAGTTAGCCCAGAAGTCTGTGTCCGAAATAATGCCAACCATCATTTTTACAGCAAAGACGAGTCTTCTCTCATGGATAATGGCAGGAAGACGTCTGATGTTTAGAGCTGCTGCCATCTGGGTGGTCCTTGGTGCAGGGAAAAGCCGAAATTTCCATATGGCCCACTTCAATAGCCAAAATTCGCCTGCAAATATCCGTCTCAGACGCGTTGCGGCAGTTGAGGTACAGACTTCTGCTCCATAAGGAATGACCGGATAGACACCTGTCTTAATATACCTGCACCCAACGGCCTGTCATGGACATGCATAAGTCGTTGCTTTAGCATCCACCGGAGTCGACAGAATTTTTTTTGCAGGTGGTCTATGCGTAGTAGAAAGGAGAGCTTCTGGTCAAAAATAACGCCCAGATCGGTGTGTTGCTGAACAGCTGAAATCGCGGATCCTCTTATATTTAGTTGCACCATTGTCGGGTTCCGTTTGAGCGAGAAAGTCAACTGTTTCGACTTCTCAGGATTGATGTGAAGGCCGGAACCGGAGAGGAAGGCCTTGAGGTTCTGGATTTTCTGTACGATTATAAGACATTTGTGTAGTCAGCAGTATCTCCAGGGTTGACAGCAGTGAACAGCTTTATATCATCAGCGAAGGTGATAATATCAGTTCGGCCCGTCACGAAAGGCAGAAAAACAGCTGAGAACAAAATACCAGAGAGGACCCCACCTTGTGGGACTCCAGCTGTAATAGTTCTGGTGTAGCGCCGATTGGCATCGCGAACAATAATAGTCCTGTTCTCAAGCATTGTCCGAATGAACCAGAGCACGTCTCCGCCAATGAGGTAATACTCACGTAAAATGTATGGTAATATACGATCAGTGTCAGAAAAAATTAACCCACCCTAAACGAGTTAATGGAACACTTAGAGCCAACGTTGTAGAAATTAGAGCCAATTGTCATAAAGAAGATTGACCAAAATTAAAATTACTCATCAATAGGAGAACACTGAGTGGACAGAAATCGTGAAATACCTACCTCGTAACGGGTAGGCCTACCTTTCGCCAGGATAAGGGCAGTCACACGGCAAACATTGAATCCACTATTTTACGAAAACGTTCCACAGGTATTTCCTTCCATGCTTGCTACACCGCTGCCCATAATTCCGTAGCATTCCTGGGTGGAGGATCCAAAGCTCGAATGGATCTTTCCACAGCAACCCAAAAATGAAATACAAAGTTCATGTCCGATGAACGGAGAGGCCATTCCCTGGGTAAAATCTGCGGAATGCCCTTCAAACCATGTTTTAGTCACCACGGCTCTGTGGGAGGCGCATTGTCCTGCTGGTGAAGTATACTGTATTGCCCTTTGGGTGCACAATGACCATGAAGCGATGCAGATGGTGTGCAAGGATGGACACGTAACCTGGCCCGTTCAGTGATGCACCTAGATGTACAAGAGGTCCGAACGTGTGCCAGTTGAACACCTCCCAGACCATTCCTGACCGTCCACCTGCCTGAACAGTTCCTTGTTGACATTACGGGTGCATAGCTTCCTGCCGTATCCGCCAGATATGCACCCTCTCGTCCGCTCGAAAAACTGGAAACGAAACTCATCGGACCAGGAGACCCATCTCCAATCATCCAAGGTCCAGTCTCAATGTTCTTTCGCCTAGTTGAGGCATAGAGTCCTGTGTCCTGGTGTTAGCAATGAGACTCTAGTGGGTCGGCGGTTCCCATAACCTATTGCGACTAATGATCGACTGATGGTCTTGGTGGAAACGTTTCTGGCACCTCACTCATTGAAGTCGGCAGAGTGTGCATAGTATTAAGGTCAGGCACCGCCTCTGTTTCCCACATCTTCGTAATATGTACACTGTGAAGAAATACAGAACTACTGAAAATGCCAAAAAAGTGTTCGTGTTGAATACGTAGTACTGTTTTGGGTTCTATTGGGTGTCCTGGCATTTGGCCGCAGGACCCCTGGTGGGCACCATGTTGCCCGCACACACCGCTAGGAGCTAGCCAGGCTGCCCATTATTCTCTGGCTAGTCTCTGCCAAGGTCGCCTAAGCTTCATGACAGAGACCAATGTAACATAAGTAAGAGGGTGTGGGCTTTAGAGTCAAGAAAGGGGGGATGAAGAAGAAGGCATCCCCCCTGGTATAATGGAATATATCCATCAGGCGAAAATACGGGATGGGATAAGAAAGTTGCCGTGTAAATGAGCACAAGCGTGATCGCCATTTGACACAATCTACTTACTCCTCTCATTGAGGTCCGGTCGTGATGTCAATTTCAGTGGTGAGGTAGTAAAGTCCTATCCGGTTATTTGTGTCTAAGTCAGTAGGAATATAAATAGGAATGCAGCTGTGGCTGTCCTATACTGGATCTTCTCGGATTTTTTGGTGGTGTAGTCTCATTTGCTGGTATGCCTCTGCATTGATTCCCAAAATATAGGTGGTTGTCTTCTCTTGGTTTAGATGATGATGCAAATAGTGACTATATCCATGGTAGAGTCTTCCGTCGTGCGAATAAGTCTTGTGCATAGCGTGTAAAGGCGACATAGTCTTCTTTTTAGAGGATTTGCCTTCTTTTTCTAGGATGTACCTTCCTAAAAACCAAATTCTTAGTTTTTAGGAAGGTAATGTAACCTAGTCAGGAGGAGGCATCTCAAGTCTTCATATATTTCGCACTCGTACATCAGGTGGTCCCAACTTTCGAAGGAACCACAAAGGCATTGTGGATTTTCGGTGAACCCGAGTGCAGTGAGCTTTGCTCTGATAGAGTCATGGCCAGCTAACAAAAAGGTGACGTATAGGCTAATGGAGAACCATGTGGATGATTTCGGGTATACTGTTGCTATTGTAGGAATGAATTTTCTGGTGACTTCTCCTTTTGTATACTGTGTCCACCTAGCTTGTCAGACCTGCTGCAAGTATGCAGTGAGGCGCTTCTTCTCGGTCTTGATGTTATTTGAGGGATCGGGGATAAAATCCAGACAGGAGATGGCTTTACCTTTGGAAAGCATATAAAGCAAACCACATTTGACTATTTTAAATCTAGAGGTAGCACGCCAGCCAACATTTGCAAGGCATGGGTGCTGACCGTGCAGCAGGCCCGGGTGATGGTGAGCAGGATGACGAGCTGAATCGAGTCGTTTCCTCTTGTTAACTGCTGTGGTGGGCTTTGAAAAACAGATAGCTGATGCATAGGTGATTATGGAGGTGAACATAGCCTTATAGAAGAGGGTGGGCGCGCGTCGCTTCAACCCCCAGTCCCGACATGCGATTCTTGCCACGAGTGCAGTATATTTTCGAATCTTGGTACGTAGATATTTCGGGTGTGGTGTGAAAGATAGGTTCCTGTCCAAGATCACTCCAAGATATCTCATCTCGGTTGTTAACCGGATAGTTCTCCCTCGGATTTTGATTTGTGGTGGCCTCGCTACGTTCAGAGAGCCTTTAAGTAGGATGGAATTTGTCTTTACTGGTGAGATTTCCAGGTAGTTGTGCCAGGCCCAGTGCTGTAAAGTGCCGAGTGCTCTATTTGCTGCGGCTTCCAGTTGGGATCTACTATCAGCGGCAAGGGTAAGGGCTAAGTCGTCTGCATATGCTTGACACTGGACATTCTGCAAGTCTATGTTCAGGAACTCATCAAGTAAGATATTCCACAGAAGGGAGCCCAAGACAGAGCCCCCGGGACATCTTCTGTAGATTTGGAGCGTAACTTTGCTAGATGGTGTCCTGACGGTTATGTCCGCTGTGATAGATAATTTTTTATGCATTGGTACAGGTTGCCAGGGAGATTTACTGTATGGAGTCTGTCGACTAAGCTTGGCCACCAGAGTGCATTACTCGCCCCAGCAAAGTTCACTGAAATGGCTAAGAAATATTTTCTGTCCGTGCTCTTTGCTGTTGTTATTGTTATTTGGTTTTTTTAGGAGCATGAGCAACTAAGGCCATATTGCTCTGGGGATATACGGTGGTCATTCCCTGACCTTTCCGCATCCTCCGTATTTGGTGGTCACGGGCTTGAACCCCAGTCTAATCAAGAAGCGTGTGCTACGCACTGCTGCTCCTGCTCACCTGGCTACGGAGACGCCCGTGCTCTTTGCACCCTCAATCATGTTCTCCAGGGGGTCAACAATGAAACGACCCTTTCTGAATCCATATTGATTTGGGGACAGTAAGTTTGCATTGTTGTAATATGTTTTTATTCTTTGCCTTAGAAGATGCTCAAACAACTTGCTTATTACTGACAGGAGAGCGATGAGTCTAGACTCTATAGGAATCTGGTTGGTCATGGTGTTTGCTAAAATTTTTCAAAATTAGCCTGATGTTCGTCATTTTACAGTCTGTTGGGAACCATCCACGCTGGAGACAATGGTTAAAAAGATTAAGGAGAAGCTCTGGATTGTACTCCGCCACCTTTTTTCACAATTTCCGGTTCTAGTAAGTCTAGTCCCGGTGATTTTCTGTCTCTCAGTGTTGATGTTGCGATACTGAGTTCTTCGGCTATGAATGGAGGCTCCTGCTGTTGCGTGGTATAACTTTTGCTGTATTTGCTGCGGAGTGGATGGGGCAGCTGGCTGTTTGAATATTATACCAAGTAAGTTATTTATCGATGCTTGCCAACTCGTGGTCATAGTTCTAAGAGGGGTTTTTGTGGATGGAATCCCTTCACCTCTGGGGAGCTTGTTGGTGGTGACCTTGAAGACTACCCCCCCCCCCAAGGGATCAGAGTCGCCAAAAGTAAAAACAAGGCCATCCCATGATTTTCGTTTGCGCTTCCTAATTAATGCGGGGTATTCCGAACTTCCCCGTACTGCTGCCTGAGGGCTTCTACTTCAGCCTCTGGCCATGATCTGCGGGCGGCAGTGATTTGTGCCACTGTCTCTCTCTCCAGTTGGCTAAAACAACGTCGACGGCCACGTTATTCCACCACCTTTCTCCGCCCACAGCGCTGTCCACGATGAGATGTTATTCAGGAAATGGCATATTCTCGATACACTCTTGATACTGTCGAACGAGGATAGTGCAATTTCTGTACCACCGCCGCGATAGAGTGACCCATGCGTCGGACCCCACTGTTCCTCTTTCAAAGTCGGTTAACTCACGACGTTTACCCATACTGACATCGAATTAGAGTCTAAGTGAATGCAGTGGTGCAATGTAACCATATACGTGCCAAGCAGTGGGTTCGTCCACTAGCGAGAGGGGTGACAGCGTCACGTTGCTCAGGAACCAGGTATCCCATAAATTCTGTCTTTATACGAACAATCCTTAAATGTCTCAACTACCGTTATATAATAATAGATCAGGTCATAAATAGTACTGTTCCTCTAATATCAAAAGGAATAAAAAATATCCTGTATGATTCAATAGTGAATTAAAACGGATACTGAAAAGTAAACAAAAATTACACAATGATTACAATTTGTTTTCGGATAAAAGGTAATTTTCAACCTTATGTAAGGAAATTAAAAAAAAAAGTGATTGGCTTACTGAAAGGAAAATACACTGATTCCAGATAGAAAGTATTTCAAAAGTAAATGACCTGAGTCCTTTCTGGAACCATAAGGTCAATTAAACATTACAAATCTTACACAATAACATCATCGAACTAGAATGAAGTCAAAGCGTCAACCACTAAAGAAGTAGTCGAATGACTTGCTGATTATTTTGAATCTTATTAATAGTTCCTTTAGACATAACCATTTATAATTACTTATCTGAATGGTGGAATAAGTTCGGCCTGTAATTGCGATCCGAAGCGAATTTCTGGAGGTCAACTCCGATCATTAGCAGGGCTTGTATTGTAGGAAGTACTTGGCCGGGAAGAAATCTGCACTGATCTTCAGCTTGTTCCGCTGTAGTTGAAGAAGAGGGGTGGCTCTTAGGGAAGGTAGTGGGACATGCCACTGCCATATATCCCAGAAGTCAGGGGAGTTGATCTTGCCAACCAGCATTTCGATACTGGTCACAGTTCTCCTCATGCGGATTATTTGAGGCAGCCGTGGGATTTGAAGTTGATCGGCCATGCTGGTGGCCTTTGTTGGGGGAGGGGGGGGGAGAAGTCGATATTTACGGGTTGCCCACTTCAGCATCCAGTATTCGCTGGCGAGGATGGGCTTCATGAGAGAAAGCACCACGGAGGCCCATATTTCAGAGAGGCATACAGAAAGGTGGGATACACAACGGTTTGTAGATAACTGATTGTAGTTCTTGCGTCTGTGTTATGAAGATGGTGTTGACGGCAATCCAGCGTATTCGGCTGATATTGCGTAGAACACATTCGATGTGACAGTTGAACCTAAGGTTTCGGTGGAAGTTTACACTGAGATCTTTCTGTTTAGTTACACTTGGAATCATTGTACCCTCCAGTGAGGGTTCTATGAATGTGGGACACTTCTTCAGAGAGAAAACCATAATAACGGATTTTTGGGGGTTCAGTTTAAGACCGAATTGGTTGACATGGCTAGAGAAAGCTGTGATCTTATTACAGATTTCCGATGTGATCACGCCTCTCTCGGCTGATGGTGGTATTTCGGTTAGGAACTTTATATCGTCGGCGTAGGTAATAACATCATCTCTGTTACACACAAACGGAAAAAGGAGGGCGGTAAAAAGTAGCCTCGATAAAACGCCACCTTGCGGCACACTTTCATTGATGGATCGGGTATAGGAGAGGTTGCGATGAGTGAGGTACACTGTTCTATTCCAGAGAAGTGAGTGCAGAAAAGTTAAAACGTCACCTTTTATCTGGAAGGAATTGGTTAGGAGATTCAGAAGGGCTGTGATATTGAAGTTCTCAAAAGCAGCTTCGATATCGGCATAAACAACCGCCATTTCTGATTGGCCTCAAATGCATTTAGAATTGCCGTTTTGGACTGGCAGAAGGTTGGAGACAGTTGATCTATTAGGGAGAACATAATGGAGTTGCTTTGGTGGTTGTGGAAGAAGATGGCGTGTTATATGCGGAAGGACTTAATACAGTAGCTTTAGGAGTGTGGATGTAGTGGATATCAGTCTATAGTGCTTTGGCTGGCTTGGTAGTTGAACTTTAGGTAGTGGGGCGAGAGTGTATTTGCTCCAGGATGCAGGAAACACTATGAGAGAGGATAGAGTTGAACAAGTAGAGCAGAGGAACAAGAGTACATGGACTGAGGTACTTTACGATGAAATGCGGGACTTTATCCACGCCAGCAGTGCATGACGTACGCAGCGAGTTGATGGCTTGAAGGAGCTTGAAGGATCATTGTAGGTTGATACAGGAGCTGCTGTCGATCCATTTGAATGGAAAACAGCTCATCATCTGGACCAGAAATGGAATCTAGTTGGTAATCACATAGTTGTGTGGTGTTGTCTTGAAATCTGGCTACATAGTTGATCCATTCAGCTGGATTTAAGTTGGAATCTGGTTCAGAGTTAGATGTAGAGAATGGCACTTTGGCTTTGGATAAGGTCTTGTCAGTATATGTTTTAATGGCTTGAGACTTCAGTCTGTTAAACAGTGCTCTAGCTTTGGAGTACTGAATTCGGTCATATGCTGTACCAGACTGTTTCCATTCTCTATGGATGGACTGTTTGCACTTGAAACTGTAATTTAGCTACGAAGACCACCAAACATTAGTTCTAGCAGAGATAGCGACCTGTTTAGCTGCTGAGAACATGGTAACAGTGTGCAACCACCTAGTTAATATGTCTAGGGCCTGTTCCGGGTCTCCTGATTAAAGAACTCCCCAGGGAATTAATCTTGCTGCATCACGGCATCTGTTCGGTTGTAGGAAGGTGGGAGAGATGATTATTCTCCTTTTCACGTTGTTGGAGACATTAAAGTTGGGCGCTGGGAGCTGCAATAGGACTACGATAGGTTCATGATCGGATTCAAAGTGAGTTTCAGGTTTAATGTCGACGCTACAGGAACCAGACGATAATATGAGGTCGAGGCGATGAAGATCTCTAGTTGGGCTTTCATTTATGATCCTGAGGCCACTAGGTGCAATCTTAGCCATAAGTGACTCATGACGATTTTGGAGACTTGGCGGTAAGTTAAAATCTTCGCAAATGACATGGATGGCAGATGTGCAGAGCGTATTTATTAGCTAGGACGCAATATCATTGATTGTCTGACCATCGGGTGTAAAAGTAAGACACTTTACTGGCTCCATTGCTAGGATTTCTCGTAAGGAGTGGGGATTGAATAAGAGGGTGTTGTCATTGTATTATAAGACTATTTTTCTCCAGATAGTGGCATATGCGGCTGTTGCTTGGTTTTATATGGTAACTAAAACTAGGATTCGATCGAAACTCTTATCGCTTCAGCGCTCTATGTTATTAACTTTATTGAAAGTACCTAGAATAGCGTCTACAAACGCCCTACAGGTAATTGCTGGTACCATATGCCTTTGGATTTATTTATTGTCTACAGAGGGTTTTTGTACAAATTGAAAAAGGGTACATCAATAACGTTTTTGGATATTACAATCGATTTGGAGAATAATATTAAAGAAGAAAAACAACGAATATGGAACAAATTAATGGATTTATGTCAGACCAGATGGGAAAGTGGTGATGTTGGAGCTGTGACGAGGAAATATATTCCCCAGGTGAACTATGCATTGGCAAAAACCGTGGCATCTTGGTTTACGCCTTCTATGTACACTTCTTATTTGTTAACAGGACACGGCTCACTTAGGGCCAAATTATATGAGAGAGAGGACCCTGTCTTAAATGAAAATATAAGTGGGGTCGTATATAGTATTAAATGCCCGGAGTGTGGGGAATGTTATGTGGGAGAAACAAAACGGCGTCTCAAAGATCAAAGATCGTCTGGGGGAGCACACAAATGCGATACGAAATGCAGACTATGGTAAATCCGCCGTAGCTGAACATTTCTGGGAGAAGCAACATCAAATCTCCCCAGACGAAGCTGTCATCACTGATCGGGCGCATAGATTTTGGGACCGCAAGTGGCTCGAGAGCTTACGAATTAGTTCTATTGAGAATATTATAAATAGAGATAGGGGCACACGCATTCATCCCCTCTTTGAGGCGGTAATCCTTGGAGGGGATGAACGTTTTTGCCTGAAACGCTCCCGAGCCACATCCGGTTCCGACGGGAACAGTATACGTTTACGTGAGACGCACTGCGAACCTGCTGGTATTTAATGATGCACCGCAGAATAGAAGTACACTGTTGAGAAAGAAGGCAGAAGCCTTTGAAAGCTTCAGTTAGTATTTTAGTGCTTTTAACCTAATATATTTTATTGTATTTTAAATTCGGTATTTGTATTATCACCTTGTATATTTACTGTTTATCATAGTTGTCTTATTTTAAAATTGCTATCATCAGTAATATGGTATTTTGTTTTGTAAATAAATTTATTGTAAATATTAAAATTTTAAGAATTTGGTTTTTTCGTCTTTCGGTTTTTTTTTACTTCAATGGTTGGTGAAAAACACTAAAAAATCATAGTATGAATATACCCAACCCCAGAGGCCTATTTGAAGAACTATATGAGAGAGGGTTGGAGACAGATCCTTTCTGTACATGTAGCGAGCAGGAGACTTGGATGCATGTAATTTTTTTATGTCGGGAGTATGAAGACCAAAGGCCAAATTGACCAAATTGATGGCGCATATTCCTGACACATTTGATACAGTGCATTTGCTTATTGCAAATCGTGACTGTTTTAATTTATTTCAGGAGTTTTCAGCTGCTGTTTTTGCAAGAAGAACTGTTCTCAGAGCCTTTCTTGAGAGGCAAACCTAGTGACTTAATTGTCTTCATGGACTTTCACTATTTGTTTCTACATCTGGCTAGCAGCTGGGGTGCTGGACCTGATTCATGGTGTTGGGTCTGGTGCTCTGGTTAGTTGTCTTTTGTGCTGCGATCATGAATACTCAATTATGGATTCTGGGGTGCTTGATCTGATTCATTGCGTCGGGTCTGGTCGTTTAAAGGTTCTATTATCCATGGCGTTAAGTTGGAGATTTGTCGGATAGTACCGTTGTTGGTTTTGGAGGTTCCAGTGCATGTGAAACAGCAACTGAGGAAATATTTAGTTGAACTGTGATTTTTGAAGTTTATAGTTGTGCCATCCAGACTGTTTTATTATATGTTTTTTTTTTTCCTGTTGGCTCCCTGGTATGGGCAACCCGGGGCGCGGGATTGCTGGCACTCAGTGGTATTGCACTACCTCCAGTGGGTGCGGGATTTCAAGTGCGAATTGCGCTACAGTAAAATCAGACTCAGGTAATTTAACATACTTTTTCAGGACTGCTTTGTAAAGACTACATATTCCCAAGTTCTCAAGATAGATTTGGGCTTATGCCTGGGAGCTACCCTGAATAAGAACACACTTTCACACACACACGAGAGTTTAATGTTTGTCAGAGCATATAATTATATGTAACTATATCTTGTATATAATTCATGTATATACTTTTATGTACATAATGTTGAGACTATATTGTGTGTAATTAATAAATGAATGAAAAAAATGACCATCGGGTGTTGGGGGTATATATATTGCGCCGAGATCTAATAAGCAGGAGTTGATCTTGACCGTTACAATCAATGCTTCGAACAGATTGGATTTTCTGGATACTACATGTACGAACCCAAGTCTGCTGGCAGTTATGATAACAGCAACACTTCCACCACAGGTGTGAGATCGGGAGGTGAAGAAAGATTTGTAACTGGCAGCTTGGGCGGAGGCAATTGATTCTTGTTGTGGTTCCAGCCAGGTTTCAGACGTGCAGATGACATCAGCCATTTGGGACAGGAGTATCTGCTCAAGTGTCTCAAGCTTAATTCGAATACTGCGAACATTTGGGTAAAAATCTTGAGTGGAAGGTGACACGAAACTTCAGGAGTGGTGATTTGAAGACAGGATTTTTTCTTCGTTGGCTTTTTAGCACGGTTGGTTATAATAGTTGGTATCAGCTGAGGGTGGATTTCATTGGAGCTGTGGTATTTCAGAGATTGATCAGAGGTTCTGTCATCAGGGTATGTATAGGGCTCATCATCGTGTGATCCTGTTTCCTAGATTTTGGAAACAGGGTCACACGATAAGAATAGGAATGTCTATCATGGAGCCACGATTGGAAGTTGTCTTGGTGGGATAGCGGATTAGCCATGGCTGGACGTGGAGATAATACTGGATTTAGATCCGTAGTATGGCCTGAGCAGTGATCTAGACGGACAAAGGGCAGTCGGTGATATGGACATGAAATGCTGTGCATCGCACTCGACTTTGAACGATGTATGGAGGGGTGCTTTCTTAAGAAGTGTGACAGACACGTTAAGGTGCAGCTCATGCATTATGTATGATTCGATATCA